>NC_133141.1:68129450-68478200 GCF_048418815.1 Hemitrygon akajei
ACTAACGGATTATGATCAGTGTAAACAACAAGTGGTTTTTGAGTTGTACCAACATATACCTCAAAATATTCCAAAGCTAAAACAAGAGATAACAATTCTTTCTCTATTGTTGAATAGTTTCTTTGATGCTTATTAAATTTCTTAGAAAAGTAAGCTACTGGATGATCAACCTCATCACCCTCATTCCTTTGCATCAATACTGCTCCCGCAGCTTCATCACTAGCATCTACAGCTAATGAAAAAGGTTTTTCAAAGTCAGGTGCCTTAAGCACAGGTTGTTCACATATCATTGTTTTCAATTTTTCAAATGCTTCCTGACAAAACACTGTCCATACAAACTTTACATTCTTCTGCAGAAGATTAGTTAATGGAAGGGCAACATTAGCAAAATTCTTACAAAATTTTCGATAATATCCTACCATTCCCAAAAACCTTCTGAGAGTTTTTTTCCCCGTCGGAGTGGGAATTTCCAAAATTGCCTGAACTTTTGCCTGAACAGGAGCTACCTTACCTTGACCTACAACATAACCAAGGTAAGTCACAGTAGCATGTCCAAATTCACTCTTGGCTAAATTAATAGTCAAGTTAGCTTTTGAAAGCTTTTCAAACAATTTCTCCACCGCAATAATGTGTGCTTCCCAAGTATCATTTCCTGTCACTAAATCATCAATATAAGCATCAGTATCTTTCAATCCCTGAATCACAGAATTAATCATCCTCTGAAAAGTACCTGGGGCATTCTTCATCCCAAATGGAAGAACATTATACTCATATAACCCAGATGGAGTTACAAATGCAGAAATCTCTCTACCTCTGTCCGTTAGTGGAACACACCAATACCCTTTCAATAAATCAATCTTTGTAAGGAACTTTGCTTTTCCAACCTTATCTACACAATCATCTACTCTAGGAATTGAATATGCATCTGTTTTCGTTACAGCATTCACCTTTCTATAGTCCGTACAAAACCTAATACTACCATCAGGTTTTGGCACCATAACACATGGCGAACTCCAATTCGAGTTAGAATGTCTAATAATATCATTCTCTAACATGTATTCAATTTCTTTCTCAGCAAGTTCACATTTTTCCATGTTCATCCTATATGGATGTTGTTTAATAGGTTTGGCATCTCCAACATCTACATCATGTGAAGCTATAGTAGTCCTTCTCGGAACATCTGGAAACAAATCCTTATACTTAAAAATCAATTCCTTCATCTGTTGTTTCTGCTCTAGCTGTAAATATGCTAATTTCTCATCCATATTTTCCAAAATAGTCGAATTAGGTAACCTAACAGAAACAATGTTAGATTTAGAATGAAAGTCAGATGAATCATCTATCATGTTCCCAGTTAAATCCAACTCATTCTCACTAACCACAACAGTCACAGTATCAGATTGTTTCTCAAAATATAGTTTAATCATATTTATGTGGCAAAGTTGTGTTGACCTTCTACGATCTGGAGTTTTTATTACATAATCCACATCATTAACTCTAGACACAATTTCATAAGGTCCATGAAATCTAGCTTGTAAAGGATTTGTCTGCACTGGGAAAAGAACCAACACCTTATCTCCAGGCTTAAACATCCTCATCCTAGCTTCCTTATCATACCAAGTTTTCATTTTCTCCTGAGCCAACTTCAAATTTTCCTTGGCTAAGCTACAAGCTTTATGTAACCTGTCCTTAAATTTCAAAACATAGTCCAACAAATTAGTATGCACTTCCTTACTAATCCACTGTTCCTTCAATAAAGCTAAAGGTCCTCTAACTCTATGCCCAAACACAAGTTCAAATGGACTAAAACCTAAAGATTCCTATACCGATTCCCTCACTGCAAATAAAAGTAAGTTTATACTCTCATCCCAGTCACCTTCATTCTCCACACAATATGTCCTAATCATATTCTTGAGAGTAGAATGAAACCTCTCCAAAGCACCTTGCGATTCTGGATGGTATGCAGACGAAGTAATTTGCTTAGCTCCCAATTTATAAACTATCTGTTGAAACAATCCAGACATAAAATTACTACCTTGATCAGTTTGTATTTCCTTAGGCAATCCAAAATAAGTAAAGAATTTTATAAGAGCCTTCGTCACAGTTTTAGCTTTTATATTCCTAAGTGGTACTGCCTCTGGAAACCTAGACGAAGTACACATGATAGTCAACAAATACTGATAACCAGTTTTTGTCTTTGGTAATGGACCAACACAATCTACAATAACTTTAGAAAACGGTTCACCAAATGCTGGAATAGGTTGTAATGGAGCTACTGGTGTAACCTGATTTGGTTTACCCACAATTTGACAAGTATGGCACGTCTTACAAAACATCGCCACATCTTTTCTTAAACCAGGCCAGTAAAAATGTTTTAAAATCTTGTCCACAGTTTTCCTTACCCCTTGATGTCCACCTAAAGGCACACTATGAGCTAAAGTCAAAATCTCATTCCGATAAACTTTAGGAACAACTACCTGATAAACAACATTCCATTCCTCACTTGCAGGAATTGTAGGCGACCTCCATTTCCTCATCAACACTCCTTTTTCCAAATAATATCCTACTGACACCTTCTCAATTTCACTACCTAGTAAAGCTTGTTCCCTTAATTTTACAATCTCAGGATCTCTATTCTGCTCTGCTATCATCTCCTTCCGAGACAGAGATAAATCTTCATAGTCAGACTTACTCCCAGAATCTTGTTCAAACAACGAAGGTAAGAAAGTTTCTGACACATCCTCAAAACTCAAATCCTGAGTTGAACAGTCATGAGTAACAACCTCATTCTGCACATCAATCTTTTTAGCCATTGCTCTAGTCACAACACAGGAAGAATCTGTGTTAGAATTCACCTCTGGTTCCTCTGATTCCATTGTCAAATGCACTTCAGGAAAAACTTGTCCACCTGCCAAGTCATTACCTAACAATAAAGAAATACCCTTCACAGGTAAGCTATGCTGTAGTCCTACTTTAACAAATCCTGTAACTAACCCTGACTTTAAATTTACTTCATGTAAACGTACAGGCATAAAATCACTTCCAACACCTCTTATGTAATTTACCTCACCAGTATCACTCTCTTCATTAAACTTCAACACACTATCTAACATCAGTGATTGAGAAGCTCCAGTATCCCTAAGAATTTTTATTGGCACCAGAGTAGATCCTTCTTTCAAGGATACAAACCCTTCAGTTATAAAATGATCATATCCCTTTCTAACTTTGTCAGACTCTAACAAATCCTCATTTGTGTTTACCAAACCCTGTAACTTTACAGGTGCTTTAGTATGTTGCACACAAGCATCTGGAACTGCTTCCTTCTCTTTCTTTTTCAATTTGAAACAGTTAGCTATTACATGGCCAGGCTTCTTACAATAGTTACAAATAAGACCAAACTGTCTTTCCTTCACAGGTTTTCCTTCCTCCTTACCTCTCTCATTAACCTCTAATTTAATCTCTAATTTACCTGGAGTCTCCATATTATTTTTCCTCTTGAAAATTCTACCCTGAGGAAATTTATTCTTATGGATTAAAACATACTCATCAGCTAATCTAGCACAGTCCTGCAATTTATCAGTATCCCTCTCATTTAAGTAGGTCCTTACTTCAACAGGAATGCTTCTTTTAAATTCCTCCATCAAAATCAGCTCTTTCAATGTATCATAGTCCTCATTTACATTTTTAGAAGAAACCCATCTCTCAAAACACATAGCTTTATCATAGGCAAATTCCACATAAGTCTTTTCCACGGACTTTTTCAAACTCCTGAATCTTTCCCTGTACGCTTCTGGGACCAATTCATACGATTTGAGAATAATTTCTTTCACAATATCATAATCTAATGCTTGCGCAGCAGTTAAAGCTGTGTAAACGTGTCGTGCCTTGCCTTTGATTACACTCTGTAATGTAATAACACTGACCATTTATCTTTCGGCCACTCTGACATCCGAGCAATAGTTTCAAAATGTTGAAAATATCTCTCCACTTCTGTTTCACTAAATGGAGGGACCAATTTAATTTCTTGGCTAGCAACAAACGGTTTTTTAGAATCAGCAGACTGTTCTACAGACCTTAATTTCTCCATTGCATATTCAAAATCTCTCTGCTTTTGCTCAGCTTCCAATTAACACCTTTCTAACATCATTTGTTCAATTTGCAACTGCATCTCCAGATTACTTATTGGAAACGATTCTAAAATCGATTCTTCAAAATGACCCGAAGCCACAAAATGTGATGCGATCTTTCTCTGTATTACAGCTTTTGATGTAGTTTGCAAAATCCCTTTAAGATGTAACCGATTAGCAAGTTCAGAGACTTCAGTTTTTTTCGCCTTCGCTAACAAATCCGCGACTGGCGAATCCAGAAACTCATCAATATTCATCGTTGCCGAATACCACTCACAAGCCAATCAAACAAAAAAAAAATCGAGCAATCCCCGTTACCAAAACACCAATTCAAAATTCAAAAAACTTTTTAAACTCAAATAATTCAATTCCGAACGTAGCCCCCATAATTATGTTACGTATTCGGGCAACAATAATATAGATGAGTTAGGCAAGGGGTTTTATAACGAATAACACGTTTATTAAACACTGATAACAAACCCCCTTCAAATGTAAACAAACCCAAACAATGGTCCGAGCTCAGCTGCTGGCAGCTGGTCAGACAGTCCTTAATAGCGTTGCAGTCCCAAACAGTCTTTAAAGCGGTATTGAAAAGAACTCAGTTCTCTAAAGCGATATGCCGAATGAAAACAGTTCAAAGAACGATATGCCGACAGTTCAAAAGCTCACGGTACTTTTAAAAGGAGAGACTTTTTAAACCGATGTAAATTCTCTTCCACGTCGATGTCCTTCGATTCCCAGCGTCGAACTCCCACGTCGAATTTTATTAAATATAACAACTTAAAGTGACTGACCTTCCTTCCACAATATTCTCAATCTCCCGCTTTTCCCAGCGGAGACTATCGTGAGAATAGTAAACGAAATCCTTCCGAATGAGGATCACACAAGGTCGAAGTCAATCCATCGAAAATCGATTTTTCTTGATCTCCAAACTTCACTCTCCATTAGCAAAGAAACCGTTGGCTCTGACCTTTTAAACTTTAGGCATTATATAAAACTTCATTTTTAACTAAACTGCGTCATCACATTAAATCACACAGTAACATGAAGTCATCTTGGCAAATCCAGCCACGAACTGCCCCACCTGACAGGGTGGGTCTTCCTTTTATACCCTGTAGAAAAAACCTGTCACATGACCTCTACTGGCGGGAAAATGACATCACTCCACCATTACCTCATGTCCAGTATAACTTCAACCCCAGTCACGTGACAAGGGTACCCCTGTCACGTGTCACGGGTACGTAACACTCTATTCTACATGTCCAGGTGTGTACTGTGTATCTCTATTCTTCATGTCCAGGTATGCACAGTGTGTCTCTATTCCACATGTCCAGGTGTGTACAGTGTGTCTCTATTCTACATGTCCAGGTGTGTACTGTGTGTGTCTATTCTTTATGTCCTGGAGTGTACAGTGTGTCTCTATTCTACATGTCCAGGTGTGTACAGTGTGTCTCTATGCGACATGTCCAGGTGTGTACTGTGTATCTCTATTCTTCATGTCCAGGTGTGTACAGTGTGTCTCTATTCTACATGTCCAATTGTGCACTGTGTGTCTCTATTCTACATGTCCAGGTGTGTACTGTGTGTCTCTCTACTACATGTCCAGGTGTGTACTGTGTGTCTCTATTCTACATGTCCAGGTGTGTACTGTGTGTCTCCATTCTACATGTCCAGGTGTGTACTGTGTGTCTCTATTCTTTATGTCCTGATGTGTACTGTATGTCTGTATTCTACCTGTCCAGGTGTGTACTGTGTGTGTCTATTCTTTATGTCCTGGAGTGTACTGTTTGTCTCTATTCTACATGTCCAGGTGTGTATAGTGTGTGTCTATTCTACATATCAAGGTGTGTACTGTGTGTCTCTATTCTTCATGTCCAGGTATTTACAGTGTGTCTCTATTCTACACGTCCAGGTGTGTACTGTGTGTCTCTATTCTAAATGTCCAGGTGTGAACAGTGTGTGTCGATTCTTCATGTCCAGGTATATATTGTGTGTCTCTATTCTTTATGTACTGGTGTGTACAGTGTGTCTCTATTCTTCATGTCCAGGTGTGCACTCTGTGTCTCTATTCTACATGTCCAGGTGTGCACTGTTTGTCTCTATTCCACATGTCCAGGTGTGTACTGGGTCTCTATTGCACATGTCCAGATGTGTACTATGTCTCTCTATTCTGCATGTCCTGGTGTGTACTGTGTGTCACTCCTCTACATGTCCAGTTGTGCACTGTGTGTCTGTGTTCTACATGTCCGGGTGTGTACTGTGTGTCTCTATTCTTCATGTCCAGGTGTGTACTGTGTGTCTCCATTCTACATGTCCAGGTATGTACTGTGTATCTCTATTCTTCATGTCCAGGTATGTACTGTGTATCTCTATTCTTCATGTCCAGGTGTGTACTGTGTGTCCCTATTCTACATGTCCAGGTGTGCACTGAGTGTCTCTATGCTTTATGTACTGCTGTGCACTGTGTGTCTCTATTCGACATGTCCAGGTGTGCACTGTGTGTCTCTATTCTTTATGTCCTGGTGTGCACTGTGTGTCTCTATTCTACATGTCCAGGTGTATACTGTGTGTCTCTATTCTTTATGTCCTGGTGTGTACTGTATGTCTCTATACCACATGTCCAAGTGTGTACTGAGTGTCTCTATTCTTTATGTCCTGGTGTGTACAGTGTGTCTCTATTCTACATGTCCAGGTGTGTACTGTATGTCTGTACTCTACATGTCCAGGTGTGTACTGTGTGTCTCAATTCTTTATGTCCTGGTGTGTACTGTTTGACTCTATTCTACATGTCCAGGTGTGTACTGTGTGTGTCTATTCTTTATGTCCTGGAGTGTACTGTTTGTCTCTATTCTACATGTCCATGTGTGTATAGTGTGTGTCTATTCTACATATCAAGGTGTGTACTGTGTGTCTCTATTCTTCATGTCCAGGTATGTACAGTGTGTCTCTATTCTACACGTAAAGGTGTGTACTGTGTGTCTCTTTTCTAAATGTCCAGGTGTGAACAGTGTGTGTCGATTCTTCATGTCCAGGTATGTATTGTGTGTCTCTATTCTTTATGTACTGGTGTGTACAGTGTGTCTCTATTCTTCATGTCCAGGTGTGCACTCTGTGTCTCTATTCTACATGTCCAGGTGTGCACTGTTTGTCTCTATTCCACATGTCCAGGTGTGTACTGGGTCTCTATTGCACATGTCCAGATGTGTACTATGTCTCTCTATTCTGCATGTCCTGGTGTGTACTGTGTGTCACTCCTCTACATGTCCAGTTGTGCACTGTGTGTCTGTGTTCTACATGTCCGGGTGTGTACTGTGTGTCTCTATTCTTCATGTCCAGGTGTGCACTGTGTGTCTCCATTCTACATGTCCAGGTATGTACTGTGTATCTCTATTCTTCATGTCCAGGTGTGTACAGTGTGTCTCTATTCTACATGTCCAGGTGTGTACTGTGTGTCCCTATTCTACATGTCCAGGTGTGCACTGTGTGTCTCTATGCTTTATGTACTGGTGTGCACTGTGTGTCTCTATTCTACATGTCCAGGTGTGCACTGTGTGTCTCTATTCTTTATGTCCTGGTGTGCACTGTGTGTCTCTATTCTTTATGTACTGGTGTGCACTGTGTGTCTCTATTCTACATGTCCAGGTGTGCACTGTGTGTCTCTATTCTTTATGACCTGGTGTGCACTGTGTGTCTCTATTCTTTATGTCCTGGTGTGCACTGTGTGTCTCTATTCTTTATGTACTGGTGTGCACTGTGTGTCTCTATTCGACATGTCCAGGTGTGCACTGTGTGTCTCTATTCTTTATGTCCTGGTGTGCACTGTGTGTCTCTATTCTTTATGTACTGGTGTGCACTGTGTGTCTCTATTCGACATGTCCAGGTGTGCACTGTGTGTCTCTATTCTTTATGACCTGGTGTGCACTGTGTGTCTCTATTCTACATGTCCAGGTGTATACTGTGTGTCTCAATTCTTTATGTCCTGGTGTGTACTGTATGTCTCTATACCACATGTCCAAGTGTGTACTGAGTGTCTCTATTCTTTATGTCCTGGTGTGTACAGTGTGTCTCTATTCTACATGTCCAGGTGTGTACTGTATGTCTGTACTCTACATGTCCAGGTGTGTACTGTGTGTCTCAATTCTTTATGTCCTGGTGTGTACTGTTTGACTCTATTCTACATGTCCAGGTGTGTACTGCGTGTGTCTATTCTACATGTCCAGGTGTGTACTGTGTGTCTCTATTCTTCATGTCCAGGTGTGTACTGTGTGTCTCTATTCTACATGTCCAGGTGTGTACAGTGTGTCCCTATTCTACATGTCCAGGTGTGTACAGTGTGTCTCTATTCTACATGTCCAGGTGTGTACAGTGTGTCTCTATTCTACACGTCCAGGTGTGTACAGTGTGTCTCTATTCTACATGTCCAGGTGTGTACTGTGTGTCTCTCTACTACATGTCCAGGCGTGCACTGTGTGTCTCTATTCTACATGTCCAGGTGTGTACTGTGTGTCTCTATTCTTTATGTCCTGGAGTGTACTGTTTGTCTCTATTCTACATGTCCAGGTGTGTATAGTGTGTGTCTATTCTACATATCAAGGTGTGTACTGTGTGTCTCTATTCTTCATGTCCAGGTATTTACAGTGTGTCTCTATTCTACACGTCCAGGTGTGTACTGTGTGTCTCTATTCTAAATGTCCAGGTGTGAACAGTGTGTGTCGATTCTTCATGTCCAGGTATGTATTGTGTGTCTCTATTCTTTGTGTACAGTGTGTCTCTATTCTTCATGTCCAGGTGTGCACTCTGTGTCTCTATTCTACATGTCCAGGTGTGCACTGTTTGTCTCTATTCCACATGTCCAGGTGTGTACTGGGTCTCTATTGCACATGTCCAGATGTGTACTATGTCTCTCTATTCTGCATGTCCTGGTGTGTACTGTGTGTCACTCCTCTACATGTCCAGTTGTGCACTGTGTGTCTGTGTTCTACATGTCCAGGTGTGCACTGTGTGTCTCCATTCTACATGTCCAGGTATGTACTGTGTATCTCCATTCTACATGTCCAGGTATGTACTGTGTGTCTCTATGCTTTATGTACTGGTGTGCACTGTGTGTCTCTATTCGACATGTCCAGGTGTGCACTGTGTGTCTCTATTCTTTATGTCCTGGTGTGCACTGTGTGTCTCTATTCTACATGTCCAGGTGTATACTGTGTGTCTCTATTCTTTATGTCCTGGTGTGTACTGTATGTCTCTATACCACATGTCCAAGTGTGTACTGAGTGTCTCTATTCTTTATGTCCTGGTGTGTACAGTGTGTCTCTATTCTACATGTCCAGGTGTGTACTGTATGTCTGTACTCTACATGTCCAGGTGTGTACTGTGTGTCTCAATTCTTTATGTCCTGGTGTGTACTGTTTGACTCTATTCTACATGTCCAGGTGTGTACTGCGTGTGTCTATTCTACATGGCCAGGTGTGTACTGTGTGTCTCTATTCTTCATGTCCAGGTGTGTACTGTGTGACTCTATTCTACATGTCCAGGTGTGTACAGTGTGTGTCTATTCTACATGCCCAGGTGTGCACTGTGCGTCTCTATTCCACATGTCCAGGTGTGTACATGTGTCTCTATTCTATATGTCCAGGTGTGTACTGTGTATCTCTATTCTTCATGTCCAGGTATGCACAGTGTGTCTCTATTCCACATGTCCAGGTGTGTACAATGTGTCTCTATTCTACATGTCCAGGTGTGTACAGTGTGTCTCTATTCTACACGTCCAGGTGTGTACTGTGTGTCTCTATTCTACATGTCCAGGTGTGTACAGTGTGTCTCTATGCGACATGTCCAGGTGTGTACTGTGTATCTCTATTCTTCATGTCCAGGTGTGTACAGTGTGTCTCTATTCTACATGTCCAATTGTGCACTGTGTATCTCTATTCTTCATGTCCAGGTGTGTATAGTGTGTGTCTCTATTCTACATGTCCAGGTGTGTACTGTGTGTCTCTCTACTACATGTCCAGGCGTGCACTGTGTGTCTCTATTCTACATGTCCAGGTGTGTACTGTGTGTCTCCATTCTACATGTCCAGGTGTGTACTGTGTGTCTCTATTCTTTATGTCCTGATGTGTACTGTATGTCTGTATTCTATATGTCCAGGTGTGTACTGTGTGTGTGTATTCTTTATGTCCTGGAGTGTACTGTTTGTCTCTATTCTACATGTCCAGGTGTGTATAGTGTGTGTCTATTCTACATATCAAGGTGTGTACTGTGTGTCTCTATTCTTCATGTCCAGGTATTTACAGTGTGTCTCTATTCTACACGTCCAGGTGTGTACTGTGTGTCTCTATTCTAAATGTCCAGGTGTGAACAGTGTGTGTCGATTCTTCATGTCCAGGTATGTATTGTGTGTCTCTAATCTTTATGTACTGGTGTGTACAGTGTGTCTCTATTCTTCATGTCCAGGTGTGCACTCTGTGTCTCTATTCTACATGTCCAGTTGTGCACTGTGTGTCTGTGTTCTACATGTCCGGGTGTGTACTGTGTGTCTCTATTCTTCATGTCCAGGTGTGCACTGTGTGTCTCCATTCTACATGTCCAGGTATGTACTGTGTATCTCTATTCTTCATGTCCAGGTATGTACTGTGTATCTCTATTCTTCATGTCCAGGTGTGCACTGAGTGTCTCTATGCTTTATGTACTGGTGTGCACTGTGTGTCTCTATTCGACATGTCCAGGTGTGCACTGTGTGTCTCTATTCTTTATGTCCTGGTGTGCACTGTGTGTCTCTATTCTAAATGTCCAGGTGTATACTGTGTGTCTCTATTCTTTATGTCCTGGTGTGTACTGTATGTCTCTATACCACATGTCCAAGTGTGTACTGAGTGTCTCTATTTTTTATGTCCTGGTGTGTACAGTGTGTCTCTATTCTACATGTCCAGGTGTGTACTGTATGTGTGTACTCTACATGTCCAGGTGTGTACTGTGTGTCTCAATTCTTTATGTCCTGGTGTGTACTGTTTGACTCTATTCTACATGTCCAGGTGTGTACTGCGTGTGTCTATTCTACATGTCCAGGTGTGTACTGTGTGTCTCTATTCTACACGTCCAGGTGTGTACAGTGTGTCTCTATTCTACATGTCCAGGTGTGCACTGTGTGTCTCTATTCTACATGTCCAGGTGTGTACTGTGTGTCTCTCTACTACATGTCCAGGCGTGCACTGTGTGTCTCTATTCTACATGTCCAGGTGTGTACTGTGTTCTCCATTCTACATGTCCAGGTGTGTACTGTGTGTCTCTATTCTTTATGTCCTGGTGTGTACTGTATGTCTGTATTCAACATGTCCAGGTGTGTACTGTGTGTGTCTATTCTTTATGTCCTGGAGTGTACTGTTTGTCTCTATTCTACATGTCCAGGTGTGTATAGTGTGTGTCTATTCTACATATCAAGGTGTGTACTGTGTGTCTCTATTCTTCATGTCCAGGTATGTACAGTGTGTCTCTATTCTACACGTCCAGGTGTGAACTGTGTGTCTCTATTCTAAATGTCCAGGTGTGAACAGTGTGTTTCGATTCTTCATGTCCAGGTATGTATTGTGTGTCTCTATTCTTTATGTACTGGTGTGTACAGTGTGTCTCTATTCTTCATGTCCAGGTGTGCACTCTGTGTCTCTATTCTACATGTCCAGGTGTGCACTGTTTGTCTCTATTCCACATGTCCAGGTGTGTACTGGGTCTCTATTGCACATGTCCAGATGTGTACTATGTCTCTCTATTCTGCATGTCCTGGTGTGTACTGTGTGTCACTCCTCTACATGTCCAGTTGTGCACTGTGTGTCTGTGTTCTACATGTCCGGGTGTGTACTGTGTGTCTCTATTCTTCATGTCCAGGTGTGCACTGTGTGTCTCCATTCTACATGTCCAGGTATGTACTGTGTATCTCTATTCTTCATGTCCAGGTGTGTACAGTGTGTCTCTATTCTACATGTCCAGGTGTGTACTGTGTGTCCCTATTCTACATGTCCAGGTGTGCACTGTGTGTCTCTATGCTTTATGTACTGGTGTGCACTGTGTGTCTCTAATCGACATGTCCAGGTGTGCACTGTGTGTCTCTATTCTTTATGTCCTGGAGTGCACTGTGTGTCTCTATTCTACATGTCCAGGTGTATACTGTGTGTCTCTATTCTTTATGTCCTGGTGTGTACTGTATGTCTCTATACCACATGTCCAAGTGTGTACTGAGTGTCTCTATTCTTTATGTCCTGGTGTGTACAGTGTGTCTCTATTCTACATGTCCAGGTGTGTACTGTATGTCTGTACTCTACATGTCCAGGTGTGTACTGTGTGTCTCAATTCTTTATGTCCTGGTGTGTACTGTTTGACTCTATTCTACATGTCCAGGTGTGTACTGCGTGTGCCTATACTACATGTCCAGGTGTGTACTGTGTGTCTCTATTCTTCATGTCCAGGTGTGTACAGTGTGTCTCTATTCTACACGTCCAGGTGTGTACAGTGTGTCTCTATTCTACATGTCCAGGTGTGCACTGTGTGTCTCTATTCTACATGTCCAGGTGTGTACTGTGTGTCTCTCTACTACATGTCCAGGCGTGCACTGTGTGTCTCTATTCTACATGTCCAGGTGTGTACTGTGTGTCTCCATTCTACATGTCCAGGTGTGTACTGTGTGTCTCTATTCTTTATGTCCTGGTGTGTACTGTATGTCTGTATTCTACATGTCCAGGTGTGTACTGTGTGTGTCTATTCTTTATGTCCTGGAGTGTACTGTTTGTCTCTATTCTACATGTCCAGGTGTGTATAGTGTGTGTCTATTCTACATATCAAGGTGTGTACTGTGTGTCTCTATTCTTCATGTCCTGGTGTGCACTGTGTGTCTCTATTCTACATGTCCAGGTGTGTACTGTGTGTCTCTATTCTTTATGTCCTGGTGTGTACTGTATGTCTCTATACCACATGTCCAAGTGTGTACTGAGTGTCTCTATTCTTTATGTCCTGGTGTGTACAGTGTGTCTCTATTCTACATGTCCAGGTGTGTACTGTATGTCTGTACTCTACATGTCCAGGTGTGTACTGTGTGTCTCAATTCTTTATGTCCTGGTGTGTACTGTTTGACTCTATTCTACATGTCCAGGTGTGTACTGCGTGTGTCTATTCTACATGTCCAGGTGTGTACTGTGTGTCTCTATTCTTCATGTCCAGGTGTGTACAGTGTGTCTCTATTCTACACGTCCAGGTGTGTACAGTGTGTCTCTATTCTACATGTCCAGGTGTGCACTGTGTGTCTCTATTCTACATGTCCAGGTGTGTACTGTGTGTCTCTCTACTACATGTCCAGGCGTGCACTGTGTGTCTCTATTCTACATGTCCAGGTGTGTACTGTGTGTCTCCATTCTACATGTCCAGGTGTGTACTGTGTGTCTCTATACTTTATGTCCTGGTGTGTACTGTATGTCTGTATTCTACATGTCCAGGTGTGTACTGTGTGTCTCCATTCTACATGTCCAGGTGTGTACTGTGTGTCTCTATTCTTTATGTCCTGGTGTGTACTGTATGTCTGTATTCTACATGTCCAGGTGTGTACTGTGTGTGTCTATTCTTTATGTCCTGGAGTGTACTGTTTGTCTCTATTCTACATGTCCGGGTGTGTATAGTGTGTGTCTATTCTACATATCAAGGTGTGTACTGTGTGTCTCTATTCTTCATGTCCAGGTATGTACAGTGTGTCTCTATTCTACACGTCCAGGTGTGTACTGTGTGTCTCTTTTCTAAATGTCCAGGTGTGAACAGTGTGTGTCGATTCTTCATGTCCAGGTATGTATTGTGTGTCTCTATTCTTTATGTACTGGTGTGTACAGTGTGTCTCTATTCTTCATGTCCAGGTGTGCACACTGTTTCTCTATTCTACATGTCCAGGTGTGCACTGTTTGTCTCTATTCCACATGTCCAGGTGTGTACTGGGTCTCTATTGCACATGTCCAGATGTGTACTATGTCTCTCTATTCTGCATGTCCTGGTGTGTACTGTGTGTCACTCCTCTACATGTCCAGTTGTGCACTGTGTGTCTGTGTTCTACATGTCCGGGTGTGTACTGTGTGTCTCTATTCTTCATGTCCAGGTGTGCACTGTGTGTCTCCATTCTACATGTCCAGGTATGTACTGTGTATCTCTATTCTTCATGTCCAGGTGTGTACAGTGTGTCTCTATTCTACATGTCCAGGTGTGTACTGTGTGTCCCTATTCTACATGTCCAGGTGTGCACTGTGTGTCTCTATGCTTTATGTACTGGTGTGCACTGTGTGTCTCTATTCGACATGTCCAGGTGTGCACTGTGTGTCTCTATTCTTTATGTCCTGGTGTGCACTGTGTGTCTCTATTCTACATGTCCAGGTGTATACTGTGTGTCTCTATTCTTTATGTCCTGGTGTGTACTGTATGTCTCTATACCACATGTCCAAGTGTGTACTGAGTGTCTCTATTCTTTATGTCCTGGTGTGTACAGTGTGTCTCTATTCTACATGTCCAGGTGTGTACTATATGTCTGTACTCTACATGTCCAGGTGTGTACTGTGTGTCTCAATTCTTTATGTCCTGGTGTGTACTGTTTGACTCTATTCTACATGTCCAGGTGTGTACTGCGTGTGTCTATTCTACATGTCCAGGTGTGTACTGTGTGTCTCTATTCTTCATGTCCAGGTGTGTACTGTGTGTCTCTATTCTACATGTCCAGGTGTGTACAGTGTGTCCCTATTCTACATGTCCAGGTGTGTACAGTGTGTGTCTATTCTACATGCCCAGGTGTGCACTGTGCGTCTCTATTCCACATGTCCAGGTGTGTACAGTGTGTCTCTATTCTATATGTCCAGGTGTGTACTGTGTATCTCTATTCTTCATGTCCAGGTATGCACAGTGTGTCTCTATTCCACATGTCCAGGTGTGTACAGTGTGTCTCTATTCTACACGTCCAGGTGTGTACAGTGTGTCTCTATTCTACATGTCCAGGTGTGTACAGTGTGTCTCTATGCGACATGTCCAGGTGTGTACTGTGTATCTCTATTCTTCATGTCCAGGTGTGTACAGTGTGTCTCTATTCTACATGTCCAATTGTGCACTGTGTGTCTCTATTCTACATGTCCAGGTGTGTACTGTGTGTCTCTCTACTACATGTCCAGGCGTGCACTGTGTGTCTCTATTCTACATGTCCAGGTGTGTACTGTGTGTCTCCATTCTACATGTCCAGGTGTGTACTGTGTGTCTCTATTCTTTATGTCCTGATGTGTACTCTATGTCTGTATTCTACATGTCCAGGTGTGTACTGTGTGTGTCTATTCTTTATGTCCTGGAGTGTACTGTTCGTCTCTATTCTACATGTCCAGGTGTGTATAGTGTGTGTCTATTGTACATATCAAGGTGTGTACTGTGTGTCTCTATTCTTCATGTCCAGGTATTTACAGTGTGTCTCTATTCTACACGTCCAGGTGTGTACTGTGTGTCTCTATTCTAAATGTCCAGGTGTGAACAGTGTGTTTCGATTCTTCATGTCCAGGTATGTATTGTGTGTCTCTATTCTTTATGTACTGGTGTGTACAGTGTGTCTCTATTCTTCATGTCCAGGTGTGCACTCTGTGTCTCTATTCTACATGTCCAGGTGTGCACTCTTTGTCTCTATTCCACATGTCCAGGTGTGTACTGGGTCTCTATTGCACATGTCCAGATGTGTACTATGTCTCTCTATTCTGCATGTCCTGGTGTGTACTGTGTGTCCCTATTCTACATGTCCAGGTGTGCACTGAGTGTCTCTATGCTTTATGTACTGGTGTGCACTGTGTGTCTCTATTTGACATGTCCAGGTGTGCACTGTGTGTCTCTATTCTTTATGTCCTGGTGTGCACTGTGTGTCTCTATTCTACATGTCCAGGTGTATACTGTGTGTCTCTATTCTTTATGTCCTGGTGTGTACTGTATGTCTCTATTCTTTATGTCCTGGTGTGTACAGTGTGTCTCTATTCTACATGTCCTGGTGTGTACTGTTTGACTCTATTCTACATGTCCAGGTGTGTACTGCGTGTGTCTATTCTACATGTCCAGGTGTGTACTGTGTGTCTCTATTCTTCATGTCCAGGTGTGTACAGTGTGTCTCTATTCTACACGTCCAGGTGTGTACAGTGTGTCTCTATTCTACATGTCCAGGTGTGTACTGTGTGTCTCTCTACTACATGTCCAGGCGTGCACTGTGTGTCTCTATTCTACATGTCCAGGTGTGTACTGTGTGTCTCTATTCTTTATGTCCTGGTGTGTACTGTATGTCTGTATTCAACATGTCCAGGTGTGTACTGTGTGTGTCTATTCTTTATGTCCTGGAGTGTACTGTTTGTCTCTATTCTACATGTCCAGGTGTGTATAGTGTGTGTCTATTCTACATATCAAGGTGTGTACTGTGTGTCTCTATTCTTCATGTCCAGTTATGTACAGTGTGTCTCTATTCTACACGTCCAGGTGTGTACAGTGTGTCTCTATTCTATATGTCCAGGTGTGTACAGTGTGTCTCTATGCGACATGTCCAGGTGTGTACTGTGTATCTCTATTCTTCATGTCCAGGTGTGTACAGTGTGTCTCTATTCTACATGTCCAATTGTGCACTGTGTGTCTCTATTCTACATGTCCAGGTGTCTACTGTGTGTCTCTCTACTACATGTCCAGGCGTGCACTGTGTGTCTCTATTCTACATGTCCAGGTGTGTACTGTGTGTCTCCATTCTACATGTCCAGGTGTGTACTGTGTGTCTCTATTCTTTATGTCCTGATGTGTACTGTATGTCTGTATTCTACATGTCCAGGTGTGTACTGTGTGTGTCTATTCTTTATGTCCTGGAGTGTACTGTTTGTCTCTATTCTACATGTCCAGGTGTGTATAGTGTGTGTCTATTCTACATATCAAGGTGTGTACTGTGTGTCTCTATTCTTCATGTCCAGGTATTTACAGTGTGTCTCTATTCTACACGTCCAGGTGTGTACTGTGTGTCTCTATTCTAAATGTCCAGGTGTGAACAGTGTATGTCGATTCTTCATGTCCAGGTATGTATTGTGTGTCTCTATTCTTTATGTACTGGTGTGTACAGTGTGTCTCTATTCTTCATGTCCAGGTGTGCACTCTGTGTCTCTATTCTACATGTCCAGGTGTGCACTCTTTGTCTCTATTCCACATGTCCAGGTGTGTACTGGGTCTCTATTGCACATGTCCAGATGTGTACTATGTCTCTCTATTCTGAATGTCCTGGTGTGTACTGTGTATCACTCCTCTACATGTCCAGTTGTGCACTGTGTGTCTGTGTTCTACATGTCCGGGTGTGTACTGTGTGTCTCTATTCTTCATGTCCAGGTATGTACTGCGTATCTCTATTCTTCATGTCCAGGTATGTACTGTGTATCTCTATTCTTCATGTCCAGGTGTGTACTGTGTGTCCCTATTCTACATGTCCAGGTGTGCACTGAGTGTCTCTATGCTTTATGTACTGGTGTGCACTGTGTGTCTCTATTCGACATGTCCAGGTGTGCACTGTGTGTCTCTATTCTTTATGTCCTGGTGTGCACTGTGTGTCTCTATTCTACATGTCCAGGTGTATACTGTGTGTCTCTATTCTTTATGTCCTGGTGTGTACTGTATGTCTCTATACCACATGTCCAAGTGTGTACTGAGTGTCTCTATTCTTTATGTCCTGGTGTGTATAGTGTGTCTCTATTCTACATGTCCAGGGGTGTACTGTATGTCTGTACTCTACATGTCCAGGTGTGTACTGTGTGTCTCAATTCTTTATGTCCTGGTGTGTACTGTTTGACTCTATTCTACATGTCCAGGTGTGTACTGCGTGTGTCTATTCTACATGTCCAGGTGTGTACTGTGTGTCTCTATTCTTCATGTCCAGGTGTGTACAGTGTGTCTCTATTCTACACGTCCAGGTGTGTACAGTGTGTCTCTATTCTACATGTCCAGGTGTGTACTGTGTGTCTCTCTACTACATGTCCAGGCGTGCACTGTGTGTCTCTATTCTACATGTCCAGGTGTGTACTGTGTGTCTCCATTCTACATGTCCAGGTGTGTACTGTGTGTCTCTATTCTTCATGTCCAGGTATGTACTGCGTATCTCTATTCTTCATGTCCAGGTATGTACTGTGTATCTCTATTCTTCATGTCCAGGTGTGTACTGTGTGTCCCTATTCTACATGTCCAGGTGTGTATAGTGTGTGTCTATTCTACATATCAAGGTGTGTACTGTGTGTCTCTATTCTTCATGTCCAGGTATGTACAGTGTGTCTCTATTCTACACGTCCAGGTGTGTACAGTGTGTCTCTATTCTACATGTCCAGGTGTGTACAGTGTGTCTCTATGCGACATGTCCAGGTGTGTACTGTGTATCTCTATTCTTCATGTCCAGGTGTGTACAGTGTGTCTCTATTCTACATGTCCAATTGTGCACTGTGTGTCTCTATTCTACATGTCCAGGTGTGTACTGTGTGTCTCTCTACTACATGTCCAGGCGTGCACTGTGTGTCTCTATTCTACATGTCCAGGTGTGTACTGTGTGTCTCCATTCTACATGTCCAGGTGTGTACTGTGTGTCTCTATTCTTTATGTCCTGATGTGTACTGTATGTCTGTATTCTACCTGTCCAGGTGTGCACTGTGTGTGTCTATTCTTTATGTCCTGGAGTGTACTGTTTGTCTCTATTCTACATGTCCAGGTGTGTATAGTGTGTGTCTATTCTACATATCAAGGTGTGTACTGTGTGTCTCTATTCTTCATGTCCAGGTATTTACAGTGTGTCTCTATTCTACACGTCCAGGTGTGTACTGTGTGTCTCTATTCTAAATGTCCAGGTGTGAACAGTGTGTGTCGATTCTTCATGTCCAGGTATGTATTGTGTGTCTCTATTCTTTATGTACTGGTGTGTACAGTGTGTCTCTATTCTTCATGTCCAGGTGTGCACTCTGTGTCTCTATTCTACATGTCCAGGTGTGCACTCTTTGTCTCTATTCCACATGTCCAGGTGTGTACTGGGTCTCTATTGCACATGTCCAGATGTGTACTATGTCTCTCTATTCTGAATGTCCTGGTGTGTACTGTGTGTCACTCCTCTACATGTCCAGTTGTGCACTATGTGTCTGTGTTCTACATGTCCGGGTGTGTACTGTGTGTCTCTATTCTTCATGTCCAGGTGTGCACTGTGTGTCTCCATTCTACGTGTCCAGGTATGTACTGTGTATCTCTATTCTTCATGTCCAGGTATGTACTGTGTATCTCTATTCTTCATGTCCAGGTGTGTACTGTGTGTCCCTATTCTACATGTCCAGGTGTGCACTGAGTGTCTCTATGCTTTATGTACTGGTGTGCACTGTGTGTCTCTATTCGACATGTCCAGGTGTGCACTGTGTGTCTCTATTCTTTATGTCCTGGTGTGCACTGTGTGTCTCTATTCTACATGTCCAGGTGTATACTGTGTGTCTCTATTCTTTATGTCCTGGTGTGTACTGTATGTCGCTATACCACATGTCCAATTGTGTACTGAGTGTCTCTATTCTTTATGTCCTGGTGTGTATAGTGTGTCTGTATTCTACATGTCCAGGGGTGTACTGTATGTCTGTACTCTACATGTCCAGGTGTGTACTGTGTGTCTCAATTCTTTATGTCCTGGTGTGTACTGTTTGACTCTATTCTACATGTCCAGGTGTGTACTGCGTGTGTCTATTCTACATGTCCAGGTGTGTACTGTGTGTCTCTATTCTTCATGTCCAGGTGTGTACAGTGTGTCTCTATTCTACACGTCCAGGTGTGTACAGTGTGTCTCTAGTCTACATGTCCAGGTGTGTACTGTGTGTCTCTCTACTACATGTCCAGGCGTGCACTGTGTGTCTCTATTCTACATATCCAGGTATGTACTGTGTATCTCTATTCTTCATGTCCAGGTGTGTACAGTGTGTCTCTATTCTACATGTCCAGGTGTGTACTGTGTGTCCCTATTCTACATGTCCAGGTGTGCACTGTGTGTCTCTATGCTTTATGTACTGGTGTGCACTGTGTGTCTCTATTCGACATGTCCAGGTGTGCACTGTGTGTCTCTATTCTTTATGTCCTGGTGTGCACTGTGTGTCTCTATTCTACATGTCCAGGTGTATACTGTGTGTCTCTATTCTTTATGTCCTGGTGTGTACTGTATGTCTCTATACCACATGTCCAAGTGTGTACTGAGTGTCTCTATTCTTTATGTCCTGGTGTGTACAGTGTGTCTCTATTCTACATGTCCAGGTGTGTACTATATGTCTGTACTCTACATGTCCAGGTGTGTACTGTGTGTCTCAATTCTTTATGTCCTGGTGTGTACTGTTTGACTCTATTCTACATGTCCAGGTGTGTACTGCGTGTGTCTATTCTACATGTCCAGGTGTGTACTGTGTGTCTCTATTCTTCATGTCCAGGTGTGTACTGTGTGTCTCTATTCTACATGTCCAGGTGTGTACAGTGTGTCCCTATTCTACATGTCCAGGTGTGTACAGTGTGTGTCTATTCTACATGCCCAGGTGTGCACTGTGCGTCTCTATTCCACATGTCCAGGTGTGTACAGTGTGTCTCTATTCTATATGTCCAGGTGTGTACTGTGTATCTCTATTCTTCATGTCCAGGTATGCACAGTGTGTCTCTATTCCACATGTCCAGGTGTGTACAGTGTGTCTCTATTCTACACGTCCAGGTGTGTACAGTGTGTCTCTATTCTACATGTCCAGGTGTGTACAGTGTGTCTCTATGCGACATGTCCAGGTGTGTACTGTGTATCTCTATTCTTCATGTCCAGGTGTGTACAGTGTGTCTCTATTCTACATGTCCAATTGTGCACTGTGTGTCTCTATTCTACATGTCCAGGTGTGTACTGTGTGTCTCTCTACTACATGTCCAGGCGTGCACTGTGTGTCTCTATTCTACATGTCCAGGTGTGTACTGTGTGTCTCCATTCTACATGTCCAGGTGTGTACTGTGTGTCTCTATTCTTTATGTCCTGATGTGTACTCTATGTCTGTATTCTACATGTCCAGGTGTGTACTGTGTGTGTCTATTCTTTATGTCCTGGAGTGTACTGTTCGTCTCTATTCTACATGTCCAGGTGTGTATAGTGTGTGTCTATTCTACATATCAAGGTGTGTACTGTGTGTCTCTATTCTTCATGTCCAGGTATTTACAGTGTGTCTCTATTCTACACGTCCAGGTGTGTACTGTGTGTCTCTATTCTAAATGTCCAGGTGTGAACAGTGTGTTTCGATTCTTCATGTCCAGGTATGTATTGTGTGTCTCTATTCTTTATGTACTGGTGTGTACAGTGTGTCTCTATTCTTCATGTCCAGGTGTGCACTCTGTGTCTCTATTCTACATGTCCAGGTGTGCACTCTTTGTCTCTATTCCACATGTCCAGGTGTGTACTGGGTCTCTATTGCACATGTCCAGATGTGTACTATGTCTCTCTATTCTGCATGTCCTGGTGTGTACTGTGTGTCCCTATTCTACATGTCCAGGTGTGCACTGAGTGTCTCTATGCTTTATGTACTGGTGTGCACTGTGTGTCTCTATTTGACATGTCCAGGTGTGCACTGTGTGTCTCTATTCTTTATGTCCTGGTGTGCACTGTGTGTCTCTATTCTACATGTCCAGGTGTATACTGTGTGTCTCTATTCTTTATGTCCTGGTGTGTACTGTATGTCTCCATTCTTTATGTCCTGGTGTGTACAGTGTGTCTCTATTCTACATGTCCTGGTGTGTACTGTTTGACTCTATTCTACATGTCCAGGTGTGTACTGCGTGTGTCTATTCTACATGTCCAGGTGTGTACTGTGTGTCTCTATTCTTCATGTCCAGGTGTGTACAGTGTGTCTCTATTCTACACGTCCAGGTGTGTACAGTGTGTCTCTATTCTACATGTCCAGGTGTGTACTGTGTGTCTCTCTACTACATGTCCAGGCGTGCACTGTGTGTCTCTATTCTACATGTCCAGGTGTGTACTGTGTGTCTCTATTCTTTATGTCCTGGTGTGTACTGTATGTCTGTATTCAACATGTCCAGGTGTGTACTGTGTGTGTCTATTCTTTATGTCCTGGAGTGTACTGTTTGTCTCTATTCTACATGTCCAGGTGTGTATAGTGTGTGTCTATTCTACATATCAAGGTGTGTACTGTGTGTCTCTATTCTTCATGTCCAGTTATGTACAGTGTGTCTCTATTCTACACGTCCAGGTGTGTACAGTGTGTCTCTATTCTATATGTCCAGGTGTGTACAGTGTGTCTCTATGCGACATGTCCAGGTGTGTACTGTGTATCTCTATTCTTCATGTCCAGGTGTGTACAGTGTGTCTCTATTCTACATGTCCAATTGTGCACTGTGTGTCTCTATTCTACATGTCCAGGTGTGTACTGTGTGTCTCTCTACTACATGTCCAGGCGTGCACTGTGTGTCTCTATTCTACATGTCCAGGTGTGTACTGTGTGTCTCCATTCTACATGTCCAGGTGTGTACTGTGTGTCTCTATTCTTTATGTCCTGATGTGTACTGTATGTCTGTATTCTACATGTCCAGGTGTGTACTGTGTGTGTCTATTCTTTATGTCCTGGAGTGTACTGTTTGTCTCTATTCTACATGTCCAGGTGTGTATAGTGTGTGTCTATTCTACATATCAAGGTGTGTACTGTGTGTCTCTATTCTTCATGTCCAGGTATTTACAGTGTGTCTCTATTCTACACGTCCAGGTGTGTACTGTGTGTCTCTATTCTAAATGTCCAGGTGTGAACAGTGTATGTCGATTCTTCATGTCCAGGTATGTATTGTGTGTCTCTATTCTTTATGTACTGGTGTGTACAGTGTGTCTCTATTCTTCATGTCCAGGTGTGCACTCTGTGTCTCTATTCTACATGTCCAGGTGTGCACTCTTTGTCTCTATTCCACATGTCCAGGTGTGTACTGGGTCTCTATTGCACATGTCCAGATGTGTACTATGTCTCTCTATTCTGAATGTCCTGGTGTGTACTGTGTATCACTCCTCTACATGTCCAGTTGTGCACTGTGTGTCTGTGTTCTACATGTCCGGGTGTGTACTGTGTGTCTCTATTCTTCATGTCCAGGTATGTACTGCGTATCTCTATTCTTCATGTCCAGGTATGTACTGTGTATCTCTATTCTTCATGTCCAGGTGTGTACTGTGTGTCCCTATTCTACATGTCCAGGTGTGCACTGAGTGTCTCTATGCTTTATGTACTGGTGTGCACTGTGTGTCTCTATTCGACATGTCCAGGTGTGCACTGTGTGTCTCTATTCTTTATGTCCTGGTGTGCACTGTGTGTCTCTATTCTACATGTCCAGGTGTATACTGTGTGTCTCTATTCTTTATGTCCTGGTGTGTACTGTATGTCTCTATACCACATGTCCAAGTGTGTACTGAGTGTCTCTATTCTTTATGTCCTGGTGAGTATAGTGTGTCTCTATTCTACATGTCCAGGGGTGTACTGTATGTCTGTACTCTACATGTCCAGGTGTGTACTGTGTGTCTCAATTCTTTATGTCCTGGTGTGTACTGTTTGACTCTATTCTACATGTCCAGGTGTGTACTGCGTGTGTCTATTCTACATGTCCAGGTGTGTACTGTGTGTCTCTATTCTTCATGTCCAGGTGTGTACAGTGTGTCTCTATTCTACACGTCCAGGTGTGTACAGTGTGTCTCTATTCTACATGTCCAGGTGTGTACTGTGTGTCTCTCTACTACATGTCCAGGCGTGCACTGTGTGTCTCTATTCTACATGTCCAGGTGTGTACTGTGTGTCTCCATTCTACATGTCCAGGTGTGTACTGTGTGTCTCTATTCTTTATGTCCTGGTGTGTACTGTATGTCTGTATTCAACATGTCCAGGTGTGTACTGTGTGTGTCTATTCTTTATGTCCTGGAGTGTACTGTTTGTCTCTATTCTACATGTCCAGGTGTGTATAGTGTGTGTCTATTCTACATATCAAGGTGTGTACTGTGTGTCTCTATTCTTCATGTCCAGGTATGTACAGTGTGTCTCTATTCTACACGTCCAGGTGTGTACAGTGTGTCTCTATTCTACATGTCCAGGTGTGTACAGTGTGTCTCTATGCGACATGTCCAGGTGTGTACTGTGTATCTCTATTCTTCATGTCCAGGTGTGTACAGTGTGTCTCTATTCTACATGTCCAATTGTGCACTGTGTGTCTCTATTCTACATGTCCAGGTGTGTACTGTGTGTCTCTCTACTACATGTCCAGGCGTGCACTGTGTGTCTCTATTCTACATGTCCAGGTGTGTACTGTGTGTCTCCATTCTACATGTCCAGGTGTGTACTGTGTGTCTCTATTCTTTATGTCCTGATGTGTACTGTATGTCTGTATTCTACCTGTCCAGGTGTGCACTGTGTGTGTCTATTCTTTATGTCCTGGAGTGTACTGTTTGTCTCTATTCTACATGTCCAGGTGTGTATAGTGTGTGTCTATTCTACATATCAAGGTGTGTACTGTGTGTCTCTATTCTTCATGTCCAGGTATTTACAGTGTGTCTCTATTCTACACGTCCAGGTGTGTACTGTGTGTCTCTATTCTAAATGTCCAGGTGTGAACAGTGTGTGTCGATTCTTCATGTCCAGGTATGTATTGTGTGTCTCTATTCTTTATGTACTGGTGTGTACAGTGTGTCTCTATTCTTCATGTCCAGGTGTGCACTCTGTGTCTCTATTCTACATGTCCAGGTGTGCACTATTTGTCTCTATTCCACATGTCCAGGTGTGTACTGGGTCTCTATTGCACATGTCCAGATGTGTACTATGTCTCTCTATTCTGAATGTCCTGGTGTGTACTGTGTGTCACTCCTCTACATGTCCAGTTGTGCACTATGTGTCTGTGTTCTACATGTCCGGGTGTGTACTGTGTGTCTCTATTCTTCATGTCCAGGTGTGCACTGTGTGTCTCCATTCTACGTGTCCAGGTATGTACTGTGTATCTCTATTCTTCATGTCCAGGTATGTACTGTGTATCTCTATTCTTCATGTCCAGGTGTGTACTGTGTGTCCCTATTCTACATGTCCAGGTGTGCACTGAGTGTCTCTATGCTTTATGTACTGGTGTGCACTGTGTGTCTCTATTCGACATGTCCAGGTGTGCACTGTGTGTCTCTATTCTTTATGTCCTGGTGTGCACTGTGTGTCTCTATTCTACATGTCCAGGTGTATACTGTGTGTCTCTATTCTTTATGTCCTGGTGTGTACTGTATGTCGCTATACCACATGTCCAAGTGTGTACTGAGTGTCTCTATTCTTTATGTCCTGGTGTGTATAGTGTGTCTGTATTCTACATGTCCAGGGGTGTACTGTATGTCTGTACTCTACATGTCCAGGTGTGTACTGTGTGTCTCAATTCTTTATGTCCTGGTGTGTACTGTTTGACTCTATTCTACATGTCCAGGTGTGTACTGCGTGTGTCTATTCTACATGTCCAGGTGTGTACTGTGTGTCTCTATTCTTCATGTCCAGGTGTGTACAGTGTGTCTCTATTCTACACGTCCAGGTGTGTACAGTGTGTCTCTAGTCTACATGTCCAGGTGTGTACTGTGTGTCTCTCTACTACATGTCCAGGCGTGCACTGTGTGTCTCTATTCTACATATCCAGGTGTGTACTGTGTGTCTCCATTCTACATGTCCAGGTGTGTACTGTGTGTCTCTATTCTTTATGTCCTGGTGTGTACTGTATGTCTGTATTCAACATGTCCAGGTGTGTACTGTGTGTGTCTATTCTTTATGTCCTGGAGTGTACTGTGTGTCCCTATTCTACATGTCCAGGTGTGCACTGAGTGTCTCTATGCTTTATGTACTGGTGTGCACTGTGTGTCTCTATTTGACATGTCCAGGTGTGCACTGTGTGTCTCTATTCTTTATGTCCTGGTGTGCACTGTGTGTCTCTATTCTACATGTCCAGGTGTATACTGTGTGTCTCTATTCTTTATGTCCTGGTGTGTACTGTATGTCTCTATTCTTTATGTCCTGGTGTGTACAGTGTGTCTCTATTCTACATGTCCTGGTGTGTACTGTTTGACTCTATTCTACATGTCCAGGTGTGTACTGCGTGTGTCTATTCTACATGTCCAGGTGTGTACTGTGTGTCTCTATTCTTCATGTCCAGGTGTGTACAGTGTGTCTCTATTCTACACGTCCAGGTGTGTACAGTGTGTCTCTATTCTACATGTCCAGGTGTGTACTGTGTGTCTCTCTACTACATGTCCAGGCGTGCACTGTGTGTCTCTATTCTACATGTCCAGGTGTGTACTGTGTGTCTCTATTCTTTATGTCCTGGTGTGTACTGTATGTCTGTATTCAACATGTCCAGGTGTGTACTGTGTGTGTCTATTCTTTATGTCCTGGAGTGTACTGTTTGTCTCTATTCTACATGTCCAGGTGTGTATAGTGTGTGTCTATTCTACATATCAAGGTGTGTACTGTGTGTCTCTATTCTTCATGTCCAGGTATGTACAGTGTGTCTCTATTCTACACGTCCAGGTGTGTACAGTGTGTCTCAATTCTATATGTCCAGGTGTGTACAGTGTGTCTCTATGCGACATGTCCAGGTGTGTACTGTGTATCTCTATTCTTCATGTCCAGGTGTGTACAGTGTGTCTCTATTCTACATGTCCAATTGTGCACTGTGTGTCTCTATTCTACATGTCCAGGTGTGTACTGTGTGTCTCTCTACTACATGTCCAGGCGTGCACTGTGTGTCTCTATTCTACATGTCCAGGTGTGTACTGTGTGTCTCCATTCTACATGTCCAGGTGTGTACTGTGTGTCTCTATTCTTTATGTCCTGATGTGTACTGTATGTCTGTATTCTACATGTCCAGGTGTGTACTGTGTGTGTCTATTCTTTATGTCCTGGAGTGTACTGTTTGTCTCTATTCTACATGTCCAGGTGTGTATAGTGTGTGTCTATTCTACATATCAAGGTGTGTACTGTGTGTCTCTATTCTTCATGTCCAGGTATTTACAGTGTGTCTCTATTCTACACGTCCAGGTGTGTACTGTGTGTCTCTATTCTAAATGTCCAGGTGTGAACAGTGTATGTCGATTCTTCATGTCCAGGTATGTATTGTGTGTCTCTATTCTTTATGTACTGGTGTGTACAGTGTGTCTCTATTCTTCATGTCCAGGTGTGCACTCTGTGTCTCTATTCTACATGTCCAGGTGTGCACTCTTTGTCTCTATTCCACATGTCCAGGTGTGTACTGGGTCTCTATTGCACATGTCCAGATGTGTACTATGTCTCTCTATTCTGAATGTCCTGGTGTGTACTGTGTATCACTCCTCTACATGTCCAGTTGTGCACTGTGTGTCTGTGTTCTACATGTCCGGGTGTGTACTGTGTGTCTCTATTCTTCATGTCCAGGTATGTACTGCGTATCTCTATTCTTCATGTCCAGGTATGTACTGTGTATCTCTATTCTTCATGTCCAGGTGTGTACTGTGTGTCCCTATTCTACATGTCCAGGTGTGCACTGAGTGTCTCTATGCTTTATGTACTGGTGTGCACTGTGTGTCTCTATTTGACATGTCCAGGTGTGCACTGTGTGTCTCTATTCTTTATGTCCTGGTGTGCACTGTGTGTCTCTATTCTACATGTCCAGGTGTATACTGTGTGTCTCTATTCTTTATGTCCTGGTGTGTACTGTATGTCTCTATACCACATGTCCAAGTGTGTACTGAGTGTCTCTATTCTTTATGTCCTGGTGTGTATAGTGTGTCTCTATTCTACATGTCCAGGGGTGTACTGTATGTCTGTACTCTACATGTCCAGGTGTGTACTGTGTGTCTCAATTCTTTATGTCCTGGTGTGTACTGTTTGACTCTATTCTACATGTCCAGGTGTGTACTGCGTGTGTCTATTCTACATGTCCAGGTGTGTACTGTGTGTCTCTATTCTTCATGTCCAGGTGTGTACAGTGTGTCTCTATTCTACACGTCCAGGTGTGTACAGTGTGTCTCTATTCTACATGTCCAGGTGTGCACTATTTGTCTCTAGTCCACATGTCCAGGTGTGTACTGGGTCTCTATTGCACATGTCCAGATGTGTACTATGTCTCTCTATTCTGAATGTCCTGGTGTGTACTGTGTGTCACTCCTCTACATGTCCAGTTGTGCACTATGTGTCTGTGTTCTACATGTCCGGGTGTGTACTGTGTGTCTCTATTCTTCATGTCCAGGTGTGCACTGTGTGTCTCCATTCTACGTGTCCAGGTATGTACTGTGTATCTCTATTCTTCATGTCCAGGTATGTACTGTGTATCTCTATTCTTCATGTCCAGGTGTGTACTGTGTGTCCCTATTCTACATGTCCAGGTGTGCACTGAGTGTCTCTATGCTTTATGTACTGGTGTGCACTGTGTGTCTCTATTCGACATGTCCAGGTGTGCACTGTGTGTCTCTATTCTTTATGTCCTGGTGTGCACTGTGTGTCTCTATTCTACATGTCCAGGTGTATACTGTGTGTCTCTATTCTTTATGTCCTGGTGTGTACTGTATGTCGCTATACCACATGTCCAAGTGTGTACTGAGTGTCTCTATTCTTTATGTCCTGGTGTGTATAGTGTGTCTGTATTCTACATGTCCAGGGGTGTACTGTATGTCTGTACTCTACATGTCCAGGTGTGTACTGTGTGTCTCAATTCTTTATGTCCTGGTGTGTACTGTTTGACTCTATTCTACATGTCCAGGTGTGTACTGCGTGTGTCTATTCTACATGTCCAGGTGTGTACTGTGTGTCTCTATTCTTCATGTCCAGGTGTGTACAGTGTGTCTCTATTCTACACGTCCAGGTGTGTACAGTGTGTCTCTAGTCTACATGTCCAGGTGTGTACTGTGTGTCTCTCTACTACATGTCCAGGCGTGCACTGTGTGTCTCTATTCTACATATCCAGGTGTGTACTGTGTGTCTCCATTCTACATGTCCAGGTGTGTACTGTGTGTCTCTATTCTTTATGTCCTGGTGTGTACTGTATGTCTGTATTCAACATGTCCAGGTGTGTACTGTGTGTGTCTATTCTTTATGTCCTGGAGTGTACTGTGTGTCCCTATTCTACATGTCCAGGTGTGCACTGAGTGTCTCTATGCTTTATGTACTGGTGTGCACTGTGTGTCTCTATTTGACATGTCCAGGTGTGCACTGTGTGTCTCTATTCTTTATGTCCTGGTGTGCACTGTGTGTCTCTATTCTACATGTCCAGGTGTATACTGTGTGTCTCTATTCTTTATGTCCTGGTGTGTACTGTATGTCTCTATTCTTTATGTCCTGGTGTGTACAGTGTGTCTCTATTCTACATGTCCTGGTGTGTACTGTTTGACTCTATTCTACATGTCCAGGTGTGTACTGCGTGTGTCTATTCTACATGTCCAGGTGTGTACTGTGTGTCTCTATTCTTCATGTCCAGGTGTGTACAGTGTGTCTCTATTCTACACGTCCAGGTGTGTACAGTGTGTCTCTATTCTACATGTCCAGGTGTGTACTGTGTGTCTCTCTACTACATGTCCAGGCGTGCACTGTGTGTCTCTATTCTACATGTCCAGGTGTGTACTGTGTGTCTCTATTCTTTATGTCCTGGTGTGTACTGTATGTCTGTATTCAACATGTCCAGGTGTGTACTGTGTGTGTCTATTCTTTATGTCCTGGAGTGTACTGTTTGTCTCTATTCTACATGTCCAGGTGTGTATAGTGTGTGTCTATTCTACATATCAAGGTGTGTACTGTGTGTCTCTATTCTTCATGTCCAGGTATGTACAGTGTGTCTCTATTCTACACGTCCAGGTGTGTACAGTGTGTCTCTATTCTATATGTCCAGGTGTGTACAGTGTGTCTCTATGCGACATGTCCAGGTGTGTACTGTGTATCTCTATTCTTCATGTCCAGGTGTGTACAGTGTGTCTCTATTCTACATGTCCAATTGTGCACTGTGTGTCTCTATTCTACATGTCCAGGTGTGTACTGTGTGTCTCTCTACTACATGTCCAGGCGTGCACTGTGTGTCTCTATTCTACATGTCCAGGTGTGTACTGTGTGTCTCCATTCTACATGTCCAGGTGTGTACTGTGTGTCTCTATTCTTTATGTCCTGATGTGTACTGTATGTCTGTATTCTACATGTCCAGGTGTGTACTGTGTGTGTCTATTCTTTATGTCCTGGAGTGTACTGTTTGTCTCTATTCTACATGTCCAGGTGTGTATAGTGTGTGTCTATTCTACATATCAAGGTGTGTACTGTGTGTCTCTATTCTTCATGTCCAGGTATTTACAGTGTGTCTCTATTCTACACGTCCAGGTGTGTACTGTGTGTCTCTATTCTAAATGTCCAGGTGTGAACAGTGTATGTCGATTCTTCATGTCCAGGTATGTATTGTGTGTCTCTATTCTTTATGTACTGGTGTGTACAGTGTGTCTCTATTCTTCATGTCCAGGTGTGCACTCTGTGTCTCTATTCTACATGTCCAGGTGTGCACTCTTTGTCTCTATTCCACATGTCCAGGTGTGTACTGGGTCTCTATTGCACATGTCCAGATGTGTACTATGTCTCTCTATTCTGAATGTCCTGGTGTGTACTGTGTATCACTCCTCTACATGTCCAGTTGTGCACTGTGTGTCTGTGTTCTACATGTCCGGGTGTGTACTGTGTGTCTCTATTCTTCATGTCCAGGTATGTACTGCGTATCTCTATTCTTCATGTCCAGGTATGTACTGTGTATCTCTATTCTTCATGTCCAGGTGTGTACTGTGTGTCCCTATTCTACATGTCCAGGTGTGCACTGAGTGTCTCTATGCTTTATGTACTGGTGTGCACTGTGTGTCTCTATTTGACATGTCCAGGTGTGCACTGTGTGTCTCTATTCTTTATGTCCTGGTGTGCACTGTGTGTCTCTATTCTACATGTCCAGGTGTATACTGTGTGTCTCTATTCTTTATGTCCTGGTGTGTACTGTATGTCTCTATACCACATGTCCAAGTGTGTACTGAGTGTCTCTATTCTTTATGTCCTGGTGTGTATAGTGTGTCTCTATTCTACATGTCCAGGGGTGTACTGTATGTCTGTACTCTACATGTCCAGGTGTGTACTGTGTGTCTCAATTCTTTATGTCCTGGTGTGTACTGTTTGACTCTATTCTACATGTCCAGGTGTGTACTGCGTGTGTCTATTCTACATGTCCAGGTGTGTACTGTGTGTCTCTATTCTTCATGTCCAGGTGTGTACAGTGTGTCTCTATTCTACACGTCCAGGTGTGTACAGTGTGTCTCTATTCTACATGTCCAGGTGTGTACTGTGTGTCTCTCTACTACATGTCCAGGCGTGCACTGTGTGTCTCTATTCTACATGTCCAGGTGTGTACTGTGTGTCTCCATTCTACATGTCCAGGTGTGTACTGTGTGTCTCTATTCTTTATGTCCTGGTGTGTACTGTATGTCTGTATTCAACATGTCCAGGTGTGTACTGTGTGTGTCTATTCTTTATGTCCTGGAGTGTACTGTTTGTCTCTATTCTACATGTCCAGGTGTGTATAGTGTGTGTCTATTCTACATATCAAGGTGTGTACTGTGTGTCTCTATTCTTCATGTCCAGGTATGTACAGTGTGTCTCTATTCTACACGTCCAGGTGTGTACAGTGTGTCTCTATTCTATATGTCCAGGTGTGTACAGTGTGTCTCTATGCGACATGTCCAGGTGTGTACTGTGTATCTCTATTCTTCATGTCCAGGTGTGTACAGTGTGTCTGTATTCTACATGTCCAATTGTGCACTGTGTGTCTCTATTCTACATGTCCAGGTGTGTACTGTGTGTCTCTCTACTACATGTCCAGGCGTGCACTGTGTGTCTCTATTCTACATGTCCAGGTGTGTACTGTGTGTCTCCATTCTACATGTCCAGGTGTGTACTGTGTGTCTCTATTCTTTATGTCCTGATGTGTACTGTATGTCTGTATTCTACCTGTCCAGGTGTGCACTGTGTGTGTCTATTCTTTATGTCCTGGAGTGTACTGTTTGTCTCTATTCTACATGTCCAGGTGTGTATAGTGTGTGTCTATTCTACATATCAAGGTGTGTACTGTGTGTCTCTATTCTTCATGTCCAGGTATTTACAGTGTGTCTCTATTCTACACGTCCAGGTGTGTACTGTGTGTCTCTATTCTAAATGTCCAGGTGTGAACAGTGTGTGTCGATTCTTCATGTCCAGGTATGTATTGTGTGTCTCTATTCTTTATGTACTGGTGTGTACAGTGTGTCTCTATTCTTCATGTCCAGGTGTGCACTCTGTGTCTCTATTCTACATGTCCAGGTGTGCACTCTTTGTCTCTATTCCACATGTCCAGGTGTGTACTGGGTCTCTATTGCACATGTCCAGATGTGTACTATGTCTCTCTATTCTGAATGTCCTGGTGTGTACTGTGTGTCACTCCTCTACATGTCCAGTTGTGCACTGTGTGTCTGTGTTCTACATGTCCGGGTGTGTACTGTGTGTCTCTATTCTTCATGTCCAGGTGTGCACTGTGTGTCTCCATTCTACATGTCCAGGTATGTACTGTGTATCTCTATTCTTCATGTCCAGGTGTGTACTGTGTGTCCCTATTCTACATGTCCAGGTGTGCACTGAGTGTCTCTATGCTTTATGTACTGGTGTGCACTGTGTGTCTCTATTCGACATGTCCAGGTGTGCACTGTGTGTCTCTATTCTTTATGTCCTGGTGTGTACTGTATGTCTCTATACCACATGTCCAAGTGTGTACTGAGTGTCTCTATTCTTTATGTCCTGGTGTGTATAGTGTGTCTCTATTCTACATGTCCAGGGGTGTACTGTATGTCTGTACTCTACATGTCCAGGTGTGTACTGTGTGTCTCAATTCTTTATGTCCTGGTGTGTACTGTTTGACTCTATTCTACATGTCCAGGTGTGTACTGCGTGTGTCTATTCTACATGTCCAGGTGTGTACTGTGTGTCTCTATTCTTCATGTCCAGGTGTGTACAGTGTGTCTCTATTCTACACGTCCAGGTGTGTACAGTGTGTCTCTATTCTACATGTCCAGGTGTGTACTGTGTGTCTCTCTACTACATGTCCAGGCGTGCACTGTGTGTCTCTATTCTACATATCCAGGTGTGTACTGTGTGTCTCCATTCTACATGTCCAGGTGTGTACTGTGTGTCTCTATTCTTTATGTCCTGGTGTGTACTGTATGTCTGTATTCAACATGTCCAGGTGTGTACTGTGTGTGTCTATTCTTTATGTCCTGGAGTGTACTGTTTGTCTCTATTCTACATGTCCAGGTGTGTATAGTGTGTGTCTATTCTACAATTCAAGGTGTGTACTGTGTGTCTCTATTCTTCATGTCCAGGTATGTACAGTGTGTCTCTATTCTACACGTCCAGGTGTGTACTGTGTGTCTCTATTCTAAATGTCCAGGTGTGAACAGTGTGTTTCGATTCTTCATGTCCAGGTATGTATTGTGTGTCTCTATTCTTTATGTACTGGTGTGTACAGTGTGTCTCTATTCTTCATCTCCAGGTGTGCACTCTGTGTCTCTATTCTACATGTCCAGGTGTGCACTGTTTGTCTCTATTCCACATGTCCAGGTGTGTACTGGGTCTCTATTGCACATGTCCAGATGTGTACTATGTCTCTCTATTCTGCATGTCCTGGTGTGTACTGTGTGTCACTCCTCTACATGTCCAGTTGTGCACTGTGTGTCTGTGTTCTACATGTCCGGGTGTGTACTGTGTGTCTCTATTCTTCATGTCCAGGTGTGCACTGTGTGTCTCCATTCTACATGTCCAGGTATGTACTGTGTATCTCTATTCTTCATGTCCAGGTGTGTACAGTGTGTCTCTATTCTACATGTCCAGGTGTGTACTGTGTGTCCCTATTCTACATGTCCAGGTGTGCACTGTGTGTCTCTACGCTTTATGTACTGGTGTGCACTGTGTGTCTCTAATCGACATGTCCAGGTGTGTACTGTGTGTCTCTATTCTTCATGTCCAGGTGTGTACAGTGTGTCTCTATTCTTTATGTCCTGGTGTGTACTGTATGTCTGTATTCAACATGTCCAGGTGTGTACTGTGTGTGTCTATTCTTTATGTCCTGGAGTGTACTGTGTGTCCCTATTCTACATGTCCAGGTGTGCACTGAGTGTCTCTATGCTTTATGTACTGGTGTGCACTGTGTGTCTCTATTTGACATGTCCAGGTGTGCACTGTGTGTCTCTATTCTTTATGTCCTGGTGTGCACTGTGTGTCTCTATTCTACATGTCCAGGTGTATACTGTGTGTCTCTATTCTTTATGTCCTGGTGTGTACTGTATGTCTCTATTCTTTATGTCCTGGTGTGTACAGTGTGTCTCTATTCTACATGTCCTGGTGTGTACTGTTTGACTCTATTCTACATGTCCAGGTGTGTACTGCGTGTGTCTATTCTACATGTCCAGGTGTGTACTGTGTGTCTCTATTCTTCATGTCCAGGTGTGTACAGTGTGTCTCTATTCTACACGTCCAGGTGTGTACAGTGTGTCTCTATTCTACATGTCCAGGTGTGTACTGTGTGTCTCTCTACTACATGTCCAGGCGTGCACTGTGTGTCTCTATTCTACATGTCCAGGTGTGTACTGTGTGTCTCTATTCTTTATGTCCTGGTGTGTACTGTATGTCTGTATTCAACATGTCCAGGTGTGTACTGTGTGTGTCTATTCTTTATGTCCTGGAGTGTACTGTTTGTCTCTATTCTACATGTCCAGGTGTGTATAGTGTGTGTCTATTCTACATATCAAGGTGTGTACTGTGTGTCTCTATTCTTCATGTCCAGGTATGTATTGTGTGTCTCTATTCTTTATGTACTGGTGTGTACAGTGTGTCTCTATTCTTCATGTCCAGGTATGCACAGTGTGTCTCTATTCCACATGTCCAGGTGTGTACAGTGTGTCTCTATTCTACACGTCCAGGTGTGTACAGTGTGTCTCTATTCTACATGTCCAGGTGTGTACAGTGTGTCTCTATGCGACATGTCCAGGTGTGTACTGTGTATCTCTATTCTTCATGTCCAGGTGTGTACAGTGTGTCTGTATTCTACATGTCCAATTGTGCACTGTGTGTCTCTATTCTACATGTCCAGGTGTGTACTGTGTGTCTCTCTAGTACAGGTCCAGGCGTGCACTGTGTGTCTCTATTCTACATGTCCAGGTGTGTACTGTGTGTCTCCATTCTACATGTCCAGGTGTGTACTGTGTGTCTCTATTCTTTATGTCCTGATGTGTACTGTATGTCTGTATTCTACATGTCCAGGTGTGTACTGTGTGTGTCTATTCTTTATGTCCTGGAGTGTACTGTTTGTCTCTATTCTACATGTCCAGGTGTGTATAGTGTGTGTCTATTCTACATATCAAGGTGTGTACTGTGTGTCTCTATTCTTCATGTCCAGGTATTTACAGTGTGTCTCTATTCTACACGTCCAGGTGTGTACTGTGTGTCTCTATTCTAAATGTCCAGGTGTGAACAGTGTGTGTCGATTCTTCATGTCCAGGTATGTATTGTGTGTCTCTATTCTTTATGTACTGGTGTGTACAGTGTGTCTCTATTCTTCATGTCCAGGTGTGCACTCTGTGTCTCTATTCTACATATCCAGGTGTGCACTGTTTGTCTCTATTCCACATGTCCAGGTGTGTACTGGGTCTCTATTGCACATGTCCAGATGTGTACTATGTCTCTCTATTCTGCATGTCCTGGTGTGTACTGTGTGTCACTCCTCTACATGTCCAGTTGTGCACTGTGTGTCTGTGTTCTACATGTCCGGGTGTGTACTGTGTGTCTCTATTCTTCATGTCCAGGTGTGCACTGTGTGTCTCCATTCTACATGTCCAGGTATGTACTGTGTATCTCTATTCTTCATGTCCAGGTATGTACTGTGTATCTCTATTCTTCATGTCCAGGTGTGTACTGTGTGTCCCTATTCTACATGTCCAGGTGTGCACTGAGTGTCTCTATGCTTTATGTACTGGTGTGCACTGTGTGTCTCTATTCGACATGTCCAGGTGTGCACTGTGTGTCTCTATTCTTTATGTCCTGGTGTGCACTGTGTGTCTCTATTCTACATGTCCAGGTGTATACTGTGTGTCTCTATTCTTTATGTCCTGGTGTGTACTGTATGTCTCTATACCACATGTCCAAGTGTGTACTGAGTGTCTCTATTCTTTATGTCCTGGTGTGTACAGTGTGTCTCTATTCTACATGTCCAGGTGTGTACTGTATGTCTGTACTCTACATGTCCAGGTGTGTACTGTGTGTCTCAATTCTTTATGTCCTGGTGTGTACTGTTTGACTCTATTCTTCATGTCCAGGTGTGTACAGTGTGTCTCTATTCTACACGTCCAGGTGTGTACAGTGTGTCTCTATTCTACATGTCCAGGTGTGCACTGTGTGTCTCTATTCTACATGTCCAGGTGTGTACTGTGTGTCTCTCTACTACATGTCCAGGCGTGCACTGTGTGTCTCTATTCTACATGTCCAGGTGTGTACTGTGTGTCTCCATTCTACATGTCCAGGTGTGCACTGTGTGTCTCTATGCTTTATGTACTGGTGTGCACTGTGTGTCTCTATTCTACATGTCCAGGTGTGTACTGTGTGTCTCTATTCTTTATGTCCTGGTGTGTACTGTATGTCTCTATACCACATGTCCAAGTGTGTACTGAGTGTCTCTATTCTTTATGTCCTGGTGTGTACAGTGTGTCTCTATTCTACATGTCCAGGTGTGTACTGTATGTCTGTACTCTACATGTCCAGGTGTGTACTGTGTGTCTCAATTCTTTATGTCCTGGTGTGTACTGTTTGACTCTATTCTACATGTCCAGGTGTGTACTGCGTGTGTCTATTCTACATGTCCAGGTGTGTACTGTGTATCTCTATTCTTCATGTCCAGGTGTGTACTGTGTGTCTCTATTCTACATGTCCAGGTGTGTACAGTGTGTCCCTATTCTACATGTCCAGGTGTGTACAGTGTGTGTCTATTCTACATGCCCAGGTGTGCACTGTGCGTCTCTATTCCACATGTCCAGGTGTGTACAGTGTGTCTCTATTCTATATGTCCAGGTGTGTACTGTGTATCTCTATTCTTCATGTCCAGGTATGCACAGTGTGTCTCTATTCCACATGTCCAGGTGTTTACAGTGTGTCTCTATTCTACACGTCCAGGTGTGTACAGTGTGTCTCTATTCTACATGTCCAGGTGTGTACAGTGTGTCTCTATGCGACATGTCCAGGTGTGTACTGTGTATCTCTATTCTTCATGTCCAGGTGTGTACAGTGTGTCTCTATTCTACATGTCCAATTGTGCACTGTGTGTCTCTATTCTACATGTCCAGGTGTGTACTGTGTGTCTATCTAGTACATGTCCAGGCGTGCACTGTGTGTCTCTATTCTACATGTCCAGGTGTGTACTGTGTGTCTCCATTCTACATGTCCAGGTGTGTACTGTGTGTCTCTATTCTTTATGTCCTGATGTGTACTGTATGTCTGTATTCTACATGTCCAGGTGTGTACTGTGTGTGTCTATTCTTTATGTCCTGGAGTGTACTGTTTGTCTCTATTCTACATGTCCAGGTGTGTATAGTATGTGTCTATTCTACATATCAAGGTGTGTACTGTGTGTCTCTATTCTTCATGTCCTGGTGTGCACTGTGTGTCTCTATTCTACATGTCCAGGTGTATACTGTGTGTCTCTATTCTTTATGTCCTGGTGTGTACTGTATGTCTCTATACCACATGTCCAAGTGTGTACTGAGTGTCTCTATTCTTTATGTCCTGGTGTGTACTGTGTGTCTCTATTCTACATGTCCAGGTGTGTACTGTATGTCTGTACTCTACATGTCCAGGTGTGTACTGTGTGTCTCAATTCTTTATGTCCTGGTGTGTACTGTTTGACTCTATTCTACATGTCCAGGTGTGTACTGCGTGTGTCTATTCTACATGTCCAGGTGTGTACTGTGTGTCTCTATTCTTCATGTCCAGGTGTGTACAGTGTGTCTCTATTCTACACGTCCAGGTGTGTACAGTGTGTCTCTATTCTACATGTCCAGGTGTGCACTGTGTGTCTCTATTCTACATGTCCAGGTGTGTACTGTGTGTCTCTCTACTACATGTCCAGGCGTGCACTGTGTGTCTCTATTCTACATGTCCAGGTGTGTACTGTGTGTCTCCATTCTACATGTCCAGGTGTGTACTGTGTGTCTCTATACTTTATGTCCTGGTGTGTACTGTATGTCTGTATTCTACATGTCCAGGTGTGTACTGTGTATCTCCATTCTACATGTCCAGGTGTGTACTGTGTGTCTCTATTCTTTATGTCCTGGTGTGTACTGTATGTCTGTATTCTACATGTCCAGGTGTGTACTGTGTGTGTCTATTCTTTATGTCCTGGAGTGTACTGTTTGTCTCTATTCTACATGTCCAGGTGTGTATAGTGTGTGTCTATTCTACATATCAAGGTGTGTACTGTGTGTCTCTATTCTTCATGTCCAGGTATGTACAGTGTGTCTCTATTCTACACGTCCAGGTGTGTACTGTGTGTCTCTTTTCTAAATGTCCAGGTGTGAACAGTGTGTGTCGATTCTTCATGTCCAGGTATGTATTGTGTGTCTCTATTCTTTATGTACTGGTGTGTACAGTGTGTCTCTATTCTTCATGTCCAGGTGTGCACTCTGTTTCTCTATTCTACATGTCCAGGTGTGCACTGTTTGTCTCTATTCCACATGTCCAGGTGTGTACTGGGTCTCTATTGCACATGTCCAGATGTGTACTATGTCTCTCTATTCTGCATGTCCTGGTGTGTACTGTGTGTCACTCCTCTACATGTCCAGTTGTGCACTGTGTGTCTGTGTTCTACATGTCCGGGTGTGTACTGTGTGTCTCTATTATTCATGTCCAGGTGTGCACTGTGTGTCTCCATTCTACATGTCCAGGTATGTACTGTGTATCTCTATTCTTCATGTCCAGGTGTGTACAGTGTGTCTCTATTCTACATGTCCAGGTGTGTACTGTGTGTCCCTATTCTACATGTCCAGGTGTGCACTGTGTGTCTCTATGCTTTATGTACTGGTGTGCACTGTGTGTCTCTATTCGACATGTCCAGGTGTGCACTGTGTGTCTCTATTCTTTATGTCCTGGTGTGCACTGTGTGTCTCTATTCTACATGTCCAGGTGTATACTGTGTGTCTCTATTCTTTATGTCCTGGTGTGTACTGTATGTCTCTATACCACATGTCCAAGTGTGTACTGAGTGTCTCTATTCTTTATGTCCTGGTGTGTACAGTGTGTCTCTATTCTACATGTCCAGGTGTGTACTGTATGTCTGTACTCTAAATGTCCAGGTGTGTACTGTGTGTCTCAATTCTTTATGTCCTGGTGTGTACTGTTTGACTCTATTCTACATGTCCAGGTGTGTACTGCGTGTGTCTATTCTACATGTCCAGGTGTGTACTGTGTATCTCTATTCTTCATGTCCAGGTGTGTACTGTGTGTCTCTATTCTACATGTCCAGGTGTGTACAGTGTGTCCCTATTCTACATGTCCAGGTGTGTACAGTGTGTGTCTATTCTACATGCCCAGGTGTGCACTGTGCGTCTCTATTCCACATGTCCAGGTGTGTACAGTGTGTCTCTATTCTATATGTCCAGGTGTGTACTGTGTATCTCTATTCTTCATGTCCAGGTATGCACAGTGTGTCTCTATTCCACATGTCCAGGTGTTTACAGTGTGTCTCTATTCTACACGTCCAGGTGTGTACAGTGTGTCTCTATTCTACATGTCCAGGTGTGTACAGTGTGTCTCTATGCGACATGTCCAGGTGTGTACTGTGTATCTCTATTCTTCATGTCCAGGTGTGTACAGTGTGTCTCTATTCTACATGTCCAATTGTGCACTGTGTGTCTCTATTCTACATGTCCAGGTGTGTACTGTGTGTCTATCTAGTACATGTCCAGGCGTGCACTGTGTGTCTCTATTCTACATGTCCAGGTGTGTACTGTGTGTCTCCATTCTACATGTCCAGGTGTGTACTGTGTGTCTCTATTCTTTATGTCCTGATGTGTACTGTATGTCTGTATTCTACATGTCCAGGTGTGTACTGTGTGTGTCTATTCTTTATGTCCTGGAGTGTACTGTTTGTCTCTATTCTACATGTCCAGGTGTGTATAGTATGTGTCTATTCTACATATCAAGGTGTGTACTGTGTGTCTCTATTCTTCATGTCCTGGTGTGCACTGTGTGTCTCTATTCTACATGTCCAGGTGTATACTGTGTGTCTCTATTCTTTATGTCCTGGTGTGTACTGTATGTCTCTATACCACATGTCCAAGTGTGTACTGAGTGTCTCTATTCTTTATGTCCTGGTGTGTACTGTGTGTCTCTATTCTACATGTCCAGGTGTGTACTGTATGTCTGTACTCTACATGTCCAGGTGTGTACTGTGTGTCTCAATTCTTTATGTCCTGGTGTGTACTGTTTGACTCTATTCTACATGTCCAGGTGTGTACTGCGTGTGTCTATTCTACATGTCCAGGTGTGTACTGTGTGTCTCTATTCTTCATGTCCAGGTGTGTACAGTGTGTCTCTATTCTACACGTCCAGGTGTGTACAGTGTGTCTCTATTCTACATGTCCAGGTGTGCACTGTGTGTCTCTATTCTACATGTCCAGGTGTGTACTGTGTGTCTCTCTACTACATGTCCAGGCGTGCACTGTGTGTCTCTATTCTACATGTCCAGGTGTGTACTGTGTGTCTCCATTCTACATGTCCAGGTGTGTACTGTGTGTCTCTATACTTTATGTCCTGGTGTGTACTGTATGTCTGTATTCTACATGTCCAGGTGTGTACTGTGTATCTCCATTCTACATGTCCAGGTGTGTACTGTGTGTCTCTATTCTTTATGTCCTGGTGTGTACTGTATGTCTGTATTCTACATGTCCAGGTGTGTACTGTGTGTGTCTATTCTTTATGTCCTGGAGTGTACTGTTTGTCTCTATTCTACATGTCCAGGTGTGTATAGTGTGTGTCTATTCTACATATCAAGGTGTGTACTGTGTGTCTCTATTCTTCATGTCCAGGTATGTACAGTGTGTCTCTATTCTACACGTCCAGGTGTGTACTGTGTGTCTCTTTTCTAAATGTCCAGGTGTGAACAGTGTGTGTCGATTCTTCATGTCCAGGTATGTATTGTGTGTCTCTATTCTTTATGTACTGGTGTGTACAGTGTGTCTCTATTCTTCATGTCCAGGTGTGCACTCTGTTTCTCTATTCTACATGTCCAGGTGTGCACTGTTTGTCTCTATTCCACATGTCCAGGTGTGTACTGGGTCTCTATTGCACATGTCCAGATGTGTACTATGTCTCTCTATTCTGCATGTCCTGGTGTGTACTGTGTGTCACTCCTCTACATGTCCAGTTGTGCACTGTGTGTCTGTGTTCTACATGTCCGGGTGTGTACTGTGTGTCTCTATTATTCATGTCCAGGTGTGCACTGTGTGTCTCCATTCTACATGTCCAGGTATGTACTGTGTATCTCTATTCTTCATGTCCAGGTGTGTACAGTGTGTCTCTATTCTACATGTCCAGGTGTGTACTGTGTGTCCCTATTCTACATGTCCAGGTGTGCACTGTGTGTCTCTATGCTTTATGTACTGGTGTGCACTGTGTGTCTCTATTCGACATGTCCAGGTGTGCACTGTGTGTCTCTATTCTTTATGTCCTGGTGTGCACTGTGTGTCTCTATTCTACATGTCCAGGTGTATACTGTGTGTCTCTATTCTTTATGTCCTGGTGTGTACTGTATGTCTCTATACCACATGTCCAAGTGTGTACTGAGTGTCTCTATTCTTTATGTCCTGGTGTGTACAGTGTGTCTCTATTCTACATGTCCAGGTGTGTACTGTATGTCTGTACTCTACATGTCCAGGTGTGTACTGTGTGTCTCAATTCTTTATGTCCTGGTGTGTACTGTTTGACTCTATTCTACATGTCCAGGTGTGTACTGCGTGTGTCTATTCTACATGTCCAGGTGTGTACTGTGTGTCTCTATTCTTCATGTCCAGGTGTGTACTGTGTGTCTCTATTCTACATGTCCAGGTGTGTACAGTGTGTCCCTATTCTACATGTCCAGGTGTGTACAGTGTGTGTCTATTCTACATGCCCAGGTGTGCACTGTGCGTCTCTATTCCACATGTCCAGGTGTGTACAGTGTGTCTCTATTCTATATGTCCAGGTGTGTACTGTGTATCTCTATTCTTCATGTCCAGGTATGCACAGTGTGTCTCTATTCCACATGTCCAGGTGTGTACAGTGTGTCTCTATTCTACACGTCCAGGTGTGTATAGTGTGTGTCTATTCTACATATCAAGGTGTGTACTGTGTGTCTCTATTCTTCATGTCCAGGTGTTTACAGTGTGTCTCTATTCTACACGTCCAGGTGTGTACTGTGTGTCTCTATTCTAAATGTCCAGGTGTGAACAGTGTGTGTCGATTCTTCATGTCCAGGTATGTATTGTGTGTCTCTATTCTTTATGTACTGGTGTGTACAGTGTGTCTCTATTCTTCATGTCCAGGTATGCACAGTGTGTCTCTATTCCACATGTCCAGGTGTGTACAGTGTGTCTCTATTCTACACGTACAGGTGTGTACAGTGTGTCTCTATTCTACATGTCCAGGTGTGTACAGTGTGTCTCTATGCGACATGTCCAGGTGTGTACTGTGTGTCTCTCTAGTACATGTCCAGGCGTGCACTGTGTGTCTCTATTCTACATGTCCAGGTGTGTACTGTGTGTCTCCATTCTACATGTCCAGGTGTGTACTGTGTGTCTCTATTCTTTATGTCCTGATGTGTACTGTATGTCTGTATTCTACATGTCCAGGTGTGTACTGTGTGTGTCTATTCTTTATGTCCTGGAGTGTACTGTTTGTCTCTATTCTACATGTCCAGGTGTGTATAGTGTGTGTCTATTCTACATATCAAGGTGTGTACTGTGTGTCTCTATTCTTCATGTCCAGGTATTTACAGTGTGTCTCTATTCTACACGTCCAGGTGTGTACTGTGTGTCTCTATTCTAAATGTCCAGGTGTGAACAGTGTGTGTCGATTCTTCATGTCCAGGTATGTATTGTGTGTCTCTATTCTTTATGTACTGGTGTGTACAGTGTGTCTCTATTCTTCATGTCCAGGTGTGCACTCTGTGTCTCTATTCTACATATCCAGGTGTGCACTGTTTGTCTCTATTCCACATGTCCAGGTGTGTACTGGGTCTCTATTGCACATGTCCAGATGTGTACTATGTCTCTCTATTCTGCATGTCCTGGTGTGTACTGTGTGTCACTCCTCTACATGTCCAGTTGTGCACTGTGTGTCTGTGTTCTACATGTCCGGGTGTGTACTGTGTGTCTCTATTCTTCATGTCCAGGTGTGCACTGTGTGTCTCCATTCTACATGTCCAGGTATGTACTGTGTATCTCTATTCTTCATGTCCAGGTATGTACTGTGTATCTCTATTCTTCATGTCCAGGTGTGTACTGTGTGTCCCTATTCTACATGTCCAGGTGTGCACTGAGTGTCTCTATGCTTTATGTACTGGTGTGCACTGTGTGTCTCCATTCTACATGTCCAGGTGTGTACTGTGTGTCTCTATACTTTATGTCCTGGTGTGTACTGTATGTCTGTATTCTACATGTCCAGGTGTGTACTGTGTATCTCCATTCTACATGTCCAGGTGTGTACTGTGTGTCTCTATTCTTTATGTCCTGGTGTGTACTGTATGTCTGTATTCTACATGTCCAGGTGTGTACTGTGTGCGTCTATTCTTTATGTCCTGGAGTGTACTGTTTGTCTCTATTCTACATGTCCAGGTGTGTATAGTGTGTGTCTATTCTACATATCAAGGTGTGTACTGTGTGTCTCTATTCTTCATGTCCAGGTATGTACAGTGTGTCTCTATTCTACACGTCCAGGTGTGTACTGTGTGTCTCTTTTCTAAATGTCCAGGTGTGAACAGTGTGTGTCGATTCTTCATGTCCAGGTATGTATTGTGTGTCTCTATTCTTTATGTACTGGTGTGTACAGTGTGTCTCTATTCTTCATGTCCAGGTGTGCACTCTGTTTCTCTATTCTACATGTCCAGGTGTGCACTGTTTGTCTCTATTCCACATGTCCAGGTGTGTACTGGGTCTCTATTGCACATGTCCAGATGTGTACTATGTCTCTCTATTCTGCATGTCCTGGTGTGTACTGTGTGTCACTCCTCTACATGTCCAGTTGTGCACTGTGTGTCTGTGTTCTACATGTCCGGGTGTGTACTGTGTGTCTCTATTATTCATGTCCAGGTGTGCACTGTGTGTCTCCATTCTACATGTCCAGGTATGTACTGTGTATCTCTATTCTTCATGTCCAGGTGTGTACAGTGTGTCTCTATTCTACATGTCCAGGTGTGTACTGTGTGTCCCTATTCTACATGTCCAGGTGTGCACTGTGTGTCTCTATGCTTTATGTACTGGTGTGCACTGTGTGTCTCTATTCGACATGTCCAGGTGTGCACTGTGTGTCTCTATTCTTTATGTCCTGGTGTGCACTGTGTGTCTCTATTCTACATGTCCAGGTGTATACTGTGTGTCTCTATTCTTTATGTCCTGGTGTGTACTGTATGTCTCTATACCACATGTCCAAGTGTGTACTGAGTGTCTCTATTCTTTATGTCCTGGTGTGTACAGTGTGTCTCTATTCTACATGTCCAGGTGTGTACTGTATGTCTGTACTCTACATGTCCAGGTGTGTACTGTGTGTCTCAATTCTTTATGTCCTGGTGTGTACTGTTTGACTCTATTCTACATGTCCAGGTGTGTACTGCGTGTGTCTATTCTACATGTCCAGGTGTGTACTGTGTGTCTCTATTCTTCATGTCCAGGTGTGTACTGTGTGTCTCTATTCTACATGTCCAGGTGTGTACAGTGTGTCCCTATTCTACATGTCCAGGTGTGTACAGTGTGTGTCTATTCTACATGCCCAGGTGTGCACTGTGCGTCTCTATTCCACATGTCCAGGTGTGTACAGTGTGTCTCTATTCTATATGTCCAGGTGTGTACTGTGTATCTCTATTCTTCATGTCCAGGTATGCACAGTGTGTCTCTATTCCACATGTCCAGGTGTGTACAGTGTGTCTCTATTCTACACGTCCAGGTGTGTATAGTGTGTGTCTATTCTACATATCAAGGTGTGTACTGTGTGTCTCTATTCTTCATGTCCAGGTGTTTACAGTGTGTCTCTATTCTACACGTCCAGGTGTGTACTGTGTGTCTCTATTCTAAATGTCCAGGTGTGAACAGTGTGTGTCGATTCTTCATGTCCAGGTATGTATTGTGTGTCTCTATTCTTTATGTACTGGTGTGTACAGTGTGTCTCTATTCTTCATGTCCAGGTATGCACAGTGTGTCTCTATTCCACATGTCCAGGTGTGTACAGTGTGTCTCTATTCTACACGTACAGGTGTGTACAGTGTGTCTCTATTCTACATGTCCAGGTGTGTACAGTGTGTCTCTATGCGACATGTCCAGGTGTGTACTGTGTATCTCTATTCTTCATGTCCAGGTGTGTACAGTGTGTCTGTATTCTACATGTCCAATTGTGCAGTGTGTGTCTCTATTCTACATGTCCAGGTGTGTACTGTGTGTCTCTCTAGTACATGTCCAGGCGTGCACTGTGTGTCTCTATTCTACATGTCCAGGTGTGTACTGTGTGTCTCCATTCTACATGTCCAGGTGTGTACTGTGTGTCTCTATTCTTTATGTCCTGATGTGTACTGTATGTCTGTATTCTACATGTCCAGGTGTGTACTGTGTGTGTCTATTCTTTATGTCCTGGAGTGTACTGTTTGTCTCTATTCTACATGTCCAGGTGTGTATAGTGTGTGTCTATTCTACATATCAAGGTGTGTACTGTGTGTCTCTATTCTTCATGTCCAGGTATTTACAGTGTGTCTCTATTCTACACGTCCAGGTGTGTACTGTGTGTCTCTATTCTAAATGTCCAGGTGTGAACAGTGTGTGTCGATTCTTCATGTCCAGGTATGTATTGTGTGTCTCTATTCTTTATGTACTGGTGTGTACAGTGTGTCTCTATTCTTCATGTCCAGGTGTGCACTCTGTGTCTCTATTCTACATATCCAGGTGTGCACTGTTTGTCTCTATTCCACATGTCCAGGTGTGTACTGGGTCTCTATTGCACATGTCCAGATGTGTACTATGTCTCTCTATTCTGCATGTCCTGGTGTGTACTGTGTGTCACTCCTCTACATGTCCAGTTGTGCACTGTGTGTCTGTGTTCTACATGTCCGGGTGTGTACTGTGTGTCTCTATTCTTCATGTCCAGGTGTGCACTGTGTGTCTCCATTCTACATGTCCAGGTATGTACTGTGTATCTCTATTCTTCATGTCCAGGTATGTACTGTGTATCTCTATTCTTCATGTCCAGGTGTGTACTGTGTGTCCCTATTCTACATGTCCAGGTGTGCACTGAGTGTCTCTATGCTTTATGTACTGGTGTGCACTGTGTGTCTCTATTCGACATGTCCAGGTGTGCACTGTGTGTCTCTATTCTTTATGTCCTGGTGTGCACTGTGTGTCTCTATTCTACATGTCCAGGTGTATACTGTGTGTCTCTATTCTTTATGTCCTGGTGTGTACTGTATGTCTCTATACCACATGTCCAAGTGTGTACTGAGTGTCTCTATTCTTTATGTCCTGGTGTGTACAGTGTGTCTCTATTCTACATGTCCAGGTGTGTACTGTATGTCTGTACTCTACATGTCCAGGTGTGTACTGTGTGTCTCAATTCTTTATGTCCTGGTGTGTACTGTTTGACTCTATTCTTCATGTCCAGGTGTGTACAGTGTGTCTCTATTCTACACGTCCAGGTGTGTACAGTGTGTCTCTATTCTACATGTCCAGGTGTGCACTGTGTGTCTCTATTCTACATGTCCAGGTGTGTACTGTGTGTCTCTCTACTACATGTCCAGGCGTGCACTGTGTGTCTCTATTCTACATGTCCAGGTGTGTACTGTGTGTCTCCATTCTACATGTCCAGGTGTGTACTGTGTGTCTCTATTCTTTATGTCCTGGTGTGTACTGTATGTCTGTATTCAACATGTCCAGGTGTGTACTGTGTGTTTCTATTCTTTATGTCCTGGTGTGTACTGTTTGACTCTATTCTACATGTCCAGGTGTGTACTGCGTGTGTCTATTCTACATGTCCAGGTGTGTACTGTGTGTCTCTATTCTTCATGTCCAGGTGTGTACAGTGTGTCTCTATTCTACACGTCCAGGTGTGTACAGTGTGTCTCTATTCTACATGTCCAGGTGTGCACTGTGTGTCTCTATTCTACATGTCCAGGTGTGTACTGTGTGTCTCTCTACTACATGTCCAGGCGTGCACTGTGTGTCTCTATTCTACATGTCCAGGTGTGTACTGTGTGTCTCTATTCTTTATGTCCTGGAGTGTACTGTTTGTCTCTATTCTACATGTCCAGGTGTGTATAGTGTGTGTCTATTCTACATATCAAGGTGTGTACTGTGTGTCTCTATTCTTCATGTCCTGGTGTGCACTGTGTGTCTCTATTCTACATGTCCAGGTGTATACTGTGTGTCTCTATTCTTTATGTCCTGGTGTGTACTGTATGTCTCTATACCACATGTCCAAGTGTGTACTGAGTGTCTCTATTCTTTATGTCCTGGTGTGTACAGTGTGTCTCTATTCTACATGTCCAAGTGTGTACTGTATGTCTGTACTCTACATGTCCAGGTGTGTACTGTGTGTCTCAATTCTTTATGTCCTGGTGTGTACTGTTTGACTCTATTCTACATGTCCAGGTGTGTACTGCGTGTGTCTATTCTACATGTCCAGGTGTGTACTGTGTGTCTCTATTCTTCATGTCCAGGTGTGTACAGTGTGTCTCTATTCTACACGTCCAGGTGTGTACAGTGTGTCTCTATTCTACATGTCCAGGTGTGCACTGTGTGTCTCTATTCTACATGTCCAGGTGTGTACTGTGTGTCTCTCTACTACATGTCCAGGCGTGCACTGTGTGTCTCTATTCTACATGTCCAAGTGTGTACTGTGTGTCTCCATTCTACATGTCCAGGTGTGTACAGTGTGTGTCTATTCTACATGCCCAGGTGTGCACTGTGCGTCTCTATTCCACATGTCCAGGTGTGTACAGTGTGTCTCTATTCTATATGTCCAGGTGTGTACTGTGTATCTCTATTCTTCATGTCCAGGTATGCACAGTGTGTCTCTATTCCACATGTCCAGGTGTGTACAGTGTGTCTCTATTCTACACCTCCAGGTGTGTACAGTGTGTCTCTATTCTACATGTCCAGGTGTGTACAGTGTGTCTCTATGCGACATGTCCAGGTGTGTACTGTGTATCTCTATTCTTCATGTCCAGGTGTGTACAGTGTGTCTGTATTCTACATGTCCAATTGTGCACTGTGTGTCTCTATTCTACATGTCCAGGTGTGTACTGTGTGTCTCTCTAGTACATGTCCAGGCGTGCACTGTGTGTCTCTATTCTACATGTCCAGGTGTGTACTGTGTTCTCCATTCTACATGTCCAGGTGTGTACTGTGTGTCTCTATTCTTTATGTCCTGATGTGTACTGTATGTCTGTATTCTACATGTCCAGGTGTGTACTGTGTGTGTCTATTCTTTATGTCCTGGAGTGTACTGTTTGTCTCTATTCTACATGTCCAGGTGTGTATAGTGTGTGTCTATTCTACATATCAAGGTGTGTACTGTGTGTCTCTATTCTTCATGTCCAGGTATTTACAGTGTGTCTCTATTCTACACGTCCAGGTGTGTACTGTGTGTCTCTATTCTAAATGTCCAGGTGTGAACAGTGTGTGTCGATTCTTCATGTCCAGGTATGTATTGTGTGTCTCTATTCTTTATGTACTGGTGTGTACAGTGTGTCTCTATTCTTCATGTCCAGGTATGCACAGTGTGTCTCTATTCCACATGTCCAGGTGTGTACAGTGTGTCTCTATTCTACACGTCCAGGTGTGTACAGTGTGTCTCTATTCTACATGTCCAGGTGTGTACAGTGTGTCTCTATGCGACATGTCCAGGTGTGTACTGTGTATCTCTATTCTTCATGTCCAGGTGTGTACAGTGTGTCTGTATTCTACATGTCCAATTGTGCACTGTGTGTCTCTATTCTACATGTCCAGGTGTGTACTGTGTGTCTCTCTAGTACATGTCCAGGCGTGCACTGTGTGTCTCTATTCTACATGTCCAGGTTGGTACTGTGTTCTCCATTCTACATGTCCAGGTGTGTACTGTGTGTCTCTATTCTTTATGTCCTGATGTGTACTGTATGTCTGTATTCTACATGTCCAGGTGTGTACTGTGTGTGTCTATTCTTTATGTCCTGGAGTGTACTGTTTGTCTCTATTCTACATGTCCAGGTGTGTATAGTGTGTGTCTATTCTACATATCAAGGTGTGTACTGTGTGTCTCTATTCTTCATGTCCAGGTATTTACAGTGTGTCTCTATTCTACACGTCCAGGTGTGTACTGTGTGTCTCTATTCTAAATGTCCAGGTGTGAACAGTGTGTGTCGATTCTTCATGTCCAGGTATGTATTGTGTGTCTCTATTCTTTATGTACTGGTGTGTACAGTGTGTCTCTATTCTTCATGTCCAGGTGTGCACTCTGTGTCTCTATTCTACATGTCCAGGTGTGCACTGTTTGTCTCTATTCCACATGTCCAGGTGTGTACTGGGTCTCTATTGCACATGTCCAGATGTGTACTATGTCTCTCTATTCTGTATGTCCTGGTGTGTACTGTGTGTCACTCCTCTACATGTCCAGTTGTGCACTGTGTGTCTGTGTTCTACATGTCCGGGTGTGTACTGTGTGTCTCTATTCTTCATGTCCAGGTGTGCACTGTGTGTCTCCATTCTACATGTCCAGGTATGTACTGTGTATCTCTATTCTTCATGTCCAGGTATGTACTGTGTATCTCTATTCTTCATGTCCAGGTGTGTACTGTGTGTCCCTATTCTACATGTCCAGGTGTGCACTGAGTGTCTCTATGCTTTATGTACTGGTGTGCACTGTGTGTCTCTAATCGACATGTCCAGGTGTGCACTGTGTGTCTCTATTCTTTATGTCCTGGTGTGCACTGTGTGTCTCTATTCTACATGTCCAGGTGTATACTGTGTGTCTCTATTCTTTATGTCCTGGTGTGTACTGTATGTCTCTATACCACATGTCCAAGTGTGTACTGAGTGTCTCTATTCTTTATGTCCTGGTGTGTACAGTGTGTCTCTATTCTACATGTCCAGGTGTGTACTGTATGTCTGTACTCTACATGTCCAGGTGTGTACTGTGTGTCTCAATTCTTTATGTTCTGGTGTGTACTGTTTGACTCTATTCTACAAGTCCAGGTGTGTACTGCGTGTGTCTATTCTACATGTCCAGGTGTGTACTGTGTGTCTCTATTCTTCATGTTCAGGTGTGTACAGTGTGTCTCTATTCTACACGTCCAGGTGTGTACAGTGTGTCTCTATTCTACATGTCCAGGTGTGCACTGTGTGTCTCTATTCTACATGTCCAGGTGTGTACTGTGTGTCTCTCTACTACATGTCCAGGCGTGCACTGTGTGTCTCTATTCTACATGTCCAGGTGTGTACTGTGTGTCTCCATTCTACATGTCCAGGTGTGTACTGTGTGTCTCTATTCTTTATGTCCTGGTGTGTACTGTATGTCTGTATTCAACATGTCCAGGTGTGTACTGTGTGTGTCTATTCTTTATGTCCTGGAGTGTACTGTTTGTCTCTATTCTACATGTCCAGGTGTGTATAGTGTGTGTCTATTCTACATATCAAGGTGTGTACTGTGTGTCTCTATTCTTCATGTCCAGGTATGTACAGTGTGTCTCTATTCTACACGTCCAGGTGTGTACTGTGTGTCTCTATTCTAAATGTCCAGGTGTGAACAGTGTGTTTCGATTCTTCATGTCCAGGTATGTATTGTGTGTCTCTATTCTTTATGTACTGGTGTGTACAGTGTGTCTCTATTCTTCATGTCCAGGTGTGCACTCTGTGTCTCTATTCTACATGTCCAGGTGTGCACTGTTTGTCTCTATTCCACATGTCCAGGTGTGTACTGGGTCTCTATTGCACATGTCCAGATGTGTACTATGTCTCTCTATTCTGCATGTCCTGGTGTGTACTGTGTGTCACTCCTCTACATGTCCAGTTGTGCACTGTGTGTGTCTGTGTTCTACATGTCCGGGTGTGTACTGTGTGTCTCTATTCTTCATGTCCAGGTGTGCACTGTGTGTCTCCATTCTACATGTCCAGGTATGTACTGTGTATCTCTATTCTTCATGTCCAGGTGTGTACAGTGTGTCTCTATTCTACATGTCCAGGTGTGTACTGTGTGTCCCTATTCTACAGGTCCAGGTGTGCACTGTGTGTCTCTATGCTTTATGTACTGGTGTGCACTGTGTGTCTCTAATCGACATGTCCAGGTGTGCACTGTGTGTCTCTATTCTTTATGTCCTGGAGTGCACTGTGTGTCTCTATTCTACATGTCCAGGTGTATACTGTGTGTCTCTATTCTTTATGTCCTGGTGTGTACTGTATGTCTCTATACCACATGTCCAAGTGTGTACTGAGTGTCTCTATTCTTTATGTCCTGGTGTGTACAGTGTGTCTCTTTTCTACATGTCCAGGTGTGTACTGTATGTCTGTACTCTACATGTCCAGGTGTGTACTGTGTGTCTCAATTCTTTATGTCCTGGTGTGTACTGTTTGACTCTATTCTACATGTCCAGGTGTGTACAGCGTGTGTCTATTCTACATGTCCAGGTGTGTACTGTGTGTCTCTATTCTTCATGTCCAGGTGTGTACAGTGTGTCTCTATTCTACACGTCCAGGTGTGTACAGTGTGTCTCTATTCTACATGTCCAGGTGTGCACTGTGTGTCTCTATTCTACATGTCCAGGTGTGTACTGTGTGTCTCTCTACTACATGTCCAGGCGTGCACTGTGTGTCTCTATTCTACATGTCCAGGTGTGTATAGTGTGTGTCTATTCTACATATCAAGGTGTGTACTGTGTGTCTCTATTCTTCATGTCCAGGTATTTACAGTGTGTCTCTATTCTACACGTCCAGGTGTGTACTGTGTGTCTCTATTCTAAATGTCCAGGTGTGAACAGTGTGTGTCGATTCTTCATGTCCAGGTATGTATTGTGTGTCTCTATTCTTTATGTACTGGTGTGTACAGTGTGTCTCTATTCTTCATGTCCAGGTGTGCACTCTGTGTCTCTATTCTACATGTCCAGGTGTGCACTGTTTGTCTCTATTCCACATGTCCAGGTGTGTACTGGGTCTCTATTGCACATGTCCAGATGTGTACTATGTCTCTCTATTCTGTATGTCCTGGTGTGTACTGTGTGTCACTCCTCTACATGTCCAGTTGTGCACTGTGTGTCTGTGTTCTACATGTCCGGGTGTGTACTGTGTGTCTCTATTCTTCATGTCCAGGTGTGCACTGTGTGTCTCCATTCTACATGTCCAGGTATGTACTGTGTATCTCTATTCTTCATGTCCAGGTATGTACTGTGTATCTCTATTCTTCATGTCCAGGTGTGTACTGTGTGTCCCTATTCTACATGTCCAGGTGTGCACTGAGTGTCTCTATGCTTTATGTACTGGTGTGCACTGTGTGTCTCTAATCGACATGTCCAGGTGTGCACTGTGTGTCTCTATTCTTTATGTCCTGGTGTGCACTGTGTGTCTCTATTCTACATGTCCAGGTGTATACTGTGTGTCTCTATTCTTTATGTCCTGGTGTGTACTGTATGTCTCTATACCACATGTCCAAGTGTGTACTGAGTGTCTCTATTCTTTATGTCCTGGTGTGTACAGTGTGTCTCTATTCTACATGTCCAGGTGTGTACTGTATGTCTGTACTCTACATGTCCAGGTGTGTACTGTGTGTCTCAATTCTTTATGTTCTGGTGTGTACTGTTTGACTCTATTCTACAAGTCCAGGTGTGTACTGCGTGTGTCTATTCTACATGTCCAGGTGTGTACTGTGTGTCTCTATTCTTCATGTTCAGGTGTGTACAGTGTGTCTCTATTCTACACGTCCAGGTGTGTACAGTGTGTCTCTATTCTACATGTCCAGGTGTGCACTGTGTGTCTCTATTCTACATGTCCAGGTGTGTACTGTGTGTCTCTCTACTACATGTCCAGGCGTGCACTGTGTGTCTCTATTCTACATGTCCAGGTGTGTACTGTGTGTCTCCATTCTACATGTCCAGGTGTGTACTGTGTGTCTCTATTCTTTATGTCCTGGTGTGTACTGTATGTCTGTATTCAACATGTCCAGGTGTGTACTGTGTGTGTCTATTCTTTATGTCCTGGAGTGTACTGTTTGTCTCTATTCTACATGTCCAGGTGTGTATAGTGTGTGTCTATTCTACATATCAAGGTGTGTACTGTGTGTCTCTATTCTTCATGTCCAGGTATGTACAGTGTGTCTCTATTCTACACGTCCAGGTGTGTACTGTGTGTCTCTATTCTAAATGTCCAGGTGTGAACAGTGTGTTTCGATTCTTCATGTCCAGGTATGTATTGTGTGTCTCTATTCTTTATGTACTGGTGTGTACAGTGTGTCTCTATTCTTCATGTCCAGGTGTGCACTCTGTGTCTCTATTCTACATGTCCAGGTGTGCACTGTTTGTCTCTATTCCACATGTCCAGGTGTGTACTGGGTCTCTATTGCACATGTCCAGATGTGTACTATGTCTCTCTATTCTGCATGTCCTGGTGTGTACTGTGTGTCACTCCTCTACATGTCCAGTTGTGCACTGTGTGTGTCTGTGTTCTACATGTCCGGGTGTGTACTGTGTGTCTCTATTCTTCATGTCCAGGTGTGCACTGTGTGTCTCCATTCTACATGTCCAGGTATGTACTGTGTATCTCTATTCTTCATGTCCAGGTGTGTACAGTGTGTCTCTATTCTACATGTCCAGGTGTGTACTGTGTGTCCCTATTCTACAGGTCCAGGTGTGCACTGTGTGTCTCTATGCTTTATGTACTGGTGTGCACTGTGTGTCTCTAATCGACATGTCCAGGTGTGCACTGTGTGTCTCTATTCTTTATGTCCTGGAGTGCACTGTGTGTCTCTATTCTACATGTCCAGGTGTATACTGTGTGTCTCTATTCTTTATGTCCTGGTGTGTACTGTATGTCTCTATACCACATGTCCAAGTGTGTACTGAGTGTCTCTATTCTTTATGTCCTGGTGTGTACAGTGTGTCTCTTTTCTACATGTCCAGGTGTGTACTGTATGTCTGTACTCTACATGTCCAGGTGTGTACTGTGTGTCTCAATTCTTTATGTCCTGGTGTGTACTGTTTGACTCTATTCTACATGTCCAGGTGTGTACAGCGTGTGTCTATTCTACATGTCCAGGTGTGTACTGTGTGTCTCTATTCTTCATGTCCAGGTGTGTACAGTGTGTCTCTATTCTACACGTCCAGGTGTGTACAGTGTGTCTCTATTCTACATGTCCAGGTGTGCACTGTGTGTCTCTATTCTACATGTCCAGGTGTGTACTGTGTGTCTCTCTACTACATGTCCAGGCGTGCACTGTGTGTCTCTATTCTACATGTCCAGGTGTGTACTGTGTGTCTCTATTCTTTATGTCATGGTGTGTACTGTATGTCTGTATTCTACATGTCCAGGTGTGTACTGTGTGTGTCTATTCTTTATGTCCTGGAGTGTACTGTTTGTCTCTATTCTACATGTCCAGGTGTGTATAGTGTGTGTCTATTCTACATATCAAGGTGTGTACTGTGCGTCTCTATTCTTCATGTCCTGGTGTGCACTGTGTGTCTCTATTCTACATGTCCAGGTGTATACTGTGTGTCTCTATTCTTTATGTCCTGGTGTGTACTGTATGTCTGTATTCTACATGTCCAGGTGTGTACTGTGTGTCTCCATTCTACATGTCCAGGTGTGTACTGTGTGTCTCTATTCTTTATGTCCTGGTGTGTACTGTATGTCTGTATTCTACATGTCCAGTTGTGTACTGTGTGTGTCTATTCTTTATGTCCTGGAGTGTACTGTTTGTCTCTATTCTACATGTCCAGGTGTGTATAGTGTGTGTCTATTCTACATATCAAGGTGTGTACTGTGTGTCTCTATTCTTCATGTACAGGTATGTACAGTGTGTCTCTATTCTACACGTCCAGGTGTGTACTGTGTGTCTCTTTTCTAAATGTCCAGGTGTGAACAGTGTGTGTCGATTCTTCATGTCCAGGTATGTATTGTGTGTCTCTATTCTTTATGTACTGGTGTGTACAGTGTGTCTCTATTCTTCATGTCCAGGTGTGCACTCTGTTTCTCTATTCTACATGTCCAGGTGTGCACTGTTTGTCTCTATTCCACATGTCCAGGTGTGTACTGGGTCTCTATTGCACATGTCCAGATGTGTACTATGTCTCTCTATTCTACATGTCCGGGTGTGTACTGTGTGTCTCTATTCTACATGTCCAGGTGTATACTGTGTGTCTCTATTCTTTATGTCCTGGTGTGTACTGTATGTCTCTATACCACATGTCCAAGTGTGTACTGAGTGTCTCTATTCTTTATGTCCTGGTGTGTACAGTGTGTCTCTATTCTACATGTCCAGGTGTGTACTGTATGTCTGTACTCTACATGTCCAGGTGTGTACTGTGTGTCTCAATTCTTTATGTCCTGGTGTGTACTGTTTGACTCTATTCTACATGTCCAGGTGTGTACAGCGTGTGTCTATTCTACATGTCCAGGTGTGTACTGTGTGTCTCTATTCTTCATGTCCAGGTGTGTACAGTGTGTCTCTATTCTACACGTCCAGGTGTGTACAGTGTGTCTCTATTCTACATGTCCAGGTGTGCACTGTGTGTCTCTATTCTACATGTCCAGGTGTGTACTGTGTGTCTCTCTACTACATGTCCAGGCGTGCACTGTGTGTCTCTATTCTACATGTCCAGGTGTGTACTGTGTGTCTCCATTCTACATGTCCAGGTGTGTACTGTGTGTCTCTATTCTTTATGTCCTGGTGTGTACTGTATGTCTGTATTCAACATGTCCAGGTGTGTACTGTGTGTGTCTATTCTTTATGTCCTGGAGTGTACTGTTTGTCTCTATTCTTCATGTCCAGGTATGTACAGTGTGTCTCTATTCTACACGTCCAGGTGTGTACTGTGTGTCTCTATTCTAAATGTCCTGGTGTGAACAGTGTGTTTCGATTCTTCATGTCCAGGTATGTATTGTGTGTCTCTATTCTTTATGTACTGGTGTGTACAGTGTGTCTCTATTCTTCATGTCCAGGTGTGCACTCTGTGTCTCTATTCCACATGTCCAGGTGTGTACTGGGTCTCTATTGCACATGTCCAGATGTGTACTATGTCTCTCTATTCTGCATGTCCTGGTGTGTACTGTGTGTCACTCCTCTACATGTCCAGTTGTGCACTGTGTGTCTGTGTTCTACATGTCCGGGTGTGTACTGTGTGTCTCTATTCTTCATGTCCAGGTGTGCACTGTGTGTCTTCATTCTACATGTCCAGGTATGTACTGTGTATCTCTATTCTTCATGTCCAGGTGTGTACAGTGTGTCTCTATTCTACATGTCCAGGTGTGTACTGTGTGTCCCTATTCTACATGTCCAGGTGTGCACTGTGTGTCTGTATGCTTTATGTACTGGTGTGCACTGTGTGTCTCTAATCGACATGTCCAGGTGTGCACTGTGTGTCTCTATTCTTTATGTCCTGGAGTGCACTGTGTGTCTCTATTCTACATGTCCAGGTGTATACTGTGTGTCTCTATTCTTTATGTCCTGGTGTGTACTGTATGTCTCTATACCACATGTCCAAGTGTGTACTGAGTGTCTCTATTCTTTATGTCCTGGTGTGTACAGTGTGTCTCTTTTCTACATGTCCAGGTGTGTACTGTATGTCTGTACTCTACATGTCCAGGTGTGTACTGTGTGTCTCAATTCTTTATGTCCTGGTGTGTACTGTTTGACTCTATTCTACATGTCCAGGTGTGTACTGCGTGTGTCTATTCTACATGTCCAGGTGTGTACAGTGTGTCTCTATTCTACACGTCCAGGTGTGTACAGTGTGTCTCTATTCTACATGTCCAGGTGTGCACTGTGTGTCTCTATTCTACATGTCCAGGTGTGTACTGTGTGTCTCTCTACTACATGTCCAGGCGTGCACTGTGTGTCTCTATTCTACATGTCCAGGTGTGTACTGTGTGTCTCTATTCTTTATGTCCTGGTGTGTACTGTATGTCTGTATTCTACATGTCCAGGTGTGTATAGTGTGTGTCTATTCTACATATCAAGGTGTGTACTGTGTGTCTCTATTCTTCATGTCCTGGTGTGCACTGTGTGTCTCTATTCTACATGTCCAGGTGTATACTGTGTGTCTCTATTCTTTATGTCCTGGTGTGTACTGTATGTCTCTATACCACATGTCCAAGTGTGTACTGAGTGTCTCTATTCTTTATGTCCTGGTGTGTACAGTGTGTCTCTATTCTACATGTCCAAGTGTGTACTGTATGTCTGTACTCTACATGTCCAGGTGTGTACTGTGTGTCTCAATTCTTTATGTCCTGGTGTGTACTGTTTGACTCTATTCTACATGTCCAGGTGTGTACTGCGTGTGTCTATTCTACATGTCCAGGTGTGTACTGTGTGTCTCTATTCTTCATGTCCAGGTGTGTACAGTGTGTCTCTATTCTACACGTCCAGGTGTGTACAGTGTGTCTCTATTCTACATGTCCAGGTGTGCACTGTGTGTCTCTATTCTACATGTCCAGGTGTGTACTGTGTGTCTCTCTACTACATGTCCAGGCGTGCACTGTGTGTCTCTATTCTACATGTCCAAGTGTGTACTGTGTGTCTCCATTCTACATGTCCAGGTGTGTACAGTGTGTGTCTATTCTACATGCCCAGGTGTGCACTGTGCGTCTCTATTCCACATGTCCAGGTGTGTACAGTGTGTCTCTATTCTACATGTCCAGGTGTGTACTGTGTGTCCCTATTCTACATGTCCAGGTGTGCACTGTGTGTCTGTATGCTTTATGTACTGGTGTGCACTGTGTGTCTCTAATCGACATGTCCAGGTGTGCACTGTGTGTCTCTATTCTTTATGTCCTGGAGTGCACTGTGTGTCTCTATTCTACATGTCCAGGTGTATACTGTGTGTCTCTATTCTTTATGTCCTGGTGTGTACTGTATGTCTCTATACCACATGTCCAAGTGTGTACTGAGTGTCTCTATTCTTTATGTCCTGGTGTGTACAGTGTGTCTCTTTTCTACATGTCCAGGTGTGTACTGTATGTCTGTACTCTACATGTCCAGGTGTGTACTGTGTGTCTCAATTCTTTATGTCCTGGTGTGTACTGTTTGACTCTATTCTACATGTCCAGGTGTGTACTGCGTGTGTCTATTCTACATGTCCAGGTGTGTACAGTGTGTCTCTATTCTACACGTCCAGGTGTGTACAGTGTGTCTCTATTCTACATGTCCAGGTGTGCACTGTGTGTCTCTATTCTACATGTCCAGGTGTGTACTGTGTGTCTCTCTACTACATGTCCAGGCGTGCACTGTGTGTCTCTATTCTACATGTCCAGGTGTGTACTGTGTGTCTCTATTCTTTATGTCCTGGTGTGTACTGTATGTCTGTATTCTACATGTCCAGGTGTGTATAGTGTGTGTCTATTCTACATATCAAGGTGTGTACTGTGTGTCTCTATTCTTCATGTCCTGGTGTGCACTGTGTGTCTCTATTCTACATGTCCAGGTGTATACTGTGTGTCTCTATTCTTTATGTCCTGGTGTGTACTGTATGTCTCTATACCACATGTCCAAGTGTGTACTGAGTGTCTCTATTCTTTATGTCCTGGTGTGTACAGTGTGTCTCTATTCTACATGTCCAAGTGTGTACTGTATGTCTGTACTCTACATGTCCAGGTGTGTACTGTGTGTCTCAATTCTTTATGTCCTGGTGTGTACTGTTTGACTCTATTCTACATGTCCAGGTGTGTACTGCGTGTGTCTATTCTACATGTCCAGGTGTGTACTGTGTGTCTCTATTCTTCATGTCCAGGTGTGTACAGTGTGTCTCTATTCTACACGTCCAGGTGTGTACAGTGTGTCTCTATTCTACATGTCCAGGTGTGCACTGTGTGTCTCTATTCTACATGTCCAGGTGTGTACTGTGTGTCTCTCTACTACATGTCCAGGCGTGCACTGTGTGTCTCTATTCTACATGTCCAAGTGTGTACTGTGTGTCTCCATTCTACATGTCCAGGTGTGTACAGTGTGTGTCTATTCTACATGCCCAGGTGTGCACTGTGCGTCTCTATTCCACATGTCCAGGTGTGTACAGTGTGTCTCTATTCTATATGTCCAGGTGTGTACTGTGTATCTCTATTCTTCATGTCCAGGTATGCACAGTGTGTCTCTATTCCACATGTCCAGGTGTGTACAGTGTGTCTCTATTCTACACCTCCAGGTGTGTACAGTGTGTCTCTATTCTACATGTCCAGGTGTGTATAGTGTGTCTCTATGCGACATGTCCAGGTGTGTACTGTGTATCTCTATTCTTCATGTCCAGGTGTGTACAGTGTGTCTGTATTCTACATGTCCAATTGTGCACTGTGTGTCTCTATTCTACATGTCCAGGTGTGTACTGTGTGTCTCTCTAGTACATGTCCAGGCGTGCACTGTGTGTCTCTATTCTACATGTCCAGGTGTGTACTGTGTTCTCCATTCTACATGTCCAGGTGTGTACTGTGTGTCTCTATTCTTTATGTCCTGATGTGTACTGTATGTCTGTATTCTACATGTCCAGGTGTGTACTGTGTGTGTCTATTCTTTATGTCCTGGAGTGTACTGTTTGTCTCTATTCTACATGTCCAGGTGTGTATAGTGTGTGTCTATTCTACATATCAAGGTGTGTACTGTGTGTCTCTATTCTTCATGTCCAGGTATTTACAGTGTGTCTCTATTCTACACGTCCAGGTGTGTACTGTGTGTCTCTATTCTAAATGTCCAGGTGTGAACAGTGTGTGTCGATTCTTCATGTCCAGGTATGTATTGTGTGTCTCTATTCTTTATGTACTGGTGTGTACAGTGTGTCTCTATTCTTCATGTCCAGGTATGCACAGTGTGTCTCTATTCCACATGTCCAGGTGTGTACAGTGTGTCTCTATTCTACACGTCCAGGTGTGTACAGTGTGTCTCTATTCTACATGTCCAGGTGTGTACAGTGTGTCTCTATGCGACATGTCCAGGTGTGTACTGTGTATCTCTATTCTTCATGTCCAGGTGTGTACAGTGTGTCTGTATTCTACATGTCCAATTGTGCACTGTGTGTCTCTATTCTACATGTCCAGGTGTGTACTGTGTGTCTCTCTAGTACATGTCCAGGCGTGCACTGTGTGTCTCTATTCTACATGTCCAGGTGTGTACTGTGTTCTCCATTCTACATGTCCAGGTGTGTACTGTGTGTCTCTATTCTTTATGTCCTGATGTGTACTGTATGTCTGTATTCTACATGTCCAGGTGTGTACTGTGTGTGTCTATTCTTTATGTCCTGGAGTGTACTGTTTGTCTCTATTCTACATGTCCAGGTGTGTATAGTGTGTGTCTATTGTACATATCAAGGTGTGTACTGTGTGTCTCTATTCTTCATGTCCAGGTATTTACAGTGTGTCTCTATTCCACATGTCCAGGTGTGTACAGTGTGTCTCTATTCTACACGTCCAGGTGTGTACAGTGTGTCTCTATTCTACATGTCCAGGTGTGTACAGTGTGTCTCTATGCGACATGTCCAGGTGTGTACTGTGTGTCTCTATTCTAAATGTCCAGGTGTGAACAGTGTGTGTCGATTCTTCATGTCCAGGTATGTATTGTGTGTCTCTATTCTTTATGTACTGGTGTGTACAGTGTGTCTCTATTCTTCATGTCCAGGTGTGCACTCTGTGTCTCTATTCTACATGTCCAGGTGTGCACTGTTTGTCTCTATTCCACATGTCCAGGTGTGTACTGGGTCTCTATTGCACATGTCCAGATGTGTACTATGTCTCTCTATTCTGCATGTCCTGGTGTGTACTGTGTGTCACTCCTCTACATGTCCAGTTGTGCACTGTGTGTCTGTGTTCTACATGTCCGGGTGTGTACTGTGTGTCTCTATTCTTCATGTCCAGGTGTGCACTGTGTGTCTCCATTCTACATGTCCAGGTATGTACTGTGTATCTCTATTCTTCATGTCCAGGTATGTACTGTGTATCTCTATTCTTCATGTCCAGGTGTGTACTGTGTGTCCCTATTCTACATGTCCAGGTGTGCACTGAGTGTCTCTATGCTTTATGTACTGGTGTGCACTGTGTGTCTCTATTCGACATGTCCAGGTGTGCACTGTGTGTCTCTATTCTTTATGTCCTGGTGTGCACTGTGTGTCTCTATTCTACATGTCCAGGTGTATACTGTGTGTCTCTATTCTTTATGTCCTGGTGTGTACTGTATGTCTCTATACCACATGTCCAATTGTGTACTGAGTGTCTCTATTCTTTATGTCCTGGTGTGTACAGTGTGTCTCTATTCTACATGTCCAGGTGTGTACTGTATGTCTGTACTCTACATGTCCAGGTGTGTACTGTGTGTCTCAATTCTTTATGTTCTGGTGTGTACTGTTTGACTCTATTCTACATGTCCAGGTGTGTACTGCGTGTGTCTATTCTACATGTCCAGGTGTGTACTGTGTGTCTCTATTCTTCATGTTCAGGTGTGTACAGTGTGTCTCTATTCTACACGTCCAGGTGTGTACAGTGTGTCTCTATTCTACATGTCCAGGTGTGCACTGTGTGTCTCTATTCTACATGTCCAGGTGTGTACTGTGTGTCTCTCTACTACATGTCCAGGCGTGCACTGTGTGTCTCTATTCTACATTTCCAGGTGTGTACTGTGTGTCTCCATTCTACATGTCCAGGTGTGTACTGTGTGTCTCTATTCTTTATGTCCTGGTGTGTACTGTATGTCTGTATTCAACATGTCCAGGTGTGTACTGTGTGTGTCTATTCTTTATGTCCTGGAGTGTACTGTTTGTCTCTATTCTACATGTCCAGGTGTGTATAGTGTGTGTCTATTCTACATATCAAGGTGTGTACTGTGTGTCTCTATTCTTCATGTCCAGGTATGTACAGTGTGTCTCTATTCTACACGTCCAGGTGTGTACTGTGTGTCTCTATTCTAAATGTCCAGGTGTGAACAGTGTGTTTCGATTCTTCATGTCCAGGTATGTATTGTGTGTCTCTATTCTTTATGTACTGGTGTGTACAGTGTGTCTCTATTCTTCATGTCCAGGTGTGCACTCTGTGTCTCTATTCTACATGTCCAGGTGTGCACTGTTTGTCTCTATTCCACATGTCCAGGTGTGTACTGGGTCTCTATTGCACATGTCCAGATGTGTACTATGTCTCTCTATTCTGCATGTCCTGGTGTGTACTGTGTGTCACTCCTCTACATGTCCAGTTGTGCACTGTGTGTGTCTGTGTTCTACATGTCCGGGTGTGTACTGTGTGTCTCTATTCTTCATGTCCAGGTGTGCACTGTGTGTCTCCATTCTACATGTCCAGGTATGTACTGTGTATCTCTATTCTTCATGTCCAGGTGTGTACAGTGTGTCTCTATTCTACATGTCCAGGTGTGTACTGTGTGTCCCTATTCTACATGTCCAGGTGTGCACTGTGTGTCTCTATGCTTTATGTACTGGTGTGCACTGTGTGTCTCTAATCGACATGTCCAGGTGTGCACTGTGTGTCTCTATTCTTTATGTCCTGGAGTGCACTGTGTGTCTCTATTCTACATGTCCAGGTGTATACTGTGTGTCTCTATTCTTTATGTCCTGGTGTGTACTGTATGTCTCTATACCACATGTCCAAGTGTGTACTGAGTGTCTCTATTCTTTATGTCCTGGTGTGTACAGTGTGTCTCTTTTCTACATGTCCAGGTGTGTACTGTATGTCTGTACTCTACATGTCCAGGTGTGTACTGTGTGTCTCAATTCTTTATGTCCTGGTGTGTACTGTTTGACTCTATTCTACATGTCCAGGTGTGTACAGCGTGTGTCTATTCTACATGTCCAGGTGTGTACTGTGTGTCTCTATTCTTCATGTCCAGGTGTGTACAGTGTGTCTCTATTCTACACGTCCAGGTGTGTACAGTGTGTCTCTATTCTACATGTCCAGGTGTGCACTGTGTGTCTCTATTCTACATGTCCAGGTGTGTACTGTGTGTCTCTCTACTACATGTCCAGGCGTGCACTGTGTGTCTCTATTCTACATGTCCAGGTGTGTACTGTGTGTCTCTATTCTTTATGTCCTGGTGTGTACTGTATGTCTGTATTCTACATGTCCAGGTGTGTACTGTGTGTGTCTATTCTTTATGTCCTGGAGTGTACTGTTTGTCTCTATTCTACATGTCCAGGTGTGTATAGTGTGTGTCTATTCTACATATCAAGGTGTGTACTGTGCGTCTCTATTCTTCATGTCCTGGTGTGCACTGTGTGTCTGTATTCTACATGTCCAGGTGTGTACTGTGTGTCTCCATTCTACATGTCCAGGTGTGTACTGTGTGTCTCTATTCTTTATGTCCTGGTGTGTACTGTATGTCTGTATTCTACATGTCCAGGTGTGTACTGTGTGTGTCTATTCTTTATGTCCTGGAGTGTACTGTTTGTCTCTATTCTACATGTCCAGGTGTGTATAGTGTGTGTCTATTCTACATATCAAGGTGTGTACTGTGTGTCTCTATTCTTCATGTACAGGTATGTACAGTGTGTCTCTATTCTACACGTCCAGGTGTGTACTGTGTGTCTCTTTTCTAAATGTCCAGGTGTGAACAGTGTGTGTCGATTCTTCATGTCCAGGTATGTATTCTGTGTCTCTATTCTTTATGTACTGGTGTGTACAGTGTGTCTCTATTCTTCATGTCCAGGTGTGCACTCTGTTTCTCTATTCTACATGTCCAGGTGTGCACTGTTTGTCTCTATTCCACATGTCCAGGTGTGTACTGGGTCTCTATTGCACATGTCCAGATGTGTACTATGTCTCTCTATTCTACATGTCCGGGTGTGTACTGTGTGTCTCTATTCTTCATGTCCAGGTGTGCACTGTGTGTCTCCATTCTACATGTCCAGGTATGTACTGTGTATCTCTATTCTTCATGTCCAGGTGTGTACAGTGTGTCTCCATTCTACATGTCCAGGTATGTACTGTGTGTCCCTATTCTACATGTCCAGGTGTGCACTGTGTGTCTCTATGCTTTATGTACTGGTGTGCACTGTGTGTCTCTATTCGACATGTCCAGGTGTGCACTGTGTGTCTCTATTCTTTATGTCCTGGTGTGCACTGTGTGTCTCCATTCTACATGTCCAGGTGTATACTGTGTGTCTCTATTCTTTATGTCCTGGTGTGTACTGTATGTCTCTATACCACATGTCCAAGTGTGTACTGAGTGTCTCTATAATTTATGTCCTGGTGTGTACAGTGTGTCTCTATTCTACATGTCCAGGTGTGTACTGTATGTCTGTACTCTACATGTCCAGGTGTGTACTGTGTGTCTCAATTCTTTATGTCCTGGTGTGTACTGTTTGACTCTATTCTACATGTCCAGGTGTGTACTGCGTGTGTCTATTCTACATGTCCAGGTGTGTACTGTGTGTCTCTATTCTTCATGTCCAGGTGTGTACAGTGTGTCTCTATTCTACACGTCCAGGTGTGTACAGTGTGTCTCTATTCTACATGTCCAGGTGTGCACTGTGTGTCTCTATTCTACATGTCCAGGTGTGTACTGTGTGTCTCTCTACTACATGTCCAGGCGTGCACTGTGTGTCTCTATTCTACATGTCCAAGTGTGTACTGTGTGTCTCCATTCTACATGTCCAGGTGTGTACTGTGTGACTCTATACTTTATGTCCTGGTGTGTACTGTATGTCTGTATTCTACATGTCCAGGTGTGTACTGTGTGTCTCCATTCTACATGTCCAGGTGTGTACTGTGTGTCTCTATTCTTTATGTCCTGGTGTGTACTGTATGTCTGTATTCTACATGTCCAGGTGTGTACTGTGTGTGTCTATTCTTTATGTCCTGGAGTGTACTGTTTGTCTCTATTCTACATGTCCAGGTGTGTATAGTGTGTGTCTATTCTACATATCAAGGTGTGTACTGTGTGTCTCTATTCTTCATGTACAGGTATGTACAGTGTGTCTCTATTCTACACGTCCAGGTGTGTACTGTGTGTCTCTTTTCTAAATGTCCAGGTGTGAACAGTGTGTGTCGATTCTTCATGTCCAGGTATGTATTGTGTGTCTCTATTCTTTATGTCCAGGTGTGCACTCTGTTTCTCTATTCTACATGTCCAGGTGTGCACTGTTTGTCTCTATTCCACATGTCCAGGTGTGTACTGGGTCTCTATTGCACATGTCCAGATGTGTACTATGTCTCTCTATTCTACATGTCCGGGTGTGTACTGTGTGTCTCTATTCTTCATGTCCAGGTGTGCACTGTGTGTCTCCATTCTACATGTCCAGGTATGTACTGTGTATCGCTATTCTTCATGTCCAGGTGTGCACTGTGTGTCTCCATTCTACATGTCCAGGTGTGTACAGTGTGTCTCTATTCTACATGTCCAGGTGTGTACTGTGTGTCCCTATTCTATATGTCCAGGTGTGCACTGTGTGTCTCTATGCTTTATGTACTGGTGTGCACTGTGTGTCTCTATTCGACATGTCCAGGTGTGCACTGTGTGTCTCTATTCTTTATGTCCTGGTGTGCACTGTGTGTCTCCATTCTACATGTCCAGGTGTATACTGTGTGTCTCTATTCTTTATGTCCTGGTGTGTACTGTATGTCTCTATACCACATGTCCAAGTGTGTACTGAGTGTCTCTATTCCTTATGTCCTGGTGTGTACAGTGTGTCTCTATTCTACATGTCCAGGTGTGTACTGTATGTCTGTACTCTACATGTCCAGGTGTGTACTGTGTGTCTCAATTCTTTATGTCCTGGTGTGTACTGTTTGACTCTATTCTACATGTCCAGGTGTGTACTGCGTGTGTCTATTCTACATGTCCAGGTGTGTACTGTGTGTCTCTATTCTACATGTCCAGGTGTGTACAGTGTGTCCCTATTCTACATGTCCAGGTGTGTACAGTGTGTGTCTATTCTACATGCCCAGGTGTGCACTGTGCGTCTCTATTCCACATGTCCAGGTGTGTACAGTGTGTCTCTATTCTATATGTCCAGGTGTGTACTGTGTATCTCTATTCTTCATGTCCAGGTATGCACAGTGTGTCTCTATTCCACATGTCCAGGTGTGTACAGTGTGTCTCTATTCTACACGTCCAGGTGTGTACAGTGTGTCTCTATTCTACATGTCCAGGTGTGTACAGTGTGTCTCTATTCTACACGTCCAGGTGTGTACTGTGTGTCTCTATTCTACATGTCCAGGTGTGTACAGTGTGTCTCTATGCGACAAGTCCAGGTGTGTACTGTGTATCTCTATTCTTCATGTCCAGGTGTGCACTGTGTGTCTCTATTCTACATGTCCAGGTGTGTACTGTGTGTCTCTCTACTACATGTCCAGGCGTGCACTGTGTGTCTCTATTCTACATGTCCAGGTGTGTACTGTGTGTCTCCATTCTACATGTCCAGGTGAGTACTGTGTGTCTCTATTCTTTATGTCCTGATGTGTACTGTATGTCTGTATTCTACATGTCCAGGTGTGTACTGTGTGTGTCTATTCTTTATGTCCTGGAGTGTACTGTTTGTCTCTATTCTACATGTCCAGGTGTGTATAGTGTGTGTCTATTCTACATATCAAGGTGTGTACTGTGTGTCTCTATTCTTCATGTCCAGGTATTTACAGTGTGTCTCTATTCTACACGTCCAGGTGTGTACTGTGTGTCTCTATTCTAAATGTCCAGGTGTGAACAGTGTGTGTCGATTCTTCATGTCCAGGTATGTATTGTGTGTCTCTATTCTTTATGTACTGGTGTGTACAGTGTGTCTCTATTCTTCATGTCCATGTGTGCACTCTGTGTCTCTATTCTACATGTCCAGGTGTGCACTGTTTGTCTCTATTCCACATGTCCAGGTGTGTACTGGGCCTCTATTGCACATGTCCAGATGTGTACTATGTCTCTCTATTCTGCATGTCCTGGTGTGTACTGTGTGTCACTCCTCTACATGTCCAGTTGTGCACTGTGTGTCTGTGTTCTACATGTCCGGGTGTGTACTGTGTGTCTCTATTCTTCATGTCCAGGTGTGCACAGTGTGTCTCCATTCTACATGTCCAGGTATGTACTGTGTATCTCTATTCTTCATGTCCAGGTATGTACTGTGTATCTCTATTCTTCATGTCCAGGTGTGTACTGTGTGTCCCTATTCTACATGTCCAGGTGTGCACTGAGTGTCTCTATGCTTTATGTACTGGTGTGCACTGTGTGTCTCTATTCTTTATGTCCTGGTGTGCACTGTGTGTCTCTATTCTACATGTCCAGGTGTATACTGTGTGTCTCTATTCTTTATGTCCTGGTGTGTACTGTATGTCTCTATACCACATGTCCAAGTGTGTACTGAGTGTCTCTATTCTTTATGTCCTGGTGTGTACAGTGTGTCTCTATTCTACATGTCCAGGTGTGTACTGTGTGTCTCTATTCTTTATGTCCTGGTGTGTACTGTATGTCTCTATACCACATGTCCAAGTGTGTACTGAGTGTCTCTATTCTTTATGTCCTGGTGTGTACTGTGTATCTCTATTCTACATGTCCAGGTGTGCACTGTGTTTCTCTATTCGACATGTCCAGGTGTGCACTGTGTGTCTCTATTCTTTATGTCCTGGTGTGCACTGTGTGTCTCTATTCTACATGTCCAGGTGTATACTGTGTGTCTCTATTCTTTATGTCCTGGTGTGTACTGTATGTCTCTATACCACATGTCCAAGTGTGTACTGAGTGTCTCTATTCTTTATGTCCTGGTGTGTACAGTGTGTCTCTATTCTACATGTCCAGGTGTGTACTGTATGTCTGTACTCTACATGTCCAGGTGTGTACTGTGTGTCTCAATTCTTTATGTCCTGGTGTGTACTGTTTGACTCTATTCTACATGTCCAGGTGTGTACTGCGTGTGTCTATTCTACATGTCCAGGTGTGTACTGTGTGTCTCTATTCTTCATGTCCAGGTGTGTACAGTGTGTCTCTATTCTACACGTCCAGGTGTGTACAGTGTGTCTCTATTCTACATGTCCAGGTGTGCACTGTGTGTCTCTATTCTACATGTCCAGGTGTGTACTGTGTGTCTCTCTACTACATGTCCAGGCGTGCACTGTGTGTCTCTATTCTACATGTCCATGTGTGTACTGTGTGTCTCCATTCTACATGTCCAGGTGTGTACTGTGTGTCTCTATTCTTTATGTCCTGGTGTGTACTGTATGTCTGTATTCTACATGTCCAGGTGTGTACTGTGTGTGTCTATTCTTTATGTCCTGGAGTGTACTGTTTGTCTCTATTCTACATGTCCAGGTGTGTATAGTGTGTGTCTATTCTACATATCAAGGTGTGTACGGTGTGTCTCTATTCTTCATGTCCAGGTATGTACAGTGTGTCTCTATTCTAAATGTCCAGGTGTGAACAGTGTGTTTCGATTCTTCATGTCCAGGTATGTATTGTGTGTCTCTATTCTTTATGTACTGGTGTGTACAGTGTGTCTCTATTCTTCATGTCCAGGTGTGCACTCTGTGTCTATATTCTACATGTCCGGGTGTGCACTGTTTGTCTCTATTCCACATGTCCAGGTGTGTACTGGGTCTCTATTGCACATGTCCAGATGTGTACTATGTCTCTCTATTCTGCATGTCCTGGTGTGTACTGTGTGTCACTCCTCTACATGTCCAGTTGTGCACTGTGTGTCTGTGTTCTACATGTCCGGGTGTGTACTGTGTGTCTCTATTCTTCATGTCCAGGTGTGCACTGTGTGTCTCCATTCTACATGTCCAGGTATGTACTGTGTATCTCTATTCTTCATGTCCAGGTGTGTACAGTGTGTCTCTATTCTACATGTCCAGGTGTGTACTGTGTGTCCCTATTCTACATGTCCAGGTGTGCACTGTGTGTCTCTATGCTTTATGTACTGGTGTGCACTGTGTGTCTCTAATCGACATGTCCAGGTGTGCACTGTGTGTCTCTATTCTTTATGTCCTGGAGTGCACTGTGTGTCTCTATTCTACATGTCCAGGTGTGTACTGTATGTCTCTATACCACATGTCCAAGTGTGTACTGAGTGTCTCTATTCTTTATGTCCTGGTGTGTACAGTGTGTCTCTATTCTACATGTCCAGGTGTGTACTGTATGTCTGTACTCTACATGTCCAGGTGTGTACTGTGTGTCTCCATTCTACATGTCCAGGTGTGTACTGTGTGTCTCTATTCTTTATGTCCTGGTGTGTATTGTATGTCTGTATTCTACATGTCCAGGTGTGTACTGTGTGTGTCTATTCTTTATGTCCTGGAGTGTACTGTTTGTCTCTATTCTACATGTCCAGGTGTGTATAGTGTGTGTCTATTCTACATATCAAGGTGTGTACTGTGTGTCTCTATTCTTCATGTCCAGGTATGTACAGTGTGTCTCTATTCTACACGTCCAGGTGTGCACTGTGTGTCTCTATTCTAAATGTCCAGGTGTGCACTGTGTGTCTCTATTCTTTATGTCCTGGAGTGCACTGTGTGTCTCTATTCTACATGTCCAGGTGTATACTGTGTGTCTCTATTCTTTATGTCCTGGTGTGTACTGTATGTCTCTATACAACATGTACAAGTGTGTACTGAGTGTCTCTATTCTTTATGTCCTGGTGTGTACAGTGTGTCTCTATTCTACATGTCCAGGTGTGTACTGTATGTCTGTACTCTACATGTCCAGGTGTGTACTGTGTGTCTCAATTCTTTATGTCCTGGTGTGTACTGTTTAACTCTATTCTACATGTCCAGGTGTGTACTGAGTGTGTCTATTCTACATGTCCAGGTGTGTACTGTGTGTCTCTATTCTACACGTCCAGGTGTGTACTGTGTGTCTCTATTCTTCATGTCCAGGTGTGTACAGTGTGTCTCTATTCTACACGTCCAGGTGTGTACAGTGTGTCTCTATTCTACATGTCCAGGTGTGCACTGTGTGTCTCTATTCTACATGTCCAGGTGTGTACAGTGTGTCTCTATTCTACATGTCCAGGTGTGCACTGTGTGTCTCTATTCTACATATCAAGGTGTGTACTGTGTGTCTCTATTCTTCATGTCCAGGTATGTACAGTGTGTCTCTATTCTGCACGTCCAGGTGTGTACTGTGTGTCTCTATTCTAAATGTCCAGGTGTGAACAGTGTGTTTCGATTCTTCATGTCCAGGTATGTATTGTGTGTCTCTATTCTTTATGTACTGGTGTGTACAGTGTGTCTCTATTCTTCATGTCCAGGTGTGTACTGTCTGTGTCTCTATTCTACATGTCCAGGCGTGCACTGTGTGTCTCTATTCTACATGTCCAGGTGTGTACTGTGTATCTCTATTCTTCATGTCCAGGTGTGTACAGTGTGTCTCTATTCTACACGTCCAGGTGTGTACAGTGTGTCTCTAGTCTACATGTCCAGGTGTGTACTGTGTGTCTCTCTACTACATGTCCAGGCGTGCACTGTGTGTCTCTATTCTACATATCCAGGTATGTACTGTGTATCTCTATTCTTCATGTCCAGGTGTGTACAGTGTGTCTCTATTCTACATGTCCAGGTGTGTACTGTGTGTCCCTATTCTACATGTCCAGGTGTGCACTGTGTGTCTCTATGCTTTATGTACTGGTGTGCACTGTGTGTCTCTATTCGACATGTCCAGGTGTGCACTGTGTGTCTCTATTCTTTATGTCCTGGTGTGCACTGTGTGTCTCTATTCTACATGTCCAGGTGTATACTGTGTGTCTCTATTCTTTATGTCCTGGTGTGTACTGTATGTCTCTATACCACATGTCCAAGTGTGTACTGAGTGTCTCTATTCTTTATGTCCTGGTGTGTACAGTGTGTCTCTATTCTACATGTCCAGGTGTGTACTATATGTCTGTACTCTACATGTCCAGGTGTGTACTGTGTGTCTCAATTCTTTATGTCCTGGTGTGTACTGTTTGACTCTATTCTACATGTCCAGGTGTGTACTGCGTGTGTCTATTCTACATGTCCAGGTGTGTACTGTGTGTCTCTATTCTTCATGTCCAGGTGTGTACTGTGTGTCTCTATTCTACATGTCCAGGTGTGTACAGTGTGTCCCTATTCTACATGTCCAGGTGTGTACAGTGTGTGTCTATTCTACATGCCCAGGTGTGCACTGTGCGTCTCTATTCCACATGTCCAGGTGTGTACAGTGTGTCTCTATTCTATATGTCCAGGTGTGTACTGTGTATCTCTATTCTTCATGTCCAGGTATGCACAGTGTGTCTCTATTCCACATGTCCAGGTGTGTACAGTGTGTCTCTATTCTACACGTCCAGGTGTGTACAGTGTGTCTCTATTCTACATGTCCAGGTGTGTACAGTGTGTCTCTATGCGACATGTCCAGGTGTGTACTGTGTATCTCTATTCTTCATGTCCAGGTGTGTACAGTGTGTCTCTATTCTACATGTCCAATTGTGCACTGTGTGTCTCTATTCTACATGTCCAGGTGTGTACTGTGTGTCTCTCTACTACATGTCCAGGCGTGCACTGTGTGTCTCTATTCTACATGTCCAGGTGTGTACTGTGTGTCTCCATTCTACATGTCCAGGTGTGTACTGTGTGTCTCTATTCTTTATGTCCTGATGTGTACTCTATGTCTGTATTCTACATGTCCAGGTGTGTACTGTGTGTGTCTATTCTTTATGTCCTGGAGTGTACTGTTCGTCTCTATTCTACATGTCCAGGTGTGTATAGTGTGTGTCTATTCTACATATCAAGGTGTGTACTGTGTGTCTCTATTCTTCATGTCCAGGTATTTACAGTGTGTCTCTATTCTACACGTCCAGGTGTGTACTGTGTGTCTCTATTCTAAATGTCCAGGTGTGAACAGTGTGTTTCGATTCTTCATGTCCAGGTATGTATTGTGTGTCTCTATTCTTTATGTACTGGTGTGTACAGTGTGTCTCTATTCTTCATGTCCAGGTGTGCACTCTGTGTCTCTATTCTACATGTCCAGGTGTGCACTCTTTGTCTCTATTCCACATGTCCAGGTGTGTACTGGGTCTCTATTGCACATGTCCAGATGTGTACTATGTCTCTCTATTCTGCATGTCCTGGTGTGTACTGTGTGTCCCTATTCTACATGTCCAGGTGTGCACTGAGTGTCTCTATGCTTTATGTACTGGTGTGCACTGTGTGTCTCTATTTGACATGTCCAGGTGTGCACTGTGTGTCTCTATTCTTTATGTCCTGGTGTGCACTGTGTGTCTCTATTCTACATGTCCAGGTGTATACTGTGTGTCTCTATTCTTTATGTCCTGGTGTGTACTGTATGTCTCCATTCTTTATGTCCTGGTGTGTACAGTGTGTCTCTATTCTACATGTCCTGGTGTGTACTGTTTGACTCTATTCTACATGTCCAGGTGTGTACTGCGTGTGTCTATTCTACATGTCCAGGTGTGTACTGTGTGTCTCTATTCTTCATGTCCAGGTGTGTACAGTGTGTCTCTATTCTACACGTCCAGGTGTGTACAGTGTGTCTCTATTCTACATGTCCAGGTGTGTACTGTGTGTCTCTCTACTACATGTCCAGGCGTGCACTGTGTGTCTCTATTCTACATGTCCAGGTGTGTACTGTGTGTCTCTATTCTTTATGTCCTGGTGTGTACTGTATGTCTGTATTCAACATGTCCAGGTGTGTACTGTGTGTGTCTATTCTTTATGTCCTGGAGTGTACTGTTTGTCTCTATTCTACATGTCCAGGTGTGTATAGTGTGTGTCTATTCTACATATCAAGGTGTGTACTGTGTGTCTCTATTCTTCATGTCCAGTTATGTACAGTGTGTCTCTATTCTACACGTCCAGGTGTGTACAGTGTGTCTCTATTCTATATGTCCAGGTGTGTACAGTGTGTCTCTATGCGACATGTCCAGGTGTGTACTGTGTATCTCTATTCTTCATGTCCAGGTGTGTACAGTGTGTCTCTATTCTACATGTCCAATTGTGCACTGTGTGTCTCTATTCTACATGTCCAGGTGTGTACTGTGTGTCTCTCTACTACATGTCCAGGCGTGCACTGTGTGTCTCTATTCTACATGTCCAGGTGTGTACTGTGTGTCTCCATTCTACATGTCCAGGTGTGTACTGTGTGTCTCTATTCTTTATGTCCTGATGTGTACTGTATGTCTGTATTCTACATGTCCAGGTGTGTACTGTGTGTGTCTATTCTTTATGTCCTGGAGTGTACTGTTTGTCTCTATTCTACATGTCCAGGTGTGTATAGTGTGTGTCTATTCTACATATCAAGGTGTGTACTGTGTGTCTCTATTCTTCATGTCCAGGTATTTACAGTGTGTCTCTATTCTACACGTCCAGGTGTGTACTGTGTGTCTCTATTCTAAATGTCCAGGTGTGAACAGTGTATGTCGATTCTTCATGTCCAGGTATGTATTGTGTGTCTCTATTCTTTATGTACTGGTGTGTACAGTGTGTCTCTATTCTTCATGTCCAGGTGTGCACTCTGTGTCTCTATTCTACATGTCCAGGTGTGCACTCTTTGTCTCTATTCCACATGTCCAGGTGTGTACTGGGTCTCTATTGCACATGTCCAGATGTGTACTATGTCTCTCTATTCTGAATGTCCTGGTGTGTACTGTGTATCACTCCTCTACATGTCCAGTTGTGCACTGTGTGTCTGTGTTCTACATGTCCGGGTGTGTACTGTGTGTCTCTATTCTTCATGTCCAGGTATGTACTGCGTATCTCTATTCTTCATGTCCAGGTATGTACTGTGTATCTCTATTCTTCATGTCCAGGTGTGTACTGTGTGTCCCTATTCTACATGTCCAGGTGTGCACTGAGTGTCTCTATGCTTTATGTACTGGTGTGCACTGTGTGTCTCTATTCGACATGTCCAGGTGTGCACTGTGTGTCTCTATTCTTTATGTCCTGGTGTGCACTGTGTGTCTCTATTCTACATGTCCAGGTGTATACTGTGTGTCTCTATTCTTTATGTCCTGGTGTGTACTGTATGTCTCTATACCACATGTCCAAGTGTGTACTGAGTGTCTCTATTCTTTATGTCCTGGTGAGTATAGTGTGTCTCTATTCTACATGTCCAGGGGTGTACTGTATGTCTGTACTCTACATGTCCAGGTGTGTACTGTGTGTCTCAATTCTTTATGTCCTGGTGTGTACTGTTTGACTCTATTCTACATGTCCAGGTGTGTACTGCGTGTGTCTATTCTACATGTCCAGGTGTGTACTGTGTGTCTCTATTCTTCATGTCCAGGTGTGTACAGTGTGTCTCTATTCTACACGTCCAGGTGTGTACAGTGTGTCTCTATTCTACATGTCCAGGTGTGTACTGTGTGTCTCTCTACTACATGTCCAGGCGTGCACTGTGTGTCTCTATTCTACATGTCCAGGTGTGTACTGTGTGTCTCCATTCTACATGTCCAGGTGTGTACTGTGTGTCTCTATTCTTTATGTCCTGGTGTGTACTGTATGTCTGTATTCAACATGTCCAGGTGTGTACTGTGTGTGTCTATTCTTTATGTCCTGGAGTGTACTGTTTGTCTCTATTCTACATGTCCAGGTGTGTATAGTGTGTGTCTATTCTACATATCAAGGTGTGTACTGTGTGTCTCTATTCTTCATGTCCAGGTATGTACAGTGTGTCTCTATTCTACACGTCCAGGTGTGTACAGTGTGTCTCTATTCTACATGTCCAGGTGTGTACAGTGTGTCTCTATGCGACATGTCCAGGTGTGTACTGTGTATCTCTATTCTTCATGTCCAGGTGTGTACAGTGTGTCTCTATTCTACATGTCCAATTGTGCACTGTGTGTCTCTATTCTACATGTCCAGGTGTGTACTGTGTGTCTCTCTACTACATGTCCAGGCGTGCACTGTGTGTCTCTATTCTACATGTCCAGGTGTGTACTGTGTGTCTCCATTCTACATGTCCAGGTGTGTACTGTGTGTCTCTATTCTTTATGTCCTGATGTGTACTGTATGTCTGTATTCTACCTGTCCAGGTGTGCACTGTGTGTGTCTATTCTTTATGTCCTGGAGTGTACTGTTTGTCTCTATTCTACATGTCCAGGTGTGTATAGTGTGTGTCTATTCTACATATCAAGGTGTGTACTGTGTGTCTCTATTCTTCATGTCCAGGTATTTACAGTGTGTCTCTATTCTACACGTCCAGGTGTGTACTGTGTGTCTCTATTCTAAATGTCCAGGTGTGAACAGTGTGTGTCGATTCTTCATGTCCAGGTATGTATTGTGTGTCTCTATTCTTTATGTACTGGTGTGTACAGTGTGTCTCTATTCTTCATGTCCAGGTGTGCACTCTGTGTCTCTATTCTACATGTCCAGGTGTGCACTATTTGTCTCTATTCCACATGTCCAGGTGTGTACTGGGTCTCTATTGCACATGTCCAGATGTGTACTATGTCTCTCTATTCTGAATGTCCTGGTGTGTACTGTGTGTCACTCCTCTACATGTCCAGTTGTGCACTATGTGTCTGTGTTCTACATGTCCGGGTGTGTACTGTGTGTCTCTATTCTTCATGTCCAGGTGTGCACTGTGTGTCTCCATTCTACGTGTCCAGGTATGTACTGTGTATCTCTATTCTTCATGTCCAGGTATGTACTGTGTATCTCTATTCTTCATGTCCAGGTGTGTACTGTGTGTCCCTATTCTACATGTCCAGGTGTGCACTGAGTGTCTCTATGCTTTATGTACTGGTGTGCACTGTGTGTCTCTATTCGACATGTCCAGGTGTGCACTGTGTGTCTCTATTCTTTATGTCCTGGTGTGCACTGTGTGTCTCTATTCTACATGTCCAGGTGTATACTGTGTGTCTCTATTCTTTATGTCCTGGTGTGTACTGTATGTCGCTATACCACATGTCCAAGTGTGTACTGAGTGTCTCTATTCTTTATGTCCTGGTGTGTATAGTGTGTCTGTATTCTACATGTCCAGGGGTGTACTGTATGTCTGTACTCTACATGTCCAGGTGTGTACTGTGTGTCTCAATTCTTTATGTCCTGGTGTGTACTGTTTGACTCTATTCTACATGTCCAGGTGTGTACTGCGTGTGTCTATTCTACATGTCCAGGTGTGTACTGTGTGTCTCTATTCTTCATGTCCAGGTGTGTACAGTGTGTCTCTATTCTACACGTCCAGGTGTGTACAGTGTGTCTCTAGTCTACATGTCCAGGTGTGTACTGTGTGTCTCTCTACTACATGTCCAGGCGTGCACTGTGTGTCTCTATTCTACATATCCAGGTGTGTACTGTGTGTCTCCATTCTACATGTCCAGGTGTGTACTGTGTGTCTCTATTCTTTATGTCCTGGTGTGTACTGTATGTCTGTATTCAACATGTCCAGGTGTGTACTGTGTGTGTCTATTCTTTATGTCCTGGAGTGTACTGTGTGTCCCTATTCTACATGTCCAGGTGTGCACTGAGTGTCTCTATGCTTTATGTACTGGTGTGCACTGTGTGTCTCTATTTGACATGTCCAGGTGTGCACTGTGTGTCTCTATTCTTTATGTCCTGGTGTGCACTGTGTGTCTCTATTCTACATGTCCAGGTGTATACTGTGTGTCTCTATTCTTTATGTCCTGGTGTGTACTGTATGTCTCTATTCTTTATGTCCTGGTGTGTACAGTGTGTCTCTATTCTACATGTCCTGGTGTGTACTGTTTGACTCTATTCTACATGTCCAGGTGTGTACTGCGTGTGTCTATTCTACATGTCCAGGTGTGTACTGTGTGTCTCTATTCTTCATGTCCAGGTGTGTACAGTGTGTCTCTATTCTACACGTCCAGGTGTGTACAGTGTGTCTCTATTCTACATGTCCAGGTGTGTACTGTGTGTCTCTCTACTACATGTCCAGGCGTGCACTGTGTGTCTCTATTCTACATGTCCAGGTGTGTACTGTGTGTCTCTATTCTTTATGTCCTGGTGTGTACTGTATGTCTGTATTCAACATGTCCAGGTGTGTACTGTGTGTGTCTATTCTTTATGTCCTGGAGTGTACTGTTTGTCTCTATTCTACATGTCCAGGTGTGTATAGTGTGTGTCTATTCTACATATCAAGGTGTGTACTGTGTGTCTCTATTCTTCATGTCCAGGTATGTACAGTGTGTCTCTATTCTACACGTCCAGGTGTGTACAGTGTGTCTCTATTCTATATGTCCAGGTGTGTACAGTGTGTCTCTATGCGACATGTCCAGGTGTGTACTGTGTATCTCTATTCTTCATGTCCAGGTGTGTACAGTGTGTCTCTATTCTACATGTCCAATTGTGCACTGTGTGTCTCTATTCTACATGTCCAGGTGTGTACTGTGTGTCTCTCTACTACATGTCCAGGCGTGCACTGTGTGTCTCTATTCTACATGTCCAGGTGTGTACTGTGTGTCTCCATTCTACATGTCCAGGTGTGTACTGTGTGTCTCTATTCTTTATGTCCTGATGTGTACTGTATGTCTGTATTCTACATGTCCAGGTGTGTACTGTGTGTGTCTATTCTTTATGTCCTGGAGTGTACTGTTTGTCTCTATTCTACATGTCCAGGTGTGTATAGTGTGTGTCTATTCTACATATCAAGGTGTGTACTGTGTGTCTCTATTCTTCATGTCCAGGTATTTACAGTGTGTCTCTATTCTACACGTCCAGGTGTGTACTGTGTGTCTCTATTCTAAATGTCCAGGTGTGAACAGTGTATGTCGATTCTTCATGTCCAGGTATGTATTGTGTGTCTCTATTCTTTATGTACTGGTGTGTACAGTGTGTCTCTATTCTTCATGTCCAGGTGTGCACTCTGTGTCTCTATTCTACATGTCCAGGTGTGCACTCTTTGTCTCTATTCCACATGTCCAGGTGTGTACTGGGTCTCTATTGCACATGTCCAGATGTGTACTATGTCTCTCTATTCTGAATGTCCTGGTGTGTACTGTGTATCACTCCTCTACATGTCCAGTTGTGCACTGTGTGTCTGTGTTCTACATGTCCGGGTGTGTACTGTGTGTCTCTATTCTTCATGTCCAGGTATGTACTGCGTATCTCTATTCTTCATGTCCAGGTATGTACTGTGTATCTCTATTCTTCATGTCCAGGTGTGTACTGTGTGTCCCTATTCTACATGTCCAGGTGTGCACTGAGTGTCTCTATGCTTTATGTACTGGTGTGCACTGTGTGTCTCTATTTGACATGTCCAGGTGTGCACTGTGTGTCTCTATTCTTTATGTCCTGGTGTGCACTGTGTGTCTCTATTCTACATGTCCAGGTGTATACTGTGTGTCTCTATTCTTTATGTCCTGGTGTGTACTGTATGTCTCTATACCACATGTCCAAGTGTGTACTGAGTGTCTCTATTCTTTATGTCCTGGTGTGTATAGTGTGTCTCTATTCTACATGTCCAGGGGTGTACTGTATGTCTGTACTCTACATGTCCAGGTGTGTACTGTGTGTCTCAATTCTTTATGTCCTGGTGTGTACTGTTTGACTCTATTCTACATGTCCAGGTGTGTACTGCGTGTGTCTATTCTACATGTCCAGGTGTGTACTGTGTGTCTCTATTCTTCATGTCCAGGTGTGTACAGTGTGTCTCTATTCTACACGTCCAGGTGTGTACAGTGTGTCTCTATTCTACATGTCCAGGTGTGTACTGTGTGTCTCTCTACTACATGTCCAGGCGTGCACTGTGTGTCTCTATTCTACATGTCCAGGTGTGTACTGTGTGTCTCCATTCTACATGTCCAGGTGTGTACTGTGTGTCTCTATTCTTTATGTCCTGGTGTGTACTGTATGTCTGTATTCAACATGTCCAGGTGTGTACTGTGTGTGTCTATTCTTTATGTCCTGGAGTGTACTGTTTGTCTCTATTCTACATGTCCAGGTGTGTATAGTGTGTGTCTATTCTACATATCAAGGTGTGTACTGTGTGTCTCTATTCTTCATGTCCAGGTATGTACAGTGTGTCTCTATTCTACACGTCCAGGTGTGTACAGTGTGTCTCTATTCTATATGTCCAGGTGTGTACAGTGTGTCTCTATGCGACATGTCCAGGTGTGTACTGTGTATCTCTATTCTTCATGTCCAGGTGTGTACAGTGTGTCTGTATTCTACATGTCCAATTGTGCACTGTGTGTCTCTATTCTACATGTCCAGGTGTGTACTGTGTGTCTCTCTACTACATGTCCAGGCGTGCACTGTGTGTCTCTATTCTACATGTCCAGGTGTGTACTGTGTGTCTCCATTCTACATGTCCAGGTGTGTACTGTGTGTCTCTATTCTTTATGTCCTGATGTGTACTGTATGTCTGTATTCTACCTGTCCAGGTGTGCACTGTGTGTGTCTATTCTTTATGTCCTGGAGTGTACTGTTTGTCTCTATTCTACATGTCCAGGTGTGTATAGTGTGTGTCTATTCTACATATCAAGGTGTGTACTGTGTGTCTCTATTCTTCATGTCCAGGTATTTACAGTGTGTCTCTATTCTACACGTCCAGGTGTGTACTGTGTGTCTCTATTCTAAATGTCCAGGTGTGAACAGTGTGTGTCGATTCTTCATGTCCAGGTATGTATTGTGTGTCTCTATTCTTTATGTACTGGTGTGTACAGTGTGTCTCTATTCTTCATGTCCAGGTGTGCACTCTGTGTCTCTATTCTACATGTCCAGGTGTGCACTCTTTGTCTCTATTCCACATGTCCAGGTGTGTACTGGGTCTCTATTGCACATGTCCAGATGTGTACTATGTCTCTCTATTCTGAATGTCCTGGTGTGTACTGTGTGTCACTCCTCTACATGTCCAGTTGTGCACTGTGTGTCTGTGTTCTACATGTCCGGGTGTGTACTGTGTGTCTCTATTCTTCATGTCCAGGTGTGCACTGTGTGTCTCCATTCTACATGTCCAGGTATGTACTGTGTATCTCTATTCTTCATGTCCAGGTGTGTACTGTGTGTCCCTATTCTACATGTCCAGGTGTGCACTGAGTGTCTCTATGCTTTATGTACTGGTGTGCACTGTGTGTCTCTATTCGACATGTCCAGGTGTGCACTGTGTGTCTCTATTCTTTATGTCCTGGTGTGTACTGTATGTCTCTATACCACATGTCCAAGTGTGTACTGAGTGTCTCTATTCTTTATGTCCTGGTGTGTATAGTGTGTCTCTATTCTACATGTCCAGGGGTGTACTGTATGTCTGTACTCTACATGTCCAGGTGTGTACTGTGTGTCTCAATTCTTTATGTCCTGGTGTGTACTGTTTGACTCTATTCTACATGTCCAGGTGTGTACTGCGTGTGTCTATTCTACATGTCCAGGTGTGTACTGTGTGTCTCTATTCTTCATGTCCAGGTGTGTACAGTGTGTCTCTATTCTACACGTCCAGGTGTGTACAGTGTGTCTCTATTCTACATGTCCAGGTGTGTACTGTGTGTCTCTCTACTACATGTCCAGGCGTGCACTGTGTGTCTCTATTCTACATATCCAGGTGTGTACTGTGTGTCTCCATTCTACATGTCCAGGTGTGTACTGTGTGTCTCTATTCTTTATGTCCTGGTGTGTACTGTATGTCTGTATTCAACATGTCCAGGTGTGTACTGTGTGTGTCTATTCTTTATGTCCTGGAGTGTACTGTTTGTCTCTATTCTACATGTCCAGGTGTGTATAGTGTGTGTCTATTCTACAATTCAAGGTGTGTACTGTGTGTCTCTATTCTTCATGTCCAGGTATGTACAGTGTGTCTCTATTCTACACGTCCAGGTGTGTACTGTGTGTCTCTATTCTAAATGTCCAGGTGTGAACAGTGTGTTTCGATTCTTCATGTCCAGGTATGTATTGTGTGTCTCTATTCTTTATGTACTGGTGTGTACAGTGTGTCTCTATTCTTCATGTCCAGGTGTGCACTCTGTGTCTCTATTCTACATGTCCAGGTGTGCACTGTTTGTCTCTATTCCACATGTCCAGGTGTGTACTGGGTCTCTATTGCACATGTCCAGATGTGTACTATGTCTCTCTATTCTGCATGTCCTGGTGTGTACTGTGTGTCACTCCTCTACATGTCCAGTTGTGCACTGTGTGTCTGTGTTCTACATGTCCAGGTGTGTACAGTGTGTCTCTATTCTACATGTCCAGGTGTGTACTGTGTGTCCCTATTCTACATGTCCAGGTGTGCACTGTGTGTCTCTACGCTTTATGTACTGGTGTGCACTGTGTGTCTCTAATCGACATGTCCAGGTGTGTACTGTGTGTCTCTATTCTTCATGTCCAGGTGTGTACAGTGTGTCTCTATTCTACACGTCCAGGTGTGTACAGTGTGTCTCTATTCTACATGTCCAGGTGTGCACTGTGTGTCTCTATTCTACATGTCCAGGTGTGTACTGTGTGTCTCTCTACTACATGTCCAGGCGTGCACTGTGTGTCTCTATTCTACATGTCCAGGTGTGTACAGTGTGTCTCCATTCTACATGTCCAGGTGTGTACTGTGTGTCTCTATTCTTTATGTCCTGGTGTGTACTGTATGTCTGTATTCTACATGTCCAGGTGTGTACTGTGTGTGTCTATTCTTTATGTCCTGGAGTGTACTCTTTGTCTCTATTCTACATGTCCAGGTGTGTATAGTGTGTGTCTATTCTACATATCAAGGTGTGTACTGTGTGTCTCTATTCTTCATGTCCTGGTGTGCACTGTGTGTCTCTATTCTACATGTCCAGGTGTATACTGTGTGTCTCTATTCTTTATGTCCTGGTGTGTACTGTATGTCTCTATACCACATGTCCAAGTGTGTACTGAGTGTCTCTATTCTTTATGTCCTGGTGTGTACAGTGTGTCTCTATTCTACATGTCCAGGTGTGTACTGTATGTCTGTACTCTACATGTCCAGGTGTGTACTGTGTGTCTCAATTCTTTATGTCCTGGTGTGTACTGTTTGACTCTATTCTACATGTCCAGGTGTGTACTGCCTGTGTCTATTCTACATGTCCAGGTGTGTACTGTGTGTCTCTATTCTTCATGTCCAGGTGTGTACAGTGTGTCTCTATTCTACACGTCCAGCTGTGTACAGTGTGTCTCTATTCGACATGTCCAGGTGTGCACTGTGTGTCTCTATTCTACATGTCCAGGTGTGTACTGTGTGTCTCTCTACTACATGTCCAGGCGTGCACTGTGTGTCTCTATTCTTCATGTCCAGGTGTGTTCAGTGTGTCTCTATTCTACACGTCCAGGTGTGTACAGTGTGTCTCTATTCGACATGTCCAGGTGTGCACTGTGTGTCTCTATTCTACATGTCCAGGTGTGTACTGTGTGTCTCCATTCTACATGTCCAGGTGTGTACTGTGTGTCTCTATACTTTATGTCCTGGTGTGTACTGTATGTCTGTATTCTACATGTCCAGGTGTGTACTGTGTATCTCCATTCTACATGTCCAGGTGTGTACTGTGTGTCTCTATTCTTTATGTCCTGGTGTGTACTGTATGTCTGTATTCTACATGTCCAGGTGTGTACTGTGTGTGTCTATTCTTTATGTCCTGGAGTGTACTGTTTGTCTCTATTCTACATGTTCAGGTGTGTATAGTGTGTGTCTATTCTACATATCAAGTTGTGTACTGTGTGTCTCTATTCTTCATGTCCAGGTATGTACAGTGTGTCTCTATTCTACACGTCCAGGTGTGTACTGTGTGTCTCTTTTCTAAATGTCCAGGTGTGAACAGTTTGTGTCGATTCTTCATGTCCAGGTATGTATTGTGTGTCTCTATTCTTTATGTACTGGTGTGTACAGTGTGTCTCTATTCTTCATGTCCAGGTGTGCACTCTGTTTCTCTATTCTACATGTCCAGGTGTGCACTGTTTGTCTCTATTCCACATGTCCAGGTGTGTACTGGGTCTCTATTGCACATGTCCAGATGTGTACTATGTCTCTCTATTCTGCATGTCCTGGTGTGTACTGTGTGTCACTCCTCTACATGTCCAGTTGTGCACTGTGTGTCTGTGTTCTACATGTCCGGGTGTGTACTGTGTGTCTCTATTATTCATGTCCAGGTGTGCACTGTGTGTCTCCATTCTACATGTCCAGGTATGTACTGTGTATCTCTATTCTTCATGTCCAGGTGTGTACAGTGTGTCTCTATTCTACATGTCCAGGTGTGTACTGTGTGTCCCTATTCTTTATGTCCTGGTGTGTACTGTATGTCTCTATACCACATGTCCAAGTGTGTACTGAGTGTCTCTATTCTTTATGTCCTGGTGTGTACAGTGTGTCTCTATTCTACATGTCCAGGTGTGTACTGTATGTCTGTACTCTACATGTCCAGGTGTGTACTGTGTGTCTCAATTCTTTATGTCCTGGTGTGTACTGTTTGACTCTATTCTACATGTCCAGGTGTGTACTGCGTGTGTCTATTCTACATGTCCAGGTGTGTACTGTGTATCTCTATTCTTCATGTCCAGGTGTGTACTGTTTGTCTCTATTCTACATGTCCAGGTGTGTACAGTGTGTCCCTATTCTACATGTCCAGGTGTGTACAGTGTGTGTCTATTCTACATGCCCAGGTGTGCACTGTGCGTCTCTATTCCACATGTCCAGGTGTGTACAGTGTGTCTCTATTCTATATGTCCAGGTGTGTACTGTGTATCTCTATTCTTCATGTCCAGGTATGCACAGTGTGTCTCTATTCCACATGTCCAGGTGTTTACAGTGTGTCTCTATTCTACACGTCCAGGTGTGTACAGTGTGTCTCTATTCTACATGTCCAGGTGTGTACAGTGTGTCTCTATGCGACATGTCCAGGTGTGTACTGTGTATCTCTATTCTTCATGTCCAGGTGTGTACAGTGTGTCTCTATTCTACATGTCCAATTGTGCACTGTGTGTCTCTATTCTACATGTCCAGGTGTGTACTGTGTGTCTATCTAGTACATGTCCAGGCGTGCACTGTGTGTCTCTATTCTACATGTCCAGGTGTGTACTGTGTGTCTCCATTCTACATGTCCAGGTGTGTACTGTGTGTCTCTATTCTTTATGTCCTGATGTGTACTGTATGTCTGTATTCTACATGTCCAGGTGTGTACTGTGTGTGTCTATTCTACATGTCCAGGTGTGTATAGTATGTGTCTATTCTACATATCAAGGTGTGTACTGTGTGTCTCTATTCTTCATGTCCTGGTGTGCACTGTGTGTCTCTATTCTACATGTCCAGGTGTATACTGTGTGTCTCTATTCTTTATGTCCTGGTGTGTACTGTATGTCTCTATTCTACATGTCCAGGTGTGTACTGTATGTCTGTACTCTACATGTCCAGGTGTGTACTGTGTGTCTCAATTCTTTATGTCCTGGTGTGTACTGTTTGACTCTATTCTACATGTCCAGGTGTGTACTGCGTGTGTCTATTCTACATGTCCAGGTGTGTACTGTGTGTCTCTATTCTTCATGTCCAGGTGTGTACAGTGTGTCTCTATTCTACACGTCCAGGTGTGTACAGTGTGTCTCTATTCTACATGTCCAGGTGTGCACTGTGTGTCTCTATTCTACATGTCCAGGTGTGTACTGTGTGTCTCTCTACTACATGTCCAGGCGTGCACTGTGTGTCTCTATTCTACATGTCCAGGTGTGTACTGTGTGTCTCCATTCTACATGTCCAGGTGTGTACTGTGTGTCTCTATACTTTATGTCCTGGTGTGTACTGTATGTCTGTATTCTACATGTCCAGGTGTGTACTGTGTATCTCCATTCTACATGTCCAGGTGTGTACTGTGTGTCTCTATTCTTTATGTCCTGGTGTGTACTGTATGTCTGTATTCTACATGTCCAGGTGTGTACTGTGTGTGTCTATTCTTTATGTCCTGGAGTTTACTGTTTGTCTCTATTCTACATGTCCAGGTGTGTATAGTGTGTGTCTATTCTACATATCAAGGTGTGTACTGTGTGTCTCTTTTCTTCATGTCCAGGTATGTACAGTGTGTCTCTATTCTACACGTCCAGGTGTGTACTGTGTGTCTCTTTTCTAAATGTCCAGGTGTGAACAGTGTGTGTCGATTCTTCATGTCCAGGTATGTATTGTGTGTCTCTATTCTTTATGTACTGGTGTGTACAGTGTGTCTCTATTCTTCATGTCCAGGTGTGCACTCTGTTTCTCTATTCTACATGTCCAGGTGTGCACTGTTTGTCTCTATTCCACATGTCCAGGTGTGTACTGGGTCTCTATTGCACATGTCCAGATGTGTACTATGTCTCTCTATTCTGCATGTCCTGGTGTGTACTGTGTGTCACTCCTCTACATGTCCAGTTGTGCACTGTGTGTCTGTGTTCTACATGTCCGGGTGTGTACTGTGTGTCTCTATTATTCATGTCCAGGTGTGCACTGTGTGTCTCCATTCTACATGTCCAGGTATGTACTGTGTATCTCTATTCTTCATGTCCAGGTGTGTACTGTGTGTCTCTATTCTACATGTCCAGGTGTGTACTGTGTGTCCCTATTCTACATGTCCAGGTGTGCACTGTGTGTCTCTATGCTTTATGTACTGGTGTGCACTGTGTGTCTCTATTCGACATGTCCAGGTGTGCACTGTGTGTCTCTATTCTTTATGTCCTGGTGTGCACTGTGTGTCTCTATTCTACATGTCCAGGTGTATACTGTGTGTCTCTATTCTTTATGTCCTGGTGTGTACTGTATGTCTCTATACCACATGTCCAAGTGTGTACTGAGTGTCTCTATTCTTTATGTCCTGGTGTGTACAGTGTGTCTCTATTCTACATGTCCAGGTGTGTACTGTATGTCTGTACTCTACATGTCCAGGTGTGTACTGTGTGTCTCAATTCTTTATGTCCTGGTGTGTACTGTTTGACTCTATTCTACATGTCCAGGTGTGTACTGCGTGTGTCTATTCTACATGTCCAGGTGTGTACTGTGTGTCTCTATTCTTCATGTCCAGGTGTGTACTGTGTGTCTCTATTCTACATGTCCAGGTGTGTACAGTGTGTCCCTATTCTACATGTCCAGGTGTGTACAGTGTGTGTCTATTCTACATGCCCAGGTGTGCACTGTGCGTCTCTATTCCACATGTCCAGGTGTGTACAGTGTGTCTCTATTCTATATGTCCAGGTGTGTACTGTTTATCTCTATTCTTCATGTCCAGGTATGCACAGTGTGTCTCTATTCCACATGTCCAGGTGTGTACAGTGTGTCTCTATTCTACACGTCCAGGTGTGTATAGTGTGTGTCTATTCTACATATCAAGGTGTGTACTGTGTGTCTCTATTCTTCATGTCCAGGTGTTTACAGTGTGTCTCTATTCTACACGTCCAGGTGTGTACTGTGTGTCTCTATTCTAAATGTCCAGGTGTGAACAGTGTGTGTCGATTCTTCATGTCCAGGTATGTATTGTGTGTCTCTATTCTTTATGTACTGGTGTGTACAGTGTGTCTCTATTCTTCATGTCCAGGTATGCACAGTGTGTCTCTATTCCACATGTCCAGGTGTGTACAGTGTGTCTCTATTCTACACGTCCAGGTGTGTACAGTGTGTCTCTATTCTACATGTCCAGGTGTGTACAGTGTGTCTCTATGCGACATGTCCAGGTGTGTACTGTGTATCTCTATTCTTCATGTCCAGGTGTGTACAGTGTGTCTGTATTCTACATGTCCAATTGTGCACTGTGTGTCTCTATTCTACATGTCCAGGTGTGTACTGTGTGTCTCTCTAGTACAGGTCCAGGCGTGCACTGTGTGTCTCTATTCTACATGTCCAGGTGTGTACTGTGTGTCTCCATTCTACATGTCCAGGTGTGTACTGTGTGTCTCTATTCTTTATGTCCTGATGTGTACTGTATGTCTGTATTCTACATGTCCAGGTGTGTACTGTGTGTGTCTATTCTTTATGTCCTGGAGTGTACTGTTTGTCTCTATTCTACATGTCCAGGTGTGTATAGTGTGTGTCTATTCTACATATCAAGGTGTGTACTGTGTGTCTCTATTCTTCATGTCCAGGTATTTACAGTGTGTCTCTATTCTACACGTCCAGGTGTGTACTGTGTGTCTCTATTCTAAATGTCCAGGTGTGAACAGTGTGTGTCGATTCTTCATGTCCAGGTATGTATTGTGTGTCTCTATTCTTTATGTACTGGTGTGTACAGTGTGTCTCTATTCTTCATGTCCAGGTGTGCACTCTGTGTCTCTATTCTACATATCCAGGTGTGCACTGTTTGTCTCTATTCCACATGTCCAGGTGTGTACTGGGTCTCTATTGCACATGTCCAGATGTGTACTATGTCTCTCTATTCTGCATGTCCTGGTGTGTACTGTGTGTCACTCCTCTACATGTCCAGTTGTGCACTGTGTGTCTGTGTTCTACATGTCCGGGTGTGTACTGTGTGTCTCTATTCTTCATGTCCAGGTGTGCACTGTGTGTCTCCATTCTACATGTCCAGGTATGTACTGTGTATCTCTATTCTTCATGTCCAGGTATGTACTGTGTATCTCTATTCTTCATGTCCAGGTGTGTACTGTGTGTCCCTATTCTACATGTCCAGGTGTGCACTGAGTGTCTCTATGCTTTATGTACTGGTGTGCACTGTGTGTCTCTATTCGACATGTCCAGGTGTGCACTGTGTGTCTCTATTCTTTATGTCCTGGTGTGCACTGTGTGTCTCTATTCTACATGTCCAGGTGTATACTGTGTGTCTCTATTCTTTATGTCCTGGTGTGTACTGTATGTCTCTATACCACATGTCCAAGTGTGTACTGAGTGTCTCTATTCTTTATGTCCTGGTGTGTACAGTGTGTCTCTATTCTACATGTCCAGGTGTGTACTGTATGTCTGTACTCTACATGTCCAGGTGTGTACTGTGTGTCTCAATTCTTTATGTCCTGGTGTGTACTGTTTGACTCTATTCTTCATGTCCAGGTGTGTACAGTGTGTCTCTATTCTACACGTCCAGGTGTGTACAGTGTGTCTCTATTCTACATGTCCAGGTGTGCACTGTGTGTCTCTATTCTACATGTCCAGGTGTGTACTGTGTGTCTCTCTACTACATGTCCAGGCGTGCACTGTGTGTCTCTATTCTACATGTCCAGGTGTGTACTGTGTGTCTCCATTCTACATGTCCAGGTGTGCACTGTGTGTCTCTATGCTTTATGTACTGGTGTGCACTGTGTGTCTCTATTCTACATGTCCAGGTGTGTACTGTGTGTCTCTATTCTTTATGTCCTGGTGTGTACTGTATGTCTCTATACCACATGTCCAAGTGTGTACTGAGTGTCTCTATTCTTTATGTCCTGGTGTGTACAGTGTGTCTCTATTCTACATGTCCAGGTGTGTACTGTATGTCTGTACTCTACATGTCCAGGTGTGTACTGTGTGTCTCAATTCTTTATGTCCTGGTGTGTACTGTTTGACTCTATTCTACATGTCCAGGTGTGTACTGCGTGTGTCTATTCTACATGTCCAGGTGTGTACTGTGTATCTCTATTCTTCATGTCCAGGTGTGTACTGTGTGTCTCTATTCTACATGTCCAGGTGTGTACAGTGTGTCCCTATTCTACATGTCCAGGTGTGTACAGTGTGTGTCTATTCTACATGCCCAGGTGTGCACTGTGCGTCTCTATTCCACATGTCCAGGTGTGTACAGTGTGTCTCTATTCTATATGTCCAGGTGTGTACTGTGTATCTCTATTCTTCATGTCCAGGTATGCACAGTGTGTCTCTATTCCACATGTCCAGGTGTTTACAGTGTGTCTCTATTCTACACGTCCAGGTGTGTACAGTGTGTCTCTATTCTACATGTCCAGGTGTGTACAGTGTGTCTCTATGCGACATGTCCAGGTGTTTACTGTGTATCTCTATTCTTCATGTCCAGGTGTGTACAGTGTGTCTCTATTCTACATGTCCAATTGTGCACTGTGTGTCTCTATTCTACATGTCCAGGTGTGTACTGTGTGTCTATCTAGTACATGTCCAGGCGTGCACTGTGTGTCTCTATTCTACATGTCCAGGTGTGTACTGTGTGTCTCCATTCTACATGTCCAGGTGTGTACTGTGTGTCTCTATTCTTTATGTCCTGATGTGTACTGTATGTCTGTATTCTACATGTCCAGGTGTGTACTGTGTGTGTCTATTCTTTATGTCCTGGAGTGTACTGTTTGTCTCTATTCTACATGTCCAGGTGTGTATAGTATGTGTCTATTCTACATATCAAGGTGTGTACTGTGTGTCTCTATTCTTCATGTCCTGGTGTGCACTGTGTGTCTCTATTCTACATGTCCAGGTGTATACTGTGTGTCTCTATTCTTTATGTCCTGGTGTGTACTGTATGTCTCTATACCACATGTCCAAGTGTGTACTGAGTGTCTCTATTCTTTATGTCCTGGTGTGTACTGTGTGTCTCTATTCTACATGTCCAGGTGTGTACTGTATGTCTGTACTCTACATGTCCAGGTGTGTACTGTGTGTCTCAATTCTTTATGTCCTGGTGTGTACTGTTTGACTCTATTCTACATGTCCAGGTGTGTACTGCGTGTGTCTATTCTACATGTCCAGGTGTGTACTGTGTGTCTCTATTCTTCATGTCCAGGTGTGTACAGTGTGTCTCTATTCTACACGTCCAGGTGTGTACAGTGTGTCTCTATTCTACATGTCCAGGTGTGCACTGTGTGTCTCTATTCTACATGTCCAGGTGTGTACTGTGTGTCTCTCTACTACATGTCCAGGCGTGCACTGTGTGTCTCTATTCTACATGTCCAGGTGTGTACTGTGTGTCTCCATTCTACATGTCCAGGTGTGTACTGTGTGTCTCTATACTTTATGTCCTGGTGTGTACTGTATGTCTGTATTCTACATGTCCAGGTGTGTACTGTGTATCTCCATTCTACATGTCCAGGTGTGTACTGTGTGTCTCTATTCTTTATGTCCTGGTGTGTACTGTATGTCTGTATTCTACATGTCCAGGTGTGTACTGTGTGTGTCTATTCTTTATGTCCTGGAGTGTACTGTTTGTCTCTATTCTACATGTCCAGGTGTGTATAGTGTGTGTCTATTCTACATATCAAGGTGTGTACTGTGTGTCTCTATTCTTCATGTCCAGGTATGTACAGTGTGTCTCTATTCTACACGTCCAGGTGTGTACTGTGTGTCTCTTTTCTAAATGTCCAGGTGTGAACAGTGTGTGTCGATTCTTCATGTCCAGGTATGTATTGTGTGTCTCTATTCTTTATGTACTGGTGTGTACAATGTGTCTCTATTCTTCATGTCCAGGTGTGCACTCTGTTTCTCTATTCTACATGTCCAGGTGTGCACTGTTTGTCTCTATTCCACATGTCCAGGTGTGTACTGGGTCTCTATTGCACATGTCCAGATGTGTACTATGTCTCTCTATTCTGCATGTCCTGGTGTGTACTGTGTGTCACTCCTCTACATGTCCAGTTGTGCACTGTGTGTCTGTGTTCTACATGTCCGGGTGTGTACTGTGTGTCTCTATTATTCATGTCCAGGTGTGCACTGTGTGTCTCCATTCTACATGTCCAGGTATGTACTGTGTATCTCTATTCTTCATGTCCAGGTGTGTACAGTGTGTCTCTATTCTACATGTCCAGGTGTGTACTGTGTGTCCCTATTCTACATGTCCAGGTGTGCACTGTGTGTCTCTATGCTTTATGTACTGGTGTGCACTGTGTGTCTCTATTCGACATGTCCAGGTGTGCACTGTGTGTCTCTATTCTTTATGTCCTGGTGTGCACTGTGTGTCTCTATTCTACATGTCCAGGTGTATACTGTGTGTCTCTATTCTTTATGTCCTGGTGTGTACTGTATGTCTCTATACCACATGTCCAAGTGTGTACTGAGTGTCTCTATTCTTTATGTCCTGGTGTGTACAGTGTGTCTCTATTCTACATGTCCAGGTGTGTACTGTATGTCTGTACTCTAAATGTCCAGGTGTGTACTGTGTGTCTCAATTCTTTATGTCCTGGTGTGTACTGTTTGACTCTATTCTACATGTCCAGGTGTGTACTGCGTGTGTCTATTCTACATGTCCAGGTGTGTACTGTGTATCTCTATTCTTCATGTCCAGGTGTGTACTGTGTGTCTCTATTCTACATGTCCAGGTGTGTACAGTGTGTCCCTATTCTACATGTCCAGGTGTGTACAGTGTGTGTCTATTCTACATGCCCAGGTGTGCACTGTGCGTCTCTATTCCACATGTCCAGGTGTGTACAGTGTGTCTCTATTCTATATGTCCAGGTGTGTACTGTGTATCTCTATTCTTCATGTCCAGGTATGCACAGTGTGTCTCTATTCCACATGTCCAGGTGTTTACAGTGTGTCTCTATTCTACACGTCCAGGTGTGTACAGTGTGTCTCTATTCTACATGTCCAGGTGTGTACAGTGTGTCTCTATGCGACATGTCCAGGTGTGTACTGTGTATCTCTATTCTTCATGTCCAGGTGTGTACAGTGTGTCTCTATTCTACATGTCCAATTGTGCACTGTGTGTCTCTATTCTACATGTCCAGGTGTGTACTGTGTGTCTATCTAGTACATGTCCAGGCGTGCACTGTGTGTCTCTATTCTACATGTCCAGGTGTGTACTGTGTGTCTCCATTCTACATGTCCAGGTGTGTACTGTGTGTCTCTATTCTTTATGTCCTGATGTGTACTGTATGTCTGTATTCTACATGTCCAGGTGTGTACTGTGTGTGTCTATTCTTTATGTCCTGGAGTGTACTGTTTGTCTCTATTCTACATGTCCAGGTGTGTATAGTATGTGTCTATTCTACATATCAAGGTGTGTACTGTGTGTCTCTATTCTTCATGTCCTGGTGTGCACTGTGTGTCTCTATTCTACATGTCCAGGTGTATACTGTGTGTCTCTATTCTTTATGTCCTGGTGTGTACTGTATGTCTCTATACCACATGTCCAAGTGTGTACTGAGTGTCTCTATTCTTTATGTCCTGGTGTGTACTGTGTGTCTCTATTCTACATGTCCAGGTGTGTACTGTATGTCTGTACTCTACATGTCCAGGTGTGTACTGTGTGTCTCAATTCTTTATGTCCTGGTGTGTACTGTTTGACTCTATTCTACATGTCCAGGTGTGTACTGCGTGTGTCTATTCTACATGTCCAGGTGTGTACTGTGTGTCTCTATTCTTCATGTCCAGGTGTGTACAGTGTGTCTCTATTCTACACGTCCAGGTGTGTACAGTGTGTCTCTATTCTACATGTCCAGGTGTGCACTGTGTGTCTCTATTCTACATGTCCAGGTGTGTACTGTGTGTCTCTCTACTACATGTCCAGGCGTGCACTGTGTGTCTCTATTCTACATGTCCAGGTGTGTACTGTGTGTCTCCATTCTACATGTCCAGGTGTGTACTGTGTGTCTCTATACTTTATGTCCTGGTGTGTACTGTATGTCTGTATTCTACATGTCCAGGTGTGTACTGTGTATCTCCATTCTACATGTCCAGGTGTGTACTGTGTGTCTCTATTCTTTATGTCCTGGTGTGTACTGTATGTCTGTATTCTACATGTCCAGGTGTGTACTGTGTGTGTCTATTCTTTATGTCCTGGAGTGTACTGTTTGTCTCTATTCTACATGTCCAGGTGTGTATAGTGTGTGTCTATTCTACATATCAAGGTGTGTACTGTGTGTCTCTATTCTTCATGTCCAGGTATGTACAGTGTGTCTCTATTCTACACGTCCAGGTGTGTACTGTGTGTCTCTTTTCTAAATGTCCAGGTGTGAACAGTGTGTGTCGATTCTTCATGTCCAGGTATGTATTGTGTGTCTCTATTCTTTATGTACTGGTGTGTACAGTGTGTCTCTATTCTTCATGTCCAGGTGTGCACTCTGTTTCTCTATTCTACATGTCCAGGTGTGCACTGTTTGTCTCTATTCCACATGTCCAGGTGTGTACTGGGTCTCTATTGCACATGTCCAGATGTGTACTATGTCTCTCTATTCTGCATGTCCTGGTGTGTACTGTGTGTCACTCCTCTACATGTCCAGTTGTGCACTGTGTGTCTGTGTTCTACATGTCCGGGTGTGTACTGTGTGTCTCTATTATTCATGTCCAGGTGTGCACTGTGTGTCTCCATTCTACATGTCCAGGTATGTACTGTGTATCTCTATTCTTCATGTCCAGGTGTGTACAGTGTGTCTCTATTCTACATGTCCAGGTGTGTACTGTGTGTCCCTATTCTACATGTCCAGGTGTGCACTGTGTGTCTCTATGCTTTATGTACTGGTGTGCACTGTGTGTCTCTATTCGACATGTCCAGGTGTGCACTGTGTGTCTCTATTCTTTATGTCCTGGTGTGCACTGTGTGTCTCTATTCTACATGTCCAGGTGTATACTGTGTGTCTCTATTCTTTATGTCCTGGTGTGTACTGTATGTCTCTATACCACATGTCCAAGTGTGTACTGAGTGTCTCTATTCTTTATGTCCTGGTGTGTACAGTGTGTCTCTATTCTACATGTCCAGGTGTGTACTGTATGTCTGTACTCTACATGTCCAGGTGTGTACTGTGTGTCTCAATTCTTTATGTCCTGGTGTGTACTGTTTGACTCTATTCTACATGTCCAGGTGTGTACTGCGTGTGTCTATTCTACATGTCCAGGTGTGTACTGTGTGTCTCTATTCTTCATGTCCAGGTGTGTACTGTGTGTCTCTATTCTACATGTCCAGGTGTGTACAGTGTGTCCCTATTCTACATGTCCAGGTGTGTACAGTGTGTGTCTATTCTACATGCCCAGGTGTGCACTGTGCGTCTCTATTCCACATGTCCAGGTGTGTACAGTGTGTCTCTATTCTATATGTCCAGGTGTGTACTGTGTATCTCTATTCTTCATGTCCAGGTATGCACAGTGTGTCTCTATTCCACATGTCCAGGTGTGTACAGTGTGTCTCTATTCTACACGTCCAGGTGTGTATAGTGTGTGTCTATTCTACATATCAAGGTGTGTACTGTGTGTCTCTATTCTTCATGTCCAGGTGTTTACAGTGTGTCTCTATTCTACACGTCCAGGTGTGTACTGTGTGTCTCTATTCTAAATGTCCAGGTGTGAACAGTGTGTGTCGATTCTTCATGTCCAGGTATGTATTGTGTGTCTCTATTCTTTATGTACTGGTGTGTACAGTGTGTCTCTATTCTTCATGTCCAGGTATGCACAGTGTGTCTCTATTCCACATGTCCAGGTGTGTACAGTGTGTCTCTATTCTACACGTACAGGTGTGTACAGTGTGTCTCTATTCTACATGTCCAGGTGTGTACAGTGTGTCTCTATGCGACATGTCCAGGTGTGTACTGTGTATCTCTATTCTTCATGTCCAGGTGTGTACAGTGTGTCTGTATTCTACATGTCCAATTGTGCACTGTGTGTCTCTATTCTACATGTCCAGGTGTGTACTGTGTGTCTCTCTAGTACATGTCCAGGCGTGCACTGTGTGTCTCTATTCTACATGTCCAGGTGTGTACTGTGTGTCTCCATTCTACATGTCCAGGTGTGTACTGTGTGTCTCTATTCTTTATGTCCTGATGTGTACTGTATGTCTGTATTCTACATGTCCAGGTGTGTACTGTGTGTGTCTATTCTTTATGTCCTGGAGTGTACTGTTTGTCTCTATTCTACATGTCCAGGTGTGTATAGTGTGTGTCTATTCTACATATCAAGGTGTGTACTGTGTGTCTCTATTCTTCATGTCCAGGTATTTACAGTGTGTCTCTATTCTACACGTCCAGGTGTGTACTGTGTGTCTCTATTCTAAATGTCCAGGTGTGAACAGTGTGTGTCGATTCTTCATGTCCAGGTATGTATTGTGTGTCTCTATTCTTTATGTACTGGTGTGTACAGTGTGTCTCTATTCTTCATGTCCAGGTGTGCACTCTGTGTCTCTATTCTACATATCCAGGTGTGCACTGTTTGTCTCTATTCCACATGTCCAGGTGTGTACTGGGTCTCTATTGCACATGTCCAGATGTGTACTATGTCTCTCTATTCTGCATGTCCTGGTGTGTACTGTGTGTCACTCCTCTACATGTCCAGTTGTGCACTGTGTGTCTGTGTTCTACATGTCCGGGTGTGTACTGTGTGTCTCTATTCTTCATGTCCAGGTGTGCACTGTGTGTCTCCATTCTACATGTCCAGGTATGTACTGTGTATCTCTATTCTTCATGTCCAGGTATGTACTGTGTATCTCTATTCTTCATGTCCAGGTGTGTACTGTGTGTCCCTATTCTACATGTCCAGGTGTGCACTGAGTGTCTCTATGCTTTATGTACTGGTGTGCACTGTGTGTCTCCATTCTACATGTCCAGGTGTGTACTGTGTGTCTCTATACTTTATGTCCTGGTGTGTACTGTATGTCTGTATTCTACATGTCCAGGTGTGTACTGTGTATCTCCATTCTACATGTCCAGGTGTGTACTGTGTGTCTCTATTCTTTATGTCCTGGTGTGTACTGTATGTCTGTATTCTACATGTCCAGGTGTGTACTGTGTGTGTCTATTCTTTATGTCCTGGAGTGTACTGTTTGTCTCTATTCTACATGTCCAGGTGTGTATAGTGTGTGTCTATTCTACATATCAAGGTGTGTACTGTGTGTCTCTATTCTTCATGTCCAGGTATGTACAGTGTGTCTCTATTCTACACGTCCAGGTGTGTACTGTGTGTCTCTTTTCTAAATGTCCAGGTGTGAACAGTGTGTGTCGATTCTTCATGTCCAGGTATGTATTGTGTGTCTCTATTCTTTATGTACTGGTGTGTACAGTGTGTCTCTATTCTTCATGTCCAGGTGTGCACTCTGTTTCTCTATTCTACATGTCCAGGTGTGCACTGTTTGTCTCTATTCCACATGTCCAGGTGTGTACTGGGTCTCTATTGCACATGTCCAGATGTGTACTATGTCTCTCTATTCTGCATGTCCTGGTGTGTACTGTGTGTCACTCCTCTACATGTCCAGTTGTGCACTGTGTGTCTGTGTTCTACATGTCCGGGTGTGTACTGTGTGTCTCTATTATTCATGTCCAGGTGTGCACTGTGTGTCTCCATTCTACATGTCCAGGTATGTACTGTGTATCTCTATTCTTCATGTCCAGGTGTGTACAGTGTGTCTCTATTCTACATGTCCAGGTGTGTACTGTGTGTCCCTATTCTACATGTCCAGGTGTGCACTGTGTGTCTCTATGCTTTATGTACTGGTGTGCACTGTGTGTCTCTATTCGACATGTCCAGGTGTGCACTGTGTGTCTCTATTCTTTATGTCCTGGTGTGCACTGTGTGTCTCTATTCTACATGTCCAGGTGTATACTGTGTGTCTCTATTCTTTATGTCCTGGTGTGTACTGTATGTCTCTATACCACATGTCCAAGTGTGTACTGAGTGTCTCTATTCTTTATGTCCTGGTGTGTACAGTGTGTCTCTATTCTACATGTCCAGGTGTGTACTGTATGTCTGTACTCTACATGTCCAGGTGTGTACTGTGTGTCTCAATTCTTTATGTCCTGGTGTGTACTGTTTGACTCTATTCTACATGTCCAGGTGTGTACTGCGTGTGTCTATTCTACATGTCCAGGTGTGTACTGTGTGTCTCTATTCTTCATGTCCAGGTGTGTACTGTGTGTCTCTATTCTACATGTCCAGGTGTGTACAGTGTGTCCCTATTCTACATGTCCAGGTGTGTACAGTGTGTGTCTATTCTACATGCCCAGGTGTGCACTGTGCGTCTCTATTCCACATGTCCAGGTGTGTACAGTGTGTCTCTATTCTATATGTCCAGGTGTGTACTGTGTATCTCTATTCTTCATGTCCAGGTATGCACAGTGTGTCTCTATTCCACATGTCCAGGTGTGTACAGTGTGTCTCTATTCTACACGTCCAGGTGTGTATAGTGTGTGTCTATTCTACATATCAAGGTGTGTACTGTGTGTCTCTATTCTTCATGTCCAGGTGTTTACAGTGTGTCTCTATTCTACACGTCCAGGTGTGTACTGTGTGTCTCTATTCTAAATGTCCAGGTGTGAACAGTGTGTGTCGATTCTTCATGTCCAGGTATGTATTGTGTGTCTCTATTCTTTATGTACTGGTGTGTACAGTGTGTCTCTATTCTTCATGTCCAGGTATGCACAGTGTGTCTCTATTCCACATGTCCAGGTGTGTACAGTGTGTCTCTATTCTACACGTACAGGTGTGTACAGTGTGTCTCTATTCTACATGTCCAGGTGTGTACAGTGTGTCTCTATGCGACATGTCCAGGTGTGTACTGTGTATCTCTATTCTTCATGTCCAGGTGTGTACAGTGTGTCTGTATTCTACATGTCCAATTGTGCACTGTGTGTCTCTATTCTACATGTCCAGGTGTGTACTGTGTGTCTCTCTAGTACATGTCCAGGCGTGCACTGTGTGTCTCTATTCTACATGTCCAGGTGTGTACTGTGTGTCTCCATTCTACATGTCCAGGTGTGTACTGTGTGTCTCTATTCTTTATGTCCTGATGTGTACTGTATGTCTGTATTCTACATGTCCAGGTGTGTACTGTGTGTGTCTATTCTTTATGTCCTGGAGTGTACTGTTTGTCTCTATTCTACATGTCCAGGTGTGTATAGTGTGTGTCTATTCTACATATCAAGGTGTGTACTGTGTGTCTCTATTCTTCATGTCCAGGTATTTACAGTGTGTCTCTATTCTACACGTCCAGGTGTGTACTGTGTGTCTCTATTCTAAATGTCCAGGTGTGAACAGTGTGTGTCGATTCTTCATGTCCAGGTATGTATTGTGTGTCTCTATTCTTTATGTACTGGTGTGTACAGTGTGTCTCTATTCTTCATGTCCAGGTGTGCACTCTGTGTCTCTATTCTACATATCCAGGTGTGCACTGTTTGTCTCTATTCCACATGTCCAGGTGTGTACTGGGTCTCTATTGCACATGTCCAGATGTGTACTATGTCTCTCTATTCTGCATGTCCTGGTGTGTACTGTGTGTCACTCCTCTACATGTCCAGTTGTGCACTGTGTGTCTGTGTTCTACATGTCCGGGTGTGTACTGTGTGTCTCTATTCTTCATGTCCAGGTGTGCACTGTGTGTCTCCATTCTACATGTCCAGGTATGTACTGTGTATCTCTATTCTTCATGTCCAGGTATGTACTGTGTATCTCTATTCTTCATGTCCAGGTGTGTACTGTGTGTCCCTATTCTACATGTCCAGGTGTGCACTGAGTGTCTCTATGCTTTATGTACTGGTGTGCACTGTGTGTCTCTATTCGACATGTCCAGGTGTGCACTGTGTGTCTCTATTCTTTATGTCCTGGTGTGCACTGTGTGTCTCTATTCTACATGTCCAGGTGTATACTGTGTGTCTCTATTCTTTATGTCCTGGTGTGTACTGTATGTCTCTATACCACATGTCCAAGTGTGTACTGAGTGTCTCTATTCTTTATGTCCTGGTGTGTACAGTGTGTCTCTATTCTACATGTCCAGGTGTGTACTGTATGTCTGTACTCTACATGTCCAGGTGTGTACTGTGTGTCTCAATTCTTTATGTCCTGGTGTGTACTGTTTGACTCTATTCTTCATGTCCAGGTGTGTACAGTGTGTCTCTATTCTACACGTCCAGGTGTGTACAGTGTGTCTCTATTCTACATGTCCAGGTGTGCACTGTGTGTCTCTATTCTACATGTCCAGGTGTGTACTGTGTGTCTCTCTACTACATGTCCAGGCGTGCACTGTGTGTCTCTATTCTACATGTCCAGGTGTGTACTGTGTGTCTCCATTCTACATGTCCAGGTGTGTACTGTGTGTCTCTATTCTTTATGTCCTGGTGTGTACTGTATGTCTGTATTCAACATGTCCAGGTGTGTACTGTGTGTTTCTATTCTTTATGTCCTGGTGTGTACTGTTTGACTCTATTCTACATGTCCAGGTGTGTACTGCGTGTGTCTATTCTACATGTCCAGGTGTGTACTGTGTGTCTCTATTCTTCATGTCCAGGTGTGTACAGTGTGTCTCTATTCTACACGTCCAGGTGTGTACAGTGTGTCTCTATTCTACATGTCCAGGTGTGCACTGTGTGTCTCTATTCTACATGTCCAGGTGTGTACTGTGTGTCTCTCTACTACATGTCCAGGCGTGCACTGTGTGTCTCTATTCTACATGTCCAGGTGTGTACTGTGTGTCTCTATTCTTTATGTCCTGGAGTGTACTGTTTGTCTCTATTCTACATGTCCAGGTGTGTATAGTGTGTGTCTATTCTACATATCAAGGTGTGTACTGTGTGTCTCTATTCTTCATGTCCTGGTGTGCACTGTGTGTCTCTATTCTACATGTCCAGGTGTATACTGTGTGTCTCTATTCTTTATGTCCTGGTGTGTACTGTATGTCTCTATACCACATGTCCAAGTGTGTACTGAGTGTCTCTATTCTTTATGTCCTGGTGTGTACAGTGTGTCTCTATTCTACATGTCCAAGTGTGTACTGTATGTCTGTACTCTACATGTCCAGGTGTGTACTGTGTGTCTCAATTCTTTATGTCCTGGTGTGTACTGTTTGACTCTATTCTACATGTCCAGGTGTGTACTGCGTGTGTCTATTCTACATGTCCAGGTGTGTACTGTGTGTCTCTATTCTACATGTCCAGGTGTGCACTGTGTGTCTCTATTCTACATGTCCAGGTGTGTACTGTGTGTCTCTCTACTACATGTCCAGGCGTGCACTGTGTGTCTCTATTCTACATGTCCAAGTGTGTACTGTGTGTCTCCATTCTACATGTCCAGGTGTGTACAGTGTGTGTCTATTCTACATGCCCAGGTGTGCACTGTGCGTCTCTATTCCACATGTCCAGGTGTGTACAGTGTGTCTCTATTCTATATGTCCAGGTGTGTACTGTGTATCTCTATTCTTCATGTCCAGGTATGCACAGTGTGTCTCTATTCCACATGTCCAGGTGTGTACAGTGTGTCTCTATTCTACACCTCCAGGTGTGTACAGTGTGTCTCTATTCTACATGTCCAGGTGTGTACAGTGTGTCTCTATGCGACATGTCCAGGTGTGTACTGTGTATCTCTATTCTTCATGTCCAGGTGTGTACAGTGTGTCTGTATTCTACATGTCCAATTGTGCACTGTGTGTCTCTATTCTACATGTCCAGGTGTGTACTGTGTGTCTCTCTAGTACATGTCCAGGCGTGCACTGTGTGTCTCTATTCTACATGTCCAGGTGTGTACTGTGTTCTCCATTCTACATGTCCAGGTGTGTACTGTGTGTCTCTATTCTTTATGTCCTGATGTGTACTGTATGTCTGTATTCTACATGTCCAGGTGTGTACTGTGTGTGTCTATTCTTTATGTCCTGGAGTGTACTGTTTGTCTCTATTCTACATGTCCAGGTGTGTATAGTGTGTGTCTATTCTACATATCAAGGTGTGTACTGTGTGTCTCTATTCTTCATGTCCAGGTATTTACAGTGTGTCTCTATTCTACACGTCCAGGTGTGTACTGTGTGTCTCTATTCTAAATGTCCAGGTGTGAACAGTGTGTGTCGATTCTTCATGTCCAGGTATGTATTGTGTGTCTCTATTCTTTATGTACTGGTGTGTACAGTGTGTCTCTATTCTTCATGTCCAGGTATGCACAGTGTGTCTCTATTCCACATGTCCAGGTGTGTACAGTGTGTCTCTATTCTACACGTCCAGGTGTGTACAGTGTGTCTCTATTCTACATGTCCAGGTGTGTACAGTGTGTCTCTATGCGACATGTCCAGGTGTGTACTGTGTATCTCTATTCTTCATGTCCAGGTGTGTACAGTGTGTCTGTATTCTACATGTCCAATTGTGCACTGTGTGTCTCTATTCTACATGTCCAGGTGTGTACTGTGTGTCTCTCTAGTACATGTCCAGGCGTGCACTGTGTGTCTCTATTCTACATGTCCAGGTGTGTACTGTGTTCTCCATTCTACATGTCCAGGTGTGTACTGTGTGTCTCTATTCTTTATGTCCTGATGTGTACTGTATGTCTGTATTCTACATGTCCAGGTGTGTACTGTGTGTGTCTATTCTTTATGTCCTGGAGTGTACTGTTTGTCTCTATTCTACATGTCCAGGTGTGTATAGTGTGTGTCTATTCTACATATCAAGGTGTGTACTGTGTGTCTCTATTCTTCATGTCCAGGTATTTACAGTGTGTCTCTATTCTACACGTCCAGGTGTGTACTGTGTGTCTCTATTCTAAATGTCCAGGTGTGAACAGTGTGTGTCGATTCTTCATGTCCAGGTATGTATTGTGTGTCTCTATTCTTTATGTACTGGTGTGTACAGTGTGTCTCTATTCTTCATGTCCAGGTGTGCACTCTGTGTCTCTATTCTACATGTCCAGGTGTGCACTGTTTGTCTCTATTCCACATGTCCAGGTGTGTACTGGGTCTCTATTGCACATGTCCAGATGTGTACTATGTCTCTCTATTCTGTATGTCCTGGTGTGTACTGTGTGTCACTCCTCTACATGTCCAGTTGTGCACTGTGTGTCTGTGTTCTACATGTCCGGGTGTGTACTGTGTGTCTCTATTCTTCATGTCCAGGTGTGCACTGTGTGTCTCCATTCTACATGTCCAGGTATGTACTGTGTATCTCTATTCTTCATGTCCAGGTATGTACTGTGTATCTCTATTCTTCATGTCCAGGTGTGTACTGTGTGTCCCTATTCTACATGTCCAGGTGTGCACTGAGTGTCTCTATGCTTTATGTACTGGTGTGCACTGTGTGTCTCTAATCGACATGTCCAGGTGTGCACTGTGTGTCTCTATTCTTTATGTCCTGGTGTGCACTGTGTGTCTCTATTCTACATGTCCAGGTGTATACTGTGTGTCTCTATTCTTTATGTCCTGGTGTGTACTGTATGTCTCTATACCACATGTCCAAGTGTGTACTGAGTGTCTCTATTCTTTATGTCCTGGTGTGTACAGTGTGTCTCTATTCTACATGTCCAGGTGTGTACTGTATGTCTGTACTCTACATGTCCAGGTGTGTACTGTGTGTCTCAATTCTTTATGTTCTGGTGTGTACTGTTTGACTCTATTCTACAAGTCCAGGTGTGTACTGCGTGTGTCTATTCTACATGTCCAGGTGTGTACTGTGTGTCTCTATTCTTCATGTTCAGGTGTGTACAGTGTGTCTCTATTCTACACGTCCAGGTGTGTACAGTGTGTCTCTATTCTACATGTCCAGGTGTGCACTGTGTGTCTCTATTCTACATGTCCAGGTGTGTACTGTGTGTCTCTCTACTACATGTCCAGGCGTGCACTGTGTGTCTCTATTCTACATGTCCAGGTGTGTACTGTGTGTCTCCATTCTACATGTCCAGGTGTGTACTGTGTGTCTCTATTCTTTATGTCCTGGTGTGTACTGTATGTCTGTATTCAACATGTCCAGGTGTGTACTGTGTGTGTCTATTCTTTATGTCCTGGAGTGTACTGTTTGTCTCTATTCTACATGTCCAGGTGTGTATAGTGTGTGTCTATTCTACATATCAAGGTGTGTACTGTGTGTCTCTATTCTTCATGTCCAGGTATGTACAGTGTGTCTCTATTCTACACGTCCAGGTGTGTACTGTGTGTCTCTATTCTAAATGTCCAGGTGTGAACAGTGTGTTTCGATTCTTCATGTCCAGGTATGTATTGTGTGTCTCTATTCTTTATGTACTGGTGTGTACAGTGTGTCTCTATTCTTCATGTCCAGGTGTGCACTCTGTGTCTCTATTCTACATGTCCAGGTGTGCACTGTTTGTCTCTATTCCACATGTCCAGGTGTGTACTGGGTCTCTATTGCACATGTCCAGATGTGTACTATGTCTCTCTATTCTGCATGTCCTGGTGTGTACTGTGTGTCACTCCTCTACATGTCCAGTTGTGCACTGTGTGTGTCTGTGTTCTACATGTCCGGGTGTGTACTGTGTGTCTCTATTCTTCATGTCCAGGTGTGCACTGTGTGTCTCCATTCTACATGTCCAGGTATGTACTGTGTATCTCTATTCTTCATGTCCAGGTGTGTACAGTGTGTCTCTATTCTACATGTCCAGGTGTGTACTGTGTGTCCCTATTCTACAGGTCCAGGTGTGCACTGTGTGTCTCTATGCTTTATGTACTGGTGTGCACTGTGTGTCTCTAATCGACATGTCCAGGTGTGCACTGTGTGTCTCTATTCTTTATGTCCTGGAGTGCACTGTGTGTCTCTATTCTACATGTCCAGGTGTATACTGTGTGTCTCTATTCTTTATGTCCTGGTGTGTACTGTATGTCTCTATACCACATGTCCAAGTGTGTACTGAGTGTCTCTATTCTTTATGTCCTGGTGTGTACAGTGTGTCTCTTTTCTACATGTCCAGGTGTGTACTGTATGTCTGTACTCTACATGTCCAGGTGTGTACTGTGTGTCTCAATTCTTTATGTCCTGGTGTGTACTGTTTGACTCTATTCTACATGTCCAGGTGTGTACAGCGTGTGTCTATTCTACATGTCCAGGTGTGTACTGTGTGTCTCTATTCTTCATGTCCAGGTGTGTACAGTGTGTCTCTATTCTACACGTCCAGGTGTGTACAGTGTGTCTCTATTCTACATGTCCAGGTGTGCACTGTGTGTCTCTATTCTACATGTCCAGGTGTGTACTGTGTGTCTCTCTACTACATGTCCAGGCGTGCACTGTGTGTCTCTATTCTACATGTCCAGGTGTGTACTGTGTGTCTCTATTCTTTATGTCATGGTGTGTACTGTATGTCTGTATTCTACATGTCCAGGTGTGTACTGTGTGTGTCTATTCTTTATGTCCTGGAGTGTACTGTTTGTCTCTATTCCACATGTCCAGGTGTGTATAGTGTGTGTCTATTCTACATATCAAGGTGTGTACTGTGCGTCTCTATTCTTCATGTCCTGGTGTGCACTGTGTGTCTCTATTCTACATGTCCAGGTGTATACTGTGTGTCTCTATTCTTTATGTCCTGGTGTGTACTGTATGTCTGTATTCTACATGTCCAGGTGTGTACTGTGTGTCTCCATTCTACATGTCCAGGTGTGTACTGTGTGTCTCTATTCTTTATGTCCTGGTGTGTACTGTATGTCTGTATTCTACATGTCCAGTTGTGTACTGTGTGTGTCTATTCTTTATGTCCTGGAGTGTACTGTTTGTCTCTATTCTACATGTCCAGGTGTGTATAGTGTGTGTCTATTCTACATATCAAGGTGTGTACTGTGTGTCTCTATTCTTCATGTACAGGTATGTACAGTGTGTCTCTATTCTACACGTCCAGGTGTGTACTGTGTGTCTCTTTTCTAAATGTCCAGGTGTGAACAGTGTGTGTCGATTCTTCATGTCCAGGTATGTATTGTGTGTCTCTATTCTTTATGTACTGGTGTGTACAGTGTGTCTCTATTCTTCATGTCCAGGTGTGCACTCTGTTTCTCTATTCTACATGTCCAGGTGTGCACTGTTTGTCTCTATTCCACATGTCCAGGTGTGTACTGGGTCTCTATTGCACATGTCCAGATGTGTACTATGTCTCTCTATTCTACATGTCCGGGTGTGTACTGTGTGTCTCTATTCTACATGTCCAGGTGTATACTGTGTGTCTCTATTCTTTATGTCCTGGTGTGTACTGTATGTCTCTATACCACATGTCCAAGTGTGTACTGAGTGTCTCTATTCTTTATGTCCTGGTGTGTACAGTGTGTCTCTATTCTACATGTCCAGGTGTGTACTGTATGTCTGTACTCTACATGTCCAGGTGTGTACTGTGTGTCTCAATTCTTTATGTCCTGGTGTGTACTGTTTGACTCTATTCTACATGTCCAGGTGTGTACAGCGTGTGTCTATTCTACATGTCCAGGTGTGTACTGTGTGTCTCTATTCTTCATGTCCAGGTGTGTACAGTGTGTCTCTATTCTACACGTCCAGGTGTGTACAGTGTGTCTCTATTCTACATGTCCAGGTGTGCACTGTGTGTCTCTATTCTACATGTCCAGGTGTGTACTGTGTGTCTCTCTACTACATGTCCAGGCGTGCACTGTGTGTCTCTATTCTACATGTCCAGGTGTGTACTGTGTGTCTCCATTCTACATGTCCAGGTGTGTACTGTGTGTCTCTATTCTTTATGTCCTGGTGTGTACTGTATGTCTGTATTCAACATGTCCAGGTGTGTACTGTGTGTGTCTATTCTTTATGTCCTGGAGTGTACTGTTTGTCTCTATTCTTCATGTCCAGGTATGTACAGTGTGTCTCTATTCTACACGTCCAGGTGTGTACTGTGTGTCTCTATTCTAAATGTCCTGGTGTGAACAGTGTGTTTCGATTCTTCATGTCCAGGTATGTATTGTGTGTCTCTATTCTTTATGTACTGGTGTGTACAGTGTGTCTCTATTCTTCATGTCCAGGTGTGCACTCTGTGTCTCTATTCCACATGTCCAGGTGTGTACTGGGTCTCTATTGCACATGTCCAGATGTGTACTATGTCTCTCTATTCTGCATGTCCTGGTGTGTACTGTGTGTCACTCCTCTACATGTCCAGTTGTGCACTGTGTGTCTGTGTTCTACATGTCCGGGTGTGTACTGTGTGTCTCTATTCTTCATGTCCAGGTGTGCACTGTGTGTCTTCATTCTACATGTCCAGGTATGTACTGTGTATCTCTATTCTTCATGTCCAGGTGTGTACAGTGTGTCTCTATTCTACATGTCCAGGTGTGTACTGTGTGTCCCTATTCTACATGTCCAGGTGTGCACTGTGTGTCTGTATGCTTTATGTACTGGTGTGCACTGTGTGTCTCTAATCGACATGTCCAGGTGTGCACTGTGTGTCTCTATTCTTTATGTCCTGGAGTGCACTGTGTGTCTCTATTCTACATGTCCAGGTGTATACTGTGTGTCTCTATTCTTTATGTCCTGGTGTGTACTGTATGTCTCTATACCACATGTCCAAGTGTGTACTGAGTGTCTCTATTCTTTATGTCCTGGTGTGTACAGTGTGTCTCTTTTCTACATGTCCAGGTGTGTACTGTATGTCTGTACTCTACATGTCCAGGTGTGTACTGTGTGTCTCAATTCTTTATGTCCTGGTGTGTACTGTTTGACTCTATTCTACATGTCCAGGTGTGTACTGCGTGTGTCTATTCTACATGTCCAGGTGTGTACAGTGTGTCTCTATTCTACACGTCCAGGTGTGTACAGTGTGTCTCTATTCTACATGTCCAGGTGTGCACTGTGTGTCTCTATTCTACATGTCCAGGTGTGTACTGTGTGTCTCTCTACTACATGTCCAGGCGTGCACTGTGTGTCTCTATTCTACATGTCCAGGTGTGTACTGTGTGTCTCTATTCTTTATGTCCTGGTGTGTACTGTATGTCTGTATTCTACATGTCCAGGTGTGTATAGTGTGTGTCTATTCTACATATCAAGGTGTGTACTGTGTGTCTCTATTCTTCATGTCCTGGTGTGCACTGTGTGTCTCTATTCTACATGTCCAGGTGTATACTGTGTGTCTCTATTCTTTATGTCCTGGTGTGTACTGTATGTCTCTATACCACATGTCCAAGTGTGTACTGAGTGTCTCTATTCTTTATGTCCTGGTGTGTACAGTGTGTCTCTATTCTACATGTCCAAGTGTGTACTGTATGTCTGTACTCTACATGTCCAGGTGTGTACTGTGTGTCTCAATTCTTTATGTCCTGGTGTGTACTGTTTGACTCTATTCTACATGTCCAGGTGTGTACTGCGTGTGTCTATTCTACATGTCCAGGTGTGTACTGTGTGTCTCTATTCTTCATGTCCAGGTGTGTACAGTGTGTCTCTATTCTACACGTCCAGGTGTGTACAGTGTGTCTCTATTCTACATGTCCAGGTGTGCACTGTGTGTCTCTATTCTACATGTCCAGGTGTGTACTGTGTGTCTCTCTACTACATGTCCAGGCGTGCACTGTGTGTCTCTATTCTACATGTCCAAGTGTGTACTGTGTGTCTCCATTCTACATGTCCAGGTGTGTACAGTGTGTGTCTATTCTACATGCCCAGGTGTGCACTGTGCGTCTCTATTCCACATGTCCAGGTGTGTACAGTGTGTCTCTATTCTACATGTCCAGGTGTGTACTGTGTGTCCCTATTCTACATGTCCAGGTGTGCACTGTGTGTCTGTATGCTTTATGTACTGGTGTGCACTGTGTGTCTCTAATCGACATGTCCAGGTGTGCACTGTGTGTCTCTATTCTTTATGTCCTGGAGTGCACTGTGTGTCTCTATTCTACATGTCCAGGTGTATACTGTGTGTCTCTATTCTTTATGTCCTGGTGTGTACTGTATGTCTCTATACCACATGTCCAAGTGTGTACTGAGTGTCTCTATTCTTTATGTCCTGGTGTGTACAGTGTGTCTCTTTTCTACATGTCCAGGTGTGTACTGTATGTCTGTACTCTACATGTCCAGGTGTGTACTGTGTGTCTCAATTCTTTATGTCCTGGTGTGTACTGTTTGACTCTATTCTACATGTCCAGGTGTGTACTGCGTGTGTCTATTCTACATGTCCAGGTGTGTACAGTGTGTCTCTATTCTACACGTCCAGGTGTGTACAGTGTGTCTCTATTCTACATGTCCAGGTGTGCACTGTGTGTCTCTATTCTACATGTCCAGGTGTGTACTGTGTGTCTCTCTACTACATGTCCAGGCGTGCACTGTGTGTCTCTATTCTACATGTCCAGGTGTGTACTGTGTGTCTCTATTCTTTATGTCCTGGTGTGTACTGTATGTCTGTATTCTACATGTCCAGGTGTGTATAGTGTGTGTCTATTCTACATATCAAGGTGTGTACTGTGTGTCTCTATTCTTCATGTCCTGGTGTGCACTGTGTGTCTCTATTCTACATGTCCAGGTGTATACTGTGTGTCTCTATTCTTTATGTCCTGGTGTGTACTGTATGTCTCTATACCACATGTCCAAGTGTGTACTGAGTGTCTCTATTCTTTATGTCCTGGTGTGTACAGTGTGTCTCTATTCTACATGTCCAAGTGTGTACTGTATGTCTGTACTCTACATGTCCAGGTGTGTACTGTGTGTCTCAATTCTTTATGTCCTGGTGTGTACTGTTTGACTCTATTCTACATGTCCAGGTGTGTACTGCGTGTGTCTATTCTACATGTCCAGGTGTGTACTGTGTGTCTCTATTCTTCATGTCCAGGTGTGTACAGTGTGTCTCTATTCTACACGTCCAGGTGTGTACAGTGTGTCTCTATTCTACATGTCCAGGTGTGCACTGTGTGTCTCTATTCTACATGTCCAGGTGTGTACTGTGTGTCTCTCTACTACATGTCCAGGCGTGCACTGTGTGTCTCTATTCTACATGTCCAAGTGTGTACTGTGTGTCTCCATTCTACATGTCCAGGTGTGTACAGTGTGTGTCTATTCTACATGCCCAGGTGTGCACTGTGCGTCTCTATTCCACATGTCCAGGTGTGTACAGTGTGTCTCTATTCTATATGTCCAGGTGTGTACTGTGTATCTCTATTCTTCATGTCCAGGTATGCACAGTGTGTCTCTATTCCACATGTCCAGGTGTGTACAGTGTGTCTCTATTCTACACCTCCAGGTGTGTACAGTGTGTCTCTATTCTACATGTCCAGGTGTGTATAGTGTGTCTCTATGCGACATGTCCAGGTGTGTACTGTGTATCTCTATTCTTCATGTCCAGGTGTGTACAGTGTGTCTGTATTCTACATGTCCAATTGTGCACTGTGTGTCTCTATTCTACATGTCCAGGTGTGTACTGTGTGTCTCTCTAGTACATGTCCAGGCGTGCACTGTGTGTCTCTATTCTACATGTCCAGGTGTGTACTGTGTTCTCCATTCTACATGTCCAGGTGTGTACTGTGTGTCTCTATTCTTTATGTCCTGATGTGTACTGTATGTCTGTATTCTACATGTCCAGGTGTGTACTGTGTGTGTCTATTCTTTATGTCCTGGAGTGTACTGTTTGTCTCTATTCTACATGTCCAGGTGTGTATAGTGTGTGTCTATTCTACATATCAAGGTGTGTACTGTGTGTCTCTATTCTTCATGTCCAGGTATTTACAGTGTGTCTCTATTCTACACGTCCAGGTGTGTACTGTGTGTCTCTATTCTAAATGTCCAGGTGTGAACAGTGTGTGTCGATTCTTCATGTCCAGGTATGTATTGTGTGTCTCTATTCTTTATGTACTGGTGTGTACAGTGTGTCTCTATTCTTCATGTCCAGGTATGCACAGTGTGTCTCTATTCCACATGTCCAGGTGTGTACAGTGTGTCTCTATTCTACACGTCCAGGTGTGTACAGTGTGTCTCTATTCTACATGTCCAGGTGTGTACAGTGTGTCTCTATGCGACATGTCCAGGTGTGTACTGTGTATCTCTATTCTTCATGTCCAGGTGTGTACAGTGTGTCTGTATTCTACATGTCCAATTGTGCACTGTGTGTCTCTATTCTACATGTCCAGGTGTGTACTGTGTGTCTCTCTAGTACATGTCCAGGCGTGCACTGTGTGTCTCTATTCTACATGTCCAGGTGTGTACTGTGTTCTCCATTCTACATGTCCAGGTGTGTACTGTGTGTCTCTATTCTTTATGTCCTGATGTGTACTGTATGTCTGTATTCTACATGTCCAGGTGTGTACTGTGTGTGTCTATTCTTTATGTCCTGGAGTGTACTGTTTGTCTCTATTCTACATGTCCAGGTGTGTATAGTGTGTGTCTATTCTACATATCAAGGTGTGTACTGTGTGTCTCTATTCTTCATGTCCAGGTATTTACAGTGTGTCTCTATTCCACATGTCCAGGTGTGTACAGTGTGTCTCTATTCTACACGTCCAGGTGTGTACAGTGTGTCTCTATTCTACATGTCCAGGTGTGTACAGTGTGTCTCTATGCGACATGTCCAGGTGTGTACTGTGTGTCTCTATTCTAAATGTCCAGGTGTGAACAGTGTGTGTCGATTCTTCATGTCCAGGTATGTATTGTGTGTCTCTATTCTTTATGTACTGGTGTGTACAGTGTGTCTCTATTCTTCATGTCCAGGTGTGCACTCTGTGTCTCTATTCTACATGTCCAGGTGTGCACTGTTTGTCTCTATTCCACATGTCCAGGTGTGTACTGGGTCTCTATTGCACATGTCCAGATGTGTACTATGTCTCTCTATTCTGCATGTCCTGGTGTGTACTGTGTGTCACTCCTCTACATGTCCAGTTGTGCACTGTGTGTCTGTGTTCTACATGTCCGGGTGTGTACTGTGTGTCTCTATTCTTCATGTCCAGGTGTGCACTGTGTGTCTCCATTCTACATGTCCAGGTATGTACTGTGTATCTCTATTCTTCATGTCCAGGTATGTACTGTGTATCTCTATTCTTCATGTCCAGGTGTGTACTGTGTGTCCCTATTCTACATGTCCAGGTGTGCACTGAGTGTCTCTATGCTTTATGTACTGGTGTGCACTGTGTGTCTCTATTCGACATGTCCAGGTGTGCACTGTGTGTCTCTATTCTTTATGTCCTGGTGTGCACTGTGTGTCTCTATTCTACATGTCCAGGTGTATACTGTGTGTCTCTATTCTTTATGTCCTGGTGTGTACTGTATGTCTCTATACCACATGTCCAATTGTGTACTGAGTGTCTCTATTCTTTATGTCCTGGTGTGTACAGTGTGTCTCTATTCTACATGTCCAGGTGTGTACTGTATGTCTGTACTCTACATGTCCAGGTGTGTACTGTGTGTCTCAATTCTTTATGTTCTGGTGTGTACTGTTTGACTCTATTCTACATGTCCAGGTGTGTACTGCGTGTGTCTATTCTACATGTCCAGGTGTGTACTGTGTGTCTCTATTCTTCATGTTCAGGTGTGTACAGTGTGTCTCTATTCTACACGTCCAGGTGTGTACAGTGTGTCTCTATTCTACATGTCCAGGTGTGCACTGTGTGTCTCTATTCTACATGTCCAGGTGTGTACTGTGTGTCTCTCTACTACATGTCCAGGCGTGCACTGTGTGTCTCTATTCTACATTTCCAGGTGTGTACTGTGTGTCTCCATTCTACATGTCCAGGTGTGTACTGTGTGTCTCTATTCTTTATGTCCTGGTGTGTACTGTATGTCTGTATTCAACATGTCCAGGTGTGTACTGTGTGTGTCTATTCTTTATGTCCTGGAGTGTACTGTTTGTCTCTATTCTACATGTCCAGGTGTGTATAGTGTGTGTCTATTCTACATATCAAGGTGTGTACTGTGTGTCTCTATTCTTCATGTCCAGGTATGTACAGTGTGTCTCTATTCTACACGTCCAGGTGTGTACTGTGTGTCTCTATTCTAAATGTCCAGGTGTGAACAGTGTGTTTCGATTCTTCATGTCCAGGTATGTATTGTGTGTCTCTATTCTTTATGTACTGGTGTGTACAGTGTGTCTCTATTCTTCATGTCCAGGTGTGCACTCTGTGTCTCTATTCTACATGTCCAGGTGTGCACTGTTTGTCTCTATTCCACATGTCCAGGTGTGTACTGGGTCTCTATTGCACATGTCCAGATGTGTACTATGTCTCTCTATTCTGCATGTCCTGGTGTGTACTGTGTGTCACTCCTCTACATGTCCAGTTGTGCACTGTGTGTGTCTGTGTTCTACATGTCCGGGTGTGTACTGTGTGTCTCTATTCTTCATGTCCAGGTGTGCACTGTGTGTCTCCATTCTACATGTCCAGGTATGTACTGTGTATCTCTATTCTTCATGTCCAGGTGTGTACAGTGTGTCTCTATTCTACATGTCCAGGTGTGTACTGTGTGTCCCTATTCTACATGTCCAGGTGTGCACTGTGTGTCTCTATGCTTTATGTACTGGTGTGCACTGTGTGTCTCTAATCGACATGTCCAGGTGTGCACTGTGTGTCTCTATTCTTTATGTCCTGGAGTGCACTGTGTGTCTCTATTCTACATGTCCAGGTGTATACTGTGTGTCTCTATTCTTTATGTCCTGGTGTGTACTGTATGTCTCTATACCACATGTCCAAGTGTGTACTGAGTGTCTCTATTCTTTATGTCCTGGTGTGTACAGTGTGTCTCTTTTCTACATGTCCAGGTGTGTACTGTATGTCTGTACTCTACATGTCCAGGTGTGTACTGTGTGTCTCAATTCTTTATGTCCTGGTGTGTACTGTTTGACTCTATTCTACATGTCCAGGTGTGTACAGCGTGTGTCTATTCTACATGTCCAGGTGTGTACTGTGTGTCTCTATTCTTCATGTCCAGGTGTGTACAGTGTGTCTCTATTCTACACGTCCAGGTGTGTACAGTGTGTCTCTATTCTACATGTCCAGGTGTGCACTGTGTGTCTCTATTCTACATGTCCAGGTGTGTACTGTGTGTCTCTCTACTACATGTCCAGGCGTGCACTGTGTGTCTCTATTCTACATGTCCAGGTGTGTACTGTGTGTCTCTATTCTTTATGTCCTGGTGTGTACTGTATGTCTGTATTCTACATGTCCAGGTGTGTACTGTGTGTGTCTATTCTTTATGTCCTGGAGTGTACTGTTTGTCTCTATTCTACATGTCCAGGTGTGTATAGTGTGTGTCTATTCTACATATCAAGGTGTGTACTGTGCGTCTCTATTCTTCATGTCCTGGTGTGCACTGTGTGTCTGTATTCTACATGTCCAGGTGTGTACTTTGTGTCTCCATTCTACATGTCCAGGTGTGTACTGTGTGTCTCTATTCTTTATGTCCTGGTGTGTACTGTATGTCTGTATTCTACATGTCCAGGTGTGTACTGTGTGTGTCTATTCTTTATGTCCTGGAGTGTACTGTTTGTCTCTATTCTACATGTCCAGGTGTGTATAGTGTGTGTCTATTCTACATATCAAGGTGTGTACTGTGTGTCTCTATTCTTCATGTACAGGTATGTACAGTGTGTCTCTATTCTACACGTCCAGGTGTGTACTGTGTGTCTCTTTTCTAAATGTCCAGGTGTGAACAGTGTGTGTCGATTCTTCATGTCCAGGTATGTATTCTGTGTCTCTATTCTTTATGTACTGGTGTGTACAGTGTGTCTCTATTCTTCATGTCCAGGTGTGCACTCTGTTTCTCTATTCTACATGTCCAGGTGTGCACTGTTTGTCTCTATTCCACATGTCCAGGTGTGTACTGGGTCTCTATTGCACATGTCCAGATGTGTACTATGTCTCTCTATTCTACATGTCCGGGTGTGTACTGTGTGTCTCTATTCTTCATGTCCAGGTGTGCACTGTGTGTCTCCATTCTACATGTCCAGGTATGTACTGTGTATCTCTATTCTTCATGTCCAGGTGTGTACAGTGTGTCTCCATTCTACATGTCCAGGTATGTACTGTGTGTCCCTATTCTACATGTCCAGGTGTGCACTGTGTGTCTCTATGCTTTATGTACTGGTGTGCACTGTGTGTCTCTATTCGACATGTCCAGGTGTGCACTGTGTGTCTCTATTCTTTATGTCCTGGTGTGCACTGTGTGTCTCCATTCTACATGTCCAGGTGTATACTGTGTGTCTCTATTCTTTATGTCCTGGTGTGTACTGTATGTCTCTATACCACATGTCCAAGTGTGTACTGAGTGTCTCTATTATTTATGTCCTGGTGTGTACAGTGTGTCTCTATTCTACATGTCCAGGTGTGTACTGTATGTCTGTACTCTACATGTCCAGGTGTGTACTGTGTGTCTCAATTCTTTATGTCCTGGTGTGTACTGTTTGACTCTATTCTACATGTCCAGGTGTGTACTGCGTGTGTCTATTCTACATGTCCAGGTGTGTACTGTGTGTCTCTATTCTTCATGTCCAGGTGTGTACAGTGTGTCTCTATTCTACACGTCCAGGTGTGTACAGTGTGTCTCTATTCTACATGTCCAGGTGTGCACTGTGTGTCTCTATTCTACATGTCCAGGTGTGTACTGTGTGTCTCTCTACTACATGTCCAGGCGTGCACTGTGTGTCTCTATTCTACATGTCCAAGTGTGTACTGTGTGTCTCCATTCTACATGTCCAGGTGTGTACTGTGTGACTCTATACTTTATGTCCTGGTGTGTACTGTATGTCTGTATTCTACATGTCCAGGTGTGTACTGTGTGTCTCCATTCTACATGTCCAGGTGTGTACTGTGTGTCTCTATTCTTTATGTCCTGGTGTGTACTGTATGTCTGTATTCTACATGTCCAGGTGTGTACTGTGTGTGTCTATTCTTTATGTCCTGGAGTGTACTGTTTGTCTCTATTCTACATGTCCAGGTGTGTATAGTGTGTGTCTATTCTACATATCAAGGTGTGTACTGTGTGTCTCTATTCTTCATGTACAGGTATGTACAGTGTGTCTCTATTCTACACGTCCAGGTGTGTACTGTGTGTCTCTTTTCTAAATGTCCAGGTGTGAACAGTGTGTGTCGATTCTTCATGTCCAGGTATGTATTGTGTGTCTCTATTCTTTATGTCCAGGTGTGCACTCTGTTTCTCTATTCTACATGTCCAGGTGTGCACTGTTTGTCTCTATTCCACATGTCCAGGTGTGTACTGGGTCTCTATTGCACATGTCCAGATGTGTACTATGTCTCTCTATTCTACATGTCCGGGTGTGTACTGTGTGTCTCTATTCTTCATGTCCAGGTGTGCACTGTGTGTCTCCATTCTACATGTCCAGGTATGTACTGTGTATCGCTATTCTTCATGTCCAGGTGTGCACTGTGTGTCTCCATTCTACATGTCCAGGTGTGTACAGTGTGTCTCTATTCTACATGTCCAGGTGTGTACTGTGTGTCCCTATTCTATATGTCCAGGTGTGCACTGTGTGTCTCTATGCTTTATGTACTGGTGTGCACTGTGTGTCTCTATTCGACATGTCCAGGTGTGCACTGTGTGTCTCTATTCTTTATGTCCTGGTGTGCACTGTGTGTCTCCATTCTACATGTCCAGGTGTATACTGTGTGTCTCTATTCTTTATGTCCTGGTGTGTACTGTATGTCTCTATACCACATGTCCAAGTGTGTACTGAGTGTCTCTATTCCTTATGTCCTGGTGTGTACAGTGTGTCTCTATTCTACATGTCCAGGTGTGTACTGTATGTCTGTACTCTACATGTCCAGGTGTGTACTGTGTGTCTCAATTCTTTATGTCCTGGTGTGTACTGTTTGACTCTATTCTACATGTCCAGGTGTGTACTGCGTGTGTCTATTCTACATGTCCAGGTGTGTACTGTGTGTCTCTATTCTACATGTCCAGGTGTGTACAGTGTGTCCCTATTCTACATGTCCAGGTGTGTACAGTGTGTGTCTATTCTACATGCCCAGGTGTGCACTGTGCGTCTCTATTCCACATGTCCAGGTGTGTACAGTGTGTCTCTATTCTATATGTCCAGGTGTGTACTGTGTATCTCTATTCTTCATGTCCAGGTATGCACAGTGTGTCTCTATTCCACATGTCCAGGTGTGTACAGTGTGTCTCTATTCTACACGTCCAGGTGTGTACAGTGTGTCTCTATTCTACATGTCCAGGTGTGTACAGTGTGTCTCTATTCTACACGTCCAGGTGTGTACTGTGTGTCTCTATTCTACATGTCCAGGTGTGTACAGTGTGTCTCTATGCGACAAGTCCAGGTGTGTACTGTGTATCTCTATTCTTCATGTCCAGGTGTGCACTGTGTGTCTCTATTCTACATGTCCAGGTGTGTACTGTGTGTCTCTCTACTACATGTCCAGGCGTGCACTGTGTGTCTCTATTCTACATGTCCAGGTGTGTACTGTGTGTCTCCATTCTACATGTCCAGGTGAGTACTGTGTGTCTCTATTCTTTATGTCCTGATGTGTACTGTATGTCTGTATTCTACATGTCCAGGTGTGTACTGTGTGTGTCTATTCTTTATGTCCTGGAGTGTACTGTTTGTCTCTATTCTACATGTCCAGGTGTGTATAGTGTGTGTCTATTCTACATATCAAGGTGTGTACTGTGTGTCTCTATTCTTCATGTCCAGGTATTTACAGTGTGTCTCTATTCTACACGTCCAGGTGTGTACTGTGTGTCTCTATTCTAAATGTCCAGGTGTGAACAGTGTGTGTCGATTCTTCATGTCCAGGTATGTATTGTGTGTCTCTATTCTTTATGTACTGGTGTGTACAGTGTGTCTCTATTCTTCATGTCCATGTGTGCACTCTGTGTCTCTATTCTACATGTCCAGGTGTGCACTGTTTGTCTCTATTCCACATGTCCAGGTGTGTACTGGGCCTCTATTGCACATGTCCAGATGTGTACTATGTCTCTCTATTCTGCATGTCCTGGTGTGTACTGTGTGTCACTCCTCTACATGTCCAGTTGTGCACTGTGTGTCTGTGTTCTACATGTCCGGGTGTGTACTGTGTGTCTCTATTCTTCATGTCCAGGTGTGCACAGTGTGTCTCCATTCTACATGTCCAGGTATGTACTGTGTATCTCTATTCTTCATGTCCAGGTATGTACTGTGTATCTCTATTCTTCATGTCCAGGTGTGTACTGTGTGTCCCTATTCTACATGTCCAGGTGTGCACTGAGTGTCTCTATGCTTTATGTACTGGTGTGCACTGTGTGTCTCTATTCTTTATGTCCTGGTGTGCACTGTGTGTCTCTATTCTACATGTCCAGGTGTATACTGTGTGTCTCTATTCTTTATGTCCTGGTGTGTACTGTATGTCTCTATACCACATGTCCAAGTGTGTACTGAGTGTCTCTATTCTTTATGTCCTGGTGTGTACAGTGTGTCTCTATTCTACATGTCCAGGTGTGTACTGTGTGTCTCTATTCTTTATGTCCTGGTGTGTACTGTATGTCTCTATACCACATGTCCAAGTGTGTACTGAGTGTCTCTATTCTTTATGTCCTGGTGTGTACTGTGTATCTCTATTCTACATGTCCAGGTGTGCACTGTGTGTCTCTATTCGACATGTCCAGGTGTGCACTGTGTGTCTCTATTCTTTATGTCCTGGTGTGCACTGTGTGTCTCTATTCTACATGTCCAGGTGTATACTGTGTGTCTCTATTCTTTATGTCCTGGTGTGTACTGTATGTCTCTATACCACATGTCCAAGTGTGTACTGAGTGTCTCTATTCTTTATGTCCTGGTGTGTACAGTGTGTCTCTATTCTACATGTCCAGGTGTGTACTGTATGTCTGTACTCTACATGTCCAGGTGTGTACTGTGTGTCTCAATTCTTTATGTCCTGGTGTGTACTGTTTGACTCTATTCTACATGTCCAGGTGTGTACTGCGTGTGTCTATTCTACATGTCCAGGTGTGTACTGTGTGTCTCTATTCTTCATGTCCAGGTGTGTACAGTGTGTCTCTATTCTACACGTCCAGGTGTGTACAGTGTGTCTCTATTCTACATGTCCAGGTGTGCACTGTGTGTCTCTATTCTACATGTCCAGGTGTGTACTGTGTGTCTCTCTACTACATGTCCAGGCGTGCACTGTGTGTCTCTATTCTACATGTCCATGTGTGTACTGTGTGTCTCCATTCTACATGTCCAGGTGTGTACTGTGTGTCTCTATTCTTTATGTCCTGGTGTGTACTGTATGTCTGTATTCTACATGTCCAGGTGTGTACTGTGTGTGTCTATTCTTTATGTCCTGGAGTGTACTGTTTGTCTCTATTCTACATGTCCAGGTGTGTATAGTGTGTGTCTATTCTACATATCAAGGTGTGTACGGTGTGTCTCTATTCTTCATGTCCAGGTATGTACAGTGTGTCTCTATTCTAAATGTCCAGGTGTGAACAGTGTGTTTCGATTCTTCATGTCCAGGTATGTATTGTGTGTCTCTATTCTTTATGTACTGGTGTGTACAGTGTGTCTCTATTCTTCATGTCCAGGTGTGCACTCTGTGTCTATATTCTACATGTCCGGGTGTGCACTGTTTGTCTCTATTCCACATGTCCAGGTGTGTACTGGGTCTCTATTGCACATGTCCAGATGTGTACTATGTCTCTCTATTCTGCATGTCCTGGTGTGTACTGTGTGTCACTCCTCTACATGTCCAGTTGTGCACTGTGTGTCTGTGTTCTACATGTCCGGGTGTGTACTGTGTGTCTCTATTCTTCATGTCCAGGTGTGCACTGTGTGTCTCCATTCTACATGTCCAGGTATGTACTGTGTATCTCTATTCTTCATGTCCAGGTGTGTACAGTGTGTCTCTATTCTACATGTCCAGGTGTGTACTGTGTGTCCCTATTCTACATGTCCAGGTGTGCACTGTGTGTCTCTATGCTTTATGTACTGGTGTGCACTGTGTGTCTCTAATCGACATGTCCAGGTGTGCACTGTGTGTCTCTATTCTTTATGTCCTGGAGTGCACTGTGTGTCTCTATTCTACATGTCCAGGTGTGTACTGTATGTCTCTATACCACATGTCCAAGTGTGTACTGAGTGTCTCTATTCTTTATGTCCTGGTGTGTACAGTGTGTCTCTATTCTACATGTCCAGGTGTGTACTGTATGTCTGTACTCTACATGTCCAGGTGTGTACTGTGTGTCTCCATTCTACATGTCCAGGTGTGTACTGTGTGTCTCTATTCTTTATGTCCTGGTGTGTATTGTATGTCTGTATTCTACATGTCCAGGTGTGTACTGTGTGTGTCTATTCTTTATGTCCTGGAGTGTACTGTTTGTCTCTATTCTACATGTCCAGGTGTGTATAGTGTGTGTCTATTCTACATATCAAGGTGTGTACTGTGTGTCTCTATTCTTCATGTCCAGGTATGTACAGTGTGTCTCTATTCTACACGTCCAGGTGTGCACTGTGTGTCTCTATTCTAAATGTCCAGGTGTGCACTGTGTGTCTCTATTCTTTATGTCCTGGAGTGCACTGTGTGTCTCTATTCTACATGTCCAGGTGTATACTGTGTGTCTCTATTCTTTATGTCCTGGTGTGTACTGTATGTCTCTATACAACATGTACAAGTGTGTACTGAGTGTCTCTATTCTTTATGTCCTGGTGTGTACAGTGTGTCTCTATTCTACATGTCCAGGTGTGTACTGTATGTCTGTACTCTACATGTCCAGGTGTGTACTGTGTGTCTCAATTCTTTATGTCCTGGTGTGTACTGTTTAACTCTATTCTACATGTCCAGGTGTGTACTGAGTGTGTCTATTCTACATGTCCAGGTGTGTACTGTGTGTCTCTATTCTACACGTCCAGGTGTGTACTGTGTGTCTCTATTCTTCATGTCCAGGTGTGTACAGTGTGTCTCTATTCTACACGTCCAGGTGTGTACAGTGTGTCTCTATTCTACATGTCCAGGTGTGCACTGTGTGTCTCTATTCTACATGTCCAGGTGTGTACAGTGTGTCTCTATTCTACATGTCCAGGTGTGCACTGTGTGTCTCTATTCTACATATCAAGGTGTGTACTGTGTGTCTCTATTCTTCATGTCCAGGTATGTACAGTGTGTCTCTATTCTGCACGTCCAGGTGTGTACTGTGTGTCTCTATTCTAAATGTCCAGGTGTGAACAGTGTGTTTCGATTCTTCATGTCCAGGTATGTATTGTGTGTCTCTATTCTTTATGTACTGGTGTGTACAGTGTGTCTCTATTCTTCATGTCCAGGTGTGCACTCTGTGTCTCTATTCTACATGTCCAGGTGTGCACTGTTTGTCTCTATTCCACATGTCCAGGTGTGTACTGGGCCTCTATTGCACATGTCCAGATGTGTACTATGTCTCTCTATTCTGCATGTCCTGGTGTGTACTGTGTGTCACTCCTCTACATGTCCAGTTGTGCACTGTGTGTCCCTATTCTACATGTCCAGGTGTGCACTGTGTGTCTCTATTCTTCATGTCCAGGTGTGCACTGTGTGTCTCCATTCTACATGTCCAGGTTTGCACTGTGTGTCTCTATTCTTTATGTCCTGGAGTGCACTGTGTGTCTCTATTCTACATGTCCAGGTGTATACTGTGTGTCTCTATTCTTTATGTCCTGGTGTGTACTGTATGTCTCTATACCACATGTCCAAGTGTGTACTGAGTGTCTCTATTCCTTATGTCCTGGTGTGTACAGTGGGTCTCTATTCTACATGTCCAGGTGTGTACTGTATGTCTGTACTCTACATGTCCAGGTGTCTACTGTGTGTCTCAATTCTTTATGTCCTGGTGTGTACTGTTTGACTCTATTCTACATGTCCAGGTGTGTACTGTGCGTCTCCATTCTACATGTCCAGGTGTGTACTGTGTGTCTCTATTCTTTATGTCCTGGTGTGTACTGTATGTCTGTATTCTACATGTCCAGGTGTGTACTGTGTGTGTCTATTCTTTATGTCCTGGAGTGTACTGTTTGTCTCTATTCTACATGTCCAGGTGTGTATAGTGTGTGTCTATTCTACATATCAAGGTGTGTACTGTGTGTCTCTATTCTTCATGTCCAGGTATGTACAGTGTGTCCCTATTCTACACGTCCATGTGTGTACTGTGTGTCTCTATTCTAAATGTCCAGGTGTGAACAGTGTGTTTCGATTCTTCATGTCCAGGTATGTATTGTGTGTCTCTATTCTTTATGTACTGGTGTGTACAGTGTGTCTCTATTCTTCATGTCCAGGTTTGCACTCTGTGTCTCTATTCTACATGTCCAGGTGTGCACTGTTTGTCTCTATTCCACATGTCCAGGTGTGTACTGGGTCTCTATTGCACATGTCCAGATGTGTACTATGTCTCTCTATTCTGCATGTCCTGGTGTGTACTGTGTGTCACTCCTCTACATGTCCAGTTGTGCACTGTGTGTCTGTGTTCTACATGTCCGGGTGTGTACTGTGTGTCTCTATTCTTCATGTCCAGGTGTGCACTGTGTGTCTCCATTCTACATGTCCAGGTGTGTACAGTGTGTCTCTATTCTACATGTCCAGGTGTGTACTGTGTGTCCCTATTCTACATGTCCAGGTGTGCACTGTGTGTCTCTATGCTTTATGTACTGGTGTGCACTGTGTGTCTCTAATCGACATGTCCAGGTGTGCACTGTGTGTCTCTATTCTTTATGTCCTGGAGTGCACTGTGTGTCTCTATTCTACATGTCCAGGTGTATACTGTGTGTCTCTATTCTTTATGTCCAGGTGTGTACTGTATGTCTCTATACAACATGTACAAGTGTGTACTGAGTGTCTCTATTCTTTATGTCCTGGTGTGTACAGTGTGTCTCTATTCTACATGTCCAGGTGTGTACTGTATGTCTGTAGTTTACATGTCCAGGTGTGTACTGTGTGTCTCAATTCTTTATGTCCTGGTGTGTACTGTTTGAGTCTATTCTACATGTCCATGTGTGTACTGCGTGTGTCTATTCTACATGTCCAGGTGTGTACTGTGTGTCTCTATTCTACACGTCCAGGTGTGTACAGTGTGTCTCTATTCTACATGTCCAGGTGTGCACTGTGTGTCTCTATTCTACATGTCCAGGTGTGTACTGTGTGTCTCTCTACTACATGTCCAGTTGTGTACTGTGTGTCTCCATTCTACATGTCCAGGTGTGTACTGTGTGTCTCCATTCTACATGTCCAGGTGTGTACTGTGTGTCTCTATTCTTTATGTCCTGGTGTGTACTGTATGTCTGTATTCTACATGTCCAGGTGTGTACTGTGTGTGTCTATTCTTTATGTCCGGGAGTGTACTGTTTGTCTCTATTCTACATGTCCAGGTGTGTATAGTGTGTGTCTATTCTACATATCAAGGTGTGTACTGTGTGTCTCTATTCTTCATGTCCAGGTATGTACAGTGTGTCTCTATTCTACACGTCCAGGTGTGTACTGTGTGTCTCTATTCTAAATGTCCAGGTGTGAACAGTGTGTTTCGATTCTTCATGTCCAGGTATGTATTGTGTGTCTCTATTCTACATGTCCAGGTGTGCACTGTTTGTCTCTATTCCACATGTCCAGGTGTGTACTGGGTCTCTATTGCACATGTCCAGATGTGTACTATGTCTCTCTATTCTGCATGTCCTGGTGTGTACTGTGTGTCACTCCTCTACATGTCCAGTTGTGCACTGTGTGTCTGTGTTCTACATGTCCGGGTGTGTACTGTGTGTCTCTATTCTTCATGTCCAGGTGTGCACTGTGTGTCTCCATTCTACATGTCCAGGTATGTACTGTGTATCTCTATTCTTCATGTCCAGGTATGTACTGTGTATCTCTATTCTTCATGTCCAGGTGTGTACTGTGTGTCCCTATTCTACATGTCCAGGTGTGCACTGAGTGTCTCTATGCTTTATGTACTGGTGTGCACTGTGTGTCTCTATTCTTTATGTCCTGGTGTGCACTGTGTGTCTCTATTCTACATGTCCAGGTGTATACTGTGTGTCTCTATTCTTTATGTCCTGGTGTGTACTGTATGTCTCTATACCACATGTCCAAGTGTGTACTGAGTGTCTCTATTCTTTATGTCCTGGTGTGTACAGTGTGTCTCTATTCTACATGTCCAGGTGTGTACTGTGTGTCTCTATTCTTTATGTCCTGGTGTGTACTGTATGTCTCTATACCACATGTCCAAGTGTGTACTGAGTGTCTCTATTCTTTATGTCCTGGTGTGTACTGTGTATCTCTATTCTACATGTCCAGGTGTGCACTGTGTGTCTCTATTCGACATGTCCAGGTGTGCACTGTGTGTCTCTATGCTTTATGTACTGGTGTGCACTGTGTGTCTCTATTCTACATGTCCAGGTGTGCACTGTGTGTCTCTATGCTTTATGTACTGGTGTGCACTGTGTGTCTCTATTCGACATGTCCAGGTGTGCACTGTGTGTCTCTATTCTTTATGTCCTGGTGTGCACTGTGTGTCTCTATTCTACATGTCCAGGTGTATACTGTGTGTCTCTATTCTTTATGTCCTGGTGTGTACTGTATGTCTCTATACCACATGTCCAAGTGTGTACTGAGTGTCTCTATTCTTTATGTCCTGGTGTGTACAGTGTGTCTCTATTCTACATGTCCAGGTGTGTACTGTATGTCTGTACTCTACATGTCCAGGTGTGTACTGTGTGTCTCAATTCTTTATGTCCTGGTGTGTACTGTTTGACTCTATTCTACATGTCCAGGTGTGTACTGCGTGTGTCTATTCTACATGTCCAGGTGTGTACTGTGTGTCTCTATTCTTCATGTCCAGGTGTGTACAGTGTGTCTCTATTCTACACGTCCAGGTGTGTACAGTGTGTCTCTATTCTACATGTCCAGGTGTGCACTGTGTGTCTCTATTCTACATGTCCAGGTGTGTACTGTGTGTCTCTCTACTACATGTCCAGGCGTGCACTGTGTGTCTCTATTCTACATGTCCATGTGTGTACTGTGTGTCTCCATTCTACATGTCCAGGTGTGTACTGTGTGTCTCTATTCTTTATGTCCTGGTGTGTACTGTATGTCTGTATTCTACATGTCCAGGTGTGTACTGTGTGTGTCTATTCTTTATGTCCTGGAGTGTACTGTTTGTCTCTATTCTACATGTCCAGGTGTGTATAGTGTGTGTCTATTCTACATATCAAGGTGTGTACGGTGTGTCTCTATTCTTCATGTCCAGGTATGTACAGTGTGTCTCTATTCTAAATGTCCAGGTGTGAACAGTGTGTTTCGATTCTTCATGTCCAGGTATGTATTGTGTGTCTCTATTCTTTATGTACTGGTGTGTACAGTGTGTCTCTATTCTTCATGTCCAGGTGTGCACTCTGTGTCTATATTCTACATGTCCGGGTGTGCACTGTTTGTCTCTATTCCACATGTCCAGGTGTGTACTGGGTCTCTATTGCACATGTCCAGATGTGTACTATGTCTCTCTATTCTGCATGTCCTGGTGTGTACTGTGTGTCACTCCTCTACATGTCCAGTTGTGCACTGTGTGTCTGTGTTCTACATGTCCGGGTGTGTACTGTGTGTCTCTATTCTTCATGTCCAGGTGTGCACTGTGTGTCTCCATTCTACATGTCCAGGTATGTACTGTGTATCTCTATTCTTCATGTCCAGGTGTGTACAGTGTGTCTCTATTCTACATGTCCAGGTGTGTACTGTGTGTCCCTATTCTACATGTCCAGGTGTGCACTGTGTGTCTCTATGCTTTATGTACTGGTGTGCACTGTGTGTCTCTAATCGACATGTCCAGGTGTGCACTGTGTGTCTCTATTCTTTATGTCCTGGAGTGCACTGTGTGTCTCTATTCTACATGTCCAGGTGTGTACTGTATGTCTCTATACCACATGTCCAAGTGTGTACTGAGTGTCTCTATTCTTTATGTCCTGGTGTGTACAGTGTGTCTCTATTCTACATGTCCAGGTGTGTACTGTATGTCTGTACTCTACATGTCCAGGTGTGTACTGTGTGTCTCCATTCTACATGTCCAGGTGTGTACTGTGTGTCTCTATTCTTTATGTCCTGGTGTGTATTGTATGTCTGTATTCTACATGTCCAGGTGTGTACTGTGTGTGTCTATTCTTTATGTCCTGGAGTGTACTGTTTGTCTCTATTCTACATGTCCAGGTGTGTATAGTGTGTGTCTATTCTACATATCAAGGTGTGTACTGTGTGTCTCTATTCTTCATGTACAGGTATGTACAGTGTGTCTCTATTCTACACGTCCAGGTGTGCACTGTGTGTCTCTATTCTAAATGTCCAGGTGTGCACTGTGTGTCTCTATTCTTTATGTCCTGGAGTGCACTGTGTGTCTCTATTCTACATGTCCAGGTGTATACTGTGTGTCTCTATTCTTTATGTCCTGGTGTGTACTGTATGTCTCTATACAACATGTACAAGTGTGTACTGAGTGTCTCTATTCTTTATGTCCTGGTGTGTACAGTGTGTCTCTATTCTACATGTCCAGGTGTGTACTGTATGTCTGTACTCTACATGTCCAGGTGTGTACTGTGTGTCTCAATTCTTTATGTCCTGGTGTGTACTGTTTAACTCTATTCTACATGTCCAGGTGTGTACTGAGTGTGTCTATTCTACATGTCCAGGTGTGTACTGTGTGTCTCTATTCTACACGTCCAGGTGTGTACTGTGTGTCTCTATTCTTCATGTCCAGGTGTGTACAGTGTGTCTCTATTCTACACGTCCAGGTGTGTACAGTGTGTCTCTATTCTACATGTCCAGGTGTGCACTGTGTGTCTCTATTCTACATGTCCAGGTGTGTACAGTGTGTCTCTATTCTACATGTCCAGGTGTGCACTGTGTGTCTCTATTCTACATATCAAGGTGTGTACTGTGTGTCTCTATTCTTCATGTCCAGGTATGTACAGTGTGTCTCTATTCTGCACGTCCAGGTGTGTACTGTGTGTCTCTATTCTAAATGTCCAGGTGTGAACAGTGTGTTTCGATTCTTCATGTCCAGGTATGTATTGTGTGTCTCTATTCTTTATGTACTGGTGTGTACAGTGTGTCTCTATTCTTCATGTCCAGGTGTGCACTCTGTGTCTCTATTCTACATGTCCAGGTGTGCACTGTTTGTCTCTATTCCACATGTCCAGGTGTGTACTGGGTCTCTATTGCACATGTCCAGATGTGTACTATGTCTCTCTATTCTGCATGTCCTGGTGTGTACTGTGTGTCACTCCTCTACATGTCCAGTTGTGCACTGTGTGTCCCTATTCTACATGTCCAGGTGTGCACTGTGTGTCTCTATTCTTCATGTCCAGGTGTGCACTGTGTGTCTCCATTCTACATGTCCAGGTTTGCACTGTGTGTCTCTATTCTTTATGTCCTGGAGTGCACTGTGTGTCTCTATTCTACATGTCCAGGTGTATACTGTGTGTCTCTATTCTTTATGTCCTGGTGTGTACTGTATGTCTCTATACCACATGTCCAAGTGTGTACTGAGTGTCTCTATTCCTTATGTCCTGGTGTGTACAGTGGGTCTCTATTCTACATGTCCAGGTGTGTACTGTATGTCTGTACTCTACATGTCCAGGTGTCTACTGTGTGTCTCAATTCTTTATGTCCTGGTGTGTACTGTTTGACTCTATTCTACATGTCCAGGTGTGTACTGTGCGTCTCCATTCTACATGTCCAGGTGTGTACTGTGTGTCTCTATTCTTTATGTCCTGGTGTGTACTGTATGTCTGTATTCTACATGTCCAGGTGTGTACTGTGTGTGTCTATTCTTTATGTCCTGGAGTGTACTGTTTGTCTCTATTCTACATGTCCAGGTGTGTATAGTGTGTGTCTATTCTACATATCAAGGTGTGTACTGTGTGTCTCTATTCTTCATGTCCAGGTATGTACAGTGTGTCTCTATTCTACACGTCCATGTGTGTACTGTGTGTCTCTATTCTAAATGTCCAGGTGTGAACAGTGTGTTTCGATTCTTCATGTCCAGGTATGTATTGTGTGTCTCTATTCTTTATGTACTGGTGTGTACAGTGTGTCTCTATTCTTCATGTCCAGGTGTGCACTCTGTGTCTCTATTCTACATGTCCAGGTGTGCACTGTTTGTCTCTATTCCACATGTCCAGGTGTGTACTGGGTCTCTATTGCACATGTCCAGATGTGTACTATGTCTCTCTATTCTGCATGTCCTGGTGTGTACTGTGTGTCACTCCTCTACATGTCCAGTTGTGCACTGTGTGTCTGTGTTCTACATGTCCGGGTGTGTACTGTGTGTCTCTATTCTTCATGTCCAGGTGTGCACTGTGTGTCTCCATTCTACATGTCCAGGTGTGTACAGTGTGTCTCTATTCTACATGTCCAGGTGTGTACTGTGTGTCCCTATTCTACATGTCCAGGTGTGCACTGTGTGTCTCTATGCTTTATGTACTGGTGTGCACTGTGTGTCTCTATTCTACATGTCCAGGTGTATACTGTGTGTCTCTATTCTTTATGTCCAGGTGTGTACTGTATGTCTCTATACAACATGTACAAGTGTGTACTGAGTGTCTCTATTCTTTATGTCCTGGAGTGTACAGTGTGTCTCTATTCTACATGTCCAGGTGTGTACTGTATGTCTGTAGTTTACATGTCCAGGTGTGTACTGTGTGTCTCAATTCTTTATGTCCTGGTGTGTACTGTTTGAGTCTATTCTACATGTCCAGGTGTGTACTGCGTGTGTCTATTCTACATGTCCAGGTGTGTACTGTGTGTCTCTATTCTACACGTCCAGGTGTGTACAGTGTGTCTCTATTCTACATGTCCAGGTGTGCACTGTGTGTCTCTATTCTACATGTCCAGGTGTGTACTGTGTGTCTCTCTACTACATGTCCAGTTGTGTACTGTGTGTCTCCATTCTACATGTCCAGGTGTGTACTGTGTGTCTCCATTCTACATGTCCAGGTGTGTACTGTGTGTCTCTATTCTTTATGTCCTGGTGTGTACTGTATGTCTGTATTCTACATGTCCAGGTGTGTACTGTGTGTGTCTATTCTTTATGTCCGGGAGTGTACTGTTTGTCTCTATTCTACATGTCCAGGTGTGTATAGTGTGTGTCTATTCTACATATCAAGGTGTGTACTGTGTGTCTCTATTCTTCATGTCCAGGTATGTACAGTGTGTCTCTATTCTACACGTCCAGGTGTGTACTGTGTGTCTCTATTCTAAATGTCCAGGTGTGAACAGTGTGTTTCGATTCTTCATGTCCAGGTATGTATTGTGTGTCTCTATTCTACATGTCCAGGTGTGCACTGTTTGTCTCTATTCCACATGTCCAGGTGTGTACTGGGTCTCTATTGCACATGTCCAGATGTGTACTATGTCTCTCTATTCTGCATGTCCTGGTGTGTACTGTGTGTCACTCCTCTACATGTCCAGTTGTGCACTGTGTGTCTGTGTTCTACATGTCCGGGTGTGTACTGTGTGTCTCTATTCTTCATGTCCAGGTGTGCACTGTGTGTCTCCATTCTACATGTCCAGGTATGTACTGTGTGTCTCTATTCTACATGTCCTGGTGTGCACTGTGTGTCTCTATTCTACATGTCCAGGTGTGTACTGTGTGTCTCTATTCTTCATGTCCAGGTGTGTACTGTGTGTCTCTATTCTACATGTCCAGGTATGTACAGTGTGTCTCTATTCTACACGTCCAGGTGTGTACTGTGTGTCTCTATTCTAAATGTCCAGGTGTGCACAGTGTGTGTCGATTCTACATGTCCAGGTGTGTATTGTGTGTCTCTATTCTTTATGTACTGGTGTGTACAGTGTGTCTCTATTCTTCATGTCCAGGTGTGCACTCTGTGTCTCTATTCTACATGTCCAGGTGTGCACTGTTTGTCTCTATTCCACATGTCCAGGTGTGTACTGGGTCTCTATTGCACATGTCCAGATGTGTACTATGTCTCTCTATTCTGCACGTCCTGTTGTGTACTTTGTGTCACTCCTCTACATGTCCAGTTGTGCACTGTGTGTCTGTGTTCTACATGTCCGGGTGTGTACTGAGTGTCTCTATTCCTTATGTCCTGGTGTGTACAGTGGGTCTCTATTCTACATGTCCAGGTGTGTACTGTATGTCTGTACTCTACATGTCCAGGTGTCTACTGTGTGTCTCAATTCTTTATGTCCTGGTGTGTACTGTGTGTCTGTACTCTACATGTCCAGGTGTCTACTGTGTGTCTCAATTCTTTATGTCCTGGAGTGCACTGTGTGTCTCTATTCTACATGTCCAGGTGTATACTGTGTGTCTCTATTCTTTATGTCCTGGTGTGTACTGTATGTCTCTATACCACATGTCCAAGTGTGTACTGAGTGTCTCTATTCCTTATGTCCTGGTGTGTACAGTGGGTCTCTATTCTACATGTCCAGGTGTGTACTGTATGTCTGTACTCTACATGTCCAGGTGTCTACTGTGTGTCTCAATTCTTTATGTCCTGGTGTGTACTGTTTGACTCTATTCTACATGTCCAGGTGTGTACTGTGCGTCTCCATTCTACATGTCCAGGTGTGTACTGTGTGTCTCTATTCTTTATGTCCTGGTGTGTACTGTATGTCTGTATTCTACATGTCCAGGTGTGTACTGTGTGTGTCTATTCTTTATGTCCTGGAGTGTACTGTTTGTCTCTATTCTACATGTCCAGGTGTGTATAGTGTGTGTCTATTCTACATATCAAGGTGTGTACTGTGTGTCTCTATTCTTCATGTCCAGGTATGTACAGTGTGTCTCTATTCTACACGTCCATGTGTGTACTGTGTGTCTCTATTCTAAATGTCCAAGTGTGAACAGTGTGTTTCGATTCTTCATGTCCAGGTATGTATTGTGTGTCTCTATTCTTTATGTACTGGTGTGTACAGTGTGTCTCTATTCTTCATGTCCAGGTGTGCACTCTGTGTCTCTATTCTACATGTCCAGGTGTGCACTGTTTGTCTCTATTCCACATGTCCAGGTGTGTACTGGGTCTCTATTGCACATGTCCAGATGTGTACTATGTCTCTCTATTCTGCATGTCCTGGTGTGTACTGTGTGTCACTCCTCTACATGTCCAGTTGTGCACTGTGTGTCTGTGTTCTACATGTCCGGGTGTGTACTGTGTGTCTCTATTCTTCATGTCCAGGTGTGCACTGTGTGTCTCCATTCTACATGTCCAGGTGTGTACAGTGTGTCTCTATTCTACATGTCCAGGTGTGTACTGTGTGTCCCTATTCTACATGTCCAGGTGTGCACTGTGTGTCTCTATGCTTTATGTACTGGTGTGCACTGTGTGTCTCTAATCGACATGTCCAGGTGTGCACTGTGTGTCTCTATTCTTTATGTCCTGGAGTGCACTGTGTGTCTCTATTCTACATGTCCAGGTGTATACTGTGTGTCTCTATTCTTTATGTCCTGGTGTGTACTGTATGTCTCTATACAACATGTACAAGTGTGTACTGAGTGTCTCTATTCTTTATGTCCTGGTGTGTACAGTGTGTCTCTATTCTACATGTCCAGGTGTGTACTGTATGTCTGTAGTTTACATGTCCAGGTGTGTACTGTGTGTCTCAATTCTTTATGTCCTGGTGTGTACTGTTTGACTCTATTCTACATGTCCAGGTGTGTACTGCGTGTGTCTATTCTACATGTCCAGGTGTGTACTGTGTGTCTCTATTCTACACGTCCAGGTGTGTACAGTGTGTCTCTATTCTACATGTCCAGGTGTGCACTGTGTGTCTCTATTCTACATGTCCAGGTGTGTACTGTGTGTCTCTCTACTACATGTCCAGTTGTGTACTGTGTGTCTCCATTCTACATGTCCAGGTGTGTACTGTGTGTCTCCATTCTACATGTCCAGGTGTGTACTGTGTGTCTCTATTCTTTATGTCCTGGTGTGTACTGTATGTCTGTATTCTACATGTCCAGGTGTGTACTGTGTGTGTCTATTCTTTATGTCCGGGAGTGTACTGTTTGTCTCTATTCTACATGTCCAGGTGTGTATAGTGTGTGTCTATTCTACATATCAAGGTGTGTACTGTGTGTCTCTATTCTTCATGTCCAGGTATGTACAGTGTGTCTCTATTCTACACGTCCAGGTGTGTACTGTGTGTCTCTATTCTAAATGTCCAGGTGTGAACAGTGTGTTTCGATTCTTCATGTCCAGGTATGTATTGTGTGTCTCTATTCTACATGTCCAGGTGTGCACTGTTTGTCTCTATTCCACATGTCCAGGTGTGTACTGGGTCTCTATTGCACATGTCCAGATGTGTACTATGTCTCTCTATTCTGCATGTCCTGGTGTGTACTGTGTGTCACTCCTCTACATGTCCAGTTGTGCACTGTGTGTCTGTGTTCTACATGTCCGGGTGTGTACTGTGTGTCTCTATTCTTCATGTCCAGGTGTGCACTGTGTGTCTCCATTCTACATGTCCAGGTATGTACTGTGTGTCTCTATTCTACATGTCCTGGTGTGCACTGTGTGTCTCTATTCTACATGTCCAGGTGTGTACTGTGTGTCTCTGTTCTTCATGTCCAGGTGTGTACTGTGTGTCTCTATTCTACATGTCCAGGTATGTACAGTGTGTCTCTATTCTACACGTCCAGGTGTGTACTGTGTGTCTCTATTCTAAATGTCCAGGTGTGCACAGTGTGTGTCGATTCTACATGTCCAGGTGTGTATTGTGTGTCTCTATTCTTTATGTACTGGTGTGTACAGTGTGTCTCTATTCTTCATGTCCAGGTGTGCACTCTGTGTCTCTATTCTACATGTCCAGGTGTGCACTGTTTGTCTCTATTCCACATGTCCAGGTGTGTACTGGGTCTCTATTGCACATGTCCAGATGTGTACTATGTCTCTCTATTCTGCACGTCCTGTTGTGTACTTTGTGTCACTCCTCTACATGTCCAGTTGTGCACTGTGTGTCTGTGTTCTACATGTCCGGGTGTGTACTGTGTGTCCCTATTTTTCATGCCCAGGTGTGTACAGTGTGTCTCTATTCTTCATGTCCAGATGTGTACAGTGTGTCTCTATTCTTCATGTCCAGGTGTGTACAGTGTGTCTCTATTCTACATGTCCAGGTGTGTACTGTGTATCTCTATTCTTCCTGTCCAGGTATACACAGTGTGTCTCTATTCCACATGTCCAGGTGTGTACAGTGTGTCTCTATTCTACATGTCCAGGTGTGTACAGTGTGTCTCTATTCTACACGTCCAGGTGTGTACAGTGTGTCTCTATTCTACATGTCCAGGTGTGTACAATGTGTCTCTATGCTACATGTCCAGGTGTGTACTGTGTATCTCTATTCTTCATGTCCAGGTGTGCACAGTGTGTCTCTATTCTACATGTCCAATTGCGCACTGTGTGTCTCTATTCTACATGTCCAGGTGTGTACTGTGTGTCTCTCTACTACATGTCCAGGCGTGCACTGTGTGTGTCTATTCTTTATGTCCTGGAGTGTACTGTTTGTCTCTATTCTACATGTCCAGCTGTGTATAGTGTGTGTCTATTCTACATGTCAAGGTGTGTACTGTGTGTCTCTATTCTTCATGTCCAGGTATGTACAGTGTGTCTCTATTCTACACGTCCAGGTGTGTACTGTGTGTCTCTATTCTAAATGTCCAGGTGTGAACAGTGTGTGTCGATTCTACATGTCCAGGTGTGTATTGTGTGTCTCTATTCTTCATGTCCAGGTGTGCACTCTGTGTCTCTATTCTACATGTCCAGGTATGCACTGTTTGTCTCTATTCCACATGTCCAGGTGTGTACTGGGTCTCTATTGCACATGTCCAGATGTGTACTATGTCTCTCTATTCTGCACGTCCTGTTGTGTACTGTGTGTCACTCCTCTACATGTCGAGTTGTGCACTGTGTGTCTGTGTTCTACATGTCCGGGTGTGTACTGTGTGCCTCTATTTTTCATGTCCAGGTGTGTACTGTGTGTCTCCATTCTACATGTCCAGGTATGTACTGTGTATCTCTATTCTTCATGTCCAGATGTGTACAGTGTGTCTCTATTCTTCATGTCCAGATGTGTACAGTGTGTCTCTATTCTTCATGTCCATGTGTGTACAGTGTGTCTCTATTCTACATGTCCAGGTGTGCACTGTGTGTCTCTATACTTTATGTCCTGGTGTGTACTGTATGTCTGTATTCCAGATGTCCAGGTGTGCACTGTGTGTCTCTATACTTTATGTCCTGGTGTGTACTGTATGTCTGTATTCCAGATGTCCAGGTGTGCACTGTGTGTCTCTATTCTACATGTCCAGGTGTGTATTGTGTGTCTCTATTCTTTATGTCCTTGTGTGTACAGTGTGTCTCTATTCCACATGTCCAGGTGTGTACTGTGTATCTCTATTCTTTATGTCCTGGTGTGCACTGTGTGTCTCTATTCTACATGTCCAGGTGTGTACTGTGTGTGTCTATTCTTTATGTCCTGGAGTGTACTGTTTGTCTCTATTCTACATGTCCAGGTGTGTATAGTGTGTGTCTATTCTACATATCAAGGTGTGTACTGTGTGTCTCTATTCTTCATGTCCAGGTATGTACAGTGTGTCTCTATTCTACACGTCCATGTGTGTACTGTGTGTCTCTATTCTAAATGTCCAGGTGTGAACAGTGTGTTTCGATTCTTCATGTCCAGGTATGTATTGTGTGTCTCTATTCTTTATGTACTGGTGTGTACAGTGTGTCTCTATTCTTCATGTCCAGGTGTGCACTCTGTGTCTCTATTCTACATGTCCAGGTGTGCACTGTTTGTCTCTATTCCACATGTCCAGGTGTGTACTGGGTCTCTATTGCACATGTCCAGATGTGTACTATGTCTCTCTATTCTGCATGTCCTGGTGTGTACTGTGTGTCACTCCTCTACATGTCCAGTTGTGCACTGTGTGTCTGTGTTCTACATGTCCGGGTGTGTACTGTGTGTCTCTATTCTTCATGTCCAGGTGTGCACTGTGTGTCTCCATTCTACATGTCCAGGTGTGTACAGTGTGTCTCTATTCTACATGTCCAGGTGTGTACTGTGTGTCCCTATTCTACATGTCCAGGTGTGCACTGTGTGTCTCTATGCTTTATGTACTGGTGTGCACTGTGTGTCTCTAATCGACATGTCCAGGTGTGCACTGTGTGTCTCTATTCTTTATGTCCTGGAGTGCACTGTGTGTCTCTATTCTACATGTCCAGGTGTATACTGTGTGTCTCTATTCTTTATGTCCTGGTGTGTACTGTATGTCTCTATACAACATGTACAAGTGTGTACTGAGTGTCTCTATTCTTTATGTCCTGGTGTGTACAGTGTGTCTCTATTCTACATGTCCAGGTGTGTACTGTATGTCTGTAGTTTACATGTCCAGGTGTGTACTGTGTGTCTCAATTCTTTATGTCCTGGTGTGTACTGTTTGACTCTATTCTACATGTCCAGGTGTGTACTGCGTGTGTCTATTCTACATGTCCAGGTGTGTACTGTGTGTCTCTATTCTACACGTCCAGGTGTGTACAGTGTGTCTCTATTCTACATGTCCAGGTGTGCACTGTGTGTCTCTATTCTACATGTCCAGGTGTGTACTGTGTGTCTCTCTACTACATGTCCAGTTGTGTACTGTGTGTCTCCATTCTACATGTCCAGGTGTGTACTGTGTGTCTCCATTCTACATGTCCAGGTGTGTACTGTGTGTCTCTATTCTTTATGTCCTGGTGTGTACTGTATGTCTGTATTCTACATGTCCAGGTGTGTACTGTGTGTGTCTATTCTTTATGTCCGGGAGTGTACTGTTTGTCTCTATTCTACATGTCCAGGTGTGTATAGTGTGTGTCTATTCTACATATCAAGGTGTGTACTGTGTGTCTCTATTCTTCATGTCCAGGTATGTACAGTGTGTCTCTATTCTACACGTCCAGGTGTGTACTGTGTGTCTCTATTCTAAATGTCCAGGTGTGAACAGTGTGTTTCGATTCTTCATGTCCAGGTATGTATTGTGTGTCTCTATTCTACATGTCCAGGTGTGCACTGTTTGTCTCTATTCCACATGTCCAGGTGTGTACTGGGTCTCTATTGCACATGTCCAGATGTGTACTATGTCTCTCTATTCTGCATGTCCTGGTGTGTACTGTGTGTCACTCCTCTACATGTCCAGTTGTGCACTGTGTGTCTGTGTTCTACATGTCCGGGTGTGTACTGTGTGTCTCTATTCTTCATGTCCAGGTGTGCACTGTGTGTCTCCATTCTACATGTCCAGGTATGTACTGTGTGTCTCTATTCTACATGTCCTGGTGTGCACTGTGTGTCTCTATTCTACATGTCCAGGTGTGTACTGTGTGTCTCTGTTCTTCATGTCCAGGTGTGTACTGTGTGTCTCTATTCTACATGTCCAGGTATGTACAGTGTGTCTCTATTCTACACGTCCAGGTGTGTACTGTGTGTCTCTATTCTAAATGTCCAGGTGTGCACAGTGTGTGTCGATTCTACATGTCCAGGTGTGTATTGTGTGTCTCTATTCTTTATGTACTGGTGTGTACAGTGTGTCTCTATTCTTCATGTCCAGGTGTGCACTCTGTGTCTCTATTCTACATGTCCAGGTGTGCACTGTTTGTCTCTATTCCACATGTCCAGGTGTGTACTGGGTCTCTATTGCACATGTCCAGATGTGTACTATGTCTCTCTATTCTGCACGTCCTGTTGTGTACTTTGTGTCACTCCTCTACATGTCCAGTTGTGCACTGTGTGTCTGTGTTCTACATGTCCGGGTGTGTACTGTGTGTCCCTATTTTTCATGCCCAGGTGTGTACAGTGTGTCTCTATTCTTCATGTCCAGATGTGTACAGTGTGTCTCTATTCTTCATGTCCAGGTGTGTACAGTGTGTCTCTATTCTACATGTCCAGGTGTGTACTGTGTATCTCTATTCTTCCTGTCCAGGTATACACAGTGTGTCTCTATTCCACATGTCCAGGTGTGTACAGTGTGTCTCTATTCTACATGTCCAGGTGTGTACAGTGTGTCTCTATTCTACACGTCCAGGTGTGTACAGTGTGTCTCTATTCTACATGTCCAGGTGTGTACAATGTGTCTCTATGCTACATGTCCAGGTGTGTACTGTGTATCTCTATTCTTCATGTCCAGGTGTGCACAGTGTGTCTCTATTCTACATGTCCAATTGCGCACTGTGTGTCTCTATTCTACATGTCCAGGTGTGTACTGTGTGTCTCTCTACTACATGTCCAGGCGTGCACTGTGTGTGTCTATTCTTTATGTCCTGGAGTGTACTGTTTGTCTCTATTCTACATGTCCAGCTGTGTATAGTGTGTGTCTATTCTACATGTCAAGGTGTGTACTGTGTGTCTCTATTCTTCATGTCCAGGTATGTACAGTGTGTCTCTATTCTACACGTCCAGGTGTGTACTGTGTGTCTCTATTCTAAATGTCCAGGTGTGAACAGTGTGTGTCGATTCTACATGTCCAGGTGTGTATTGTGTGTCTCTATTCTTCATGTCCATGTGTGCACTCTGTGTCTCTATTCTACATGTCCAGGTATGCACTGTTTGTCTCTATTCCACATGTCCAGGTGTGTACTGGGTCTCTATTGCACATGTCCAGATGTGTACTATGTCTCTCTATTCTGCACGTCCTGTTGTGTACTGTGTGTCACTCCTCTACATGTCGAGTTGTGCACTGTGTGTCTGTGTTCTACATGTCCGGGTGTGTACTGTGTGCCTCTATTTTTCATGTCCAGGTGTGTACTGTGTGTCTCCATTCTACATGTCCAGGTATGTACTGTGTATCTCTATACTTCATGTCCAGATGTGTACAGTGTGTCTCTATTCTTCATGTCCAGATGTGTACAGTGTGTCTCTATTCTTCATGTCCATGTGTGTACAGTGTGTCTCTATTCTACATGTCCAGGTGTGCACTGTGTGTCTCTATACTTTATGTCCTGGTGTGTACTGTATGTCTGTATTCCAGATGTCCAGGTGTGCACTGTGTGTCTCTATACTTTATGTCCTGGTGTGTACTGTATGTCTGTATTCCAGATGTCCAGGTGTGCACTGTGTGCTCTATTCTACATGTCCAGGTGTGTATTGTGTGTCTCTATTCTTTATGTCCTTGTGTGTACAGTGTGTCTCTATTCCACATGTCCAGGTGTGTACTGTGTATCTCTATTCTTTATGTCCTGGTGTGCACTGTGTGTCTCTATTCTACATGTCCAGGTGTGTACTGTGTGTCTCTATTCTTCATGTCCAGGTGTGTACTGTGTGTCTCTATTCTACATGTCCAGGTGTGTACAGTGTGTCGCTATTCTACATGTCCAGGTGTGTACAGTGTGTGTCTATTCTACATGCCCAGGAGTGCACTGTGCGTCTCTATTCCACATGTCCAGGTGTGTACAGTGTGTCTCTATTCTACATGTCCAGGTGTGTACTGTGTATCTCTGTTCTTCATGTCCAGGTATACACAGTGTGTCTCTATTCCACATGTCCAGGTGTGTACAGTGCGTCTCTATTCTACATGTCCAGGTGTGTACAGTGTGTCTCTATTCTACACGTCCATGTGTGTACAGTGTGTCTCTATTCTACATGTCCAGGTGTGTACAGTGTGTCTCTACGCTACATGTCCAGGTGTGTACTGTGTATCTCTATTCTTCATGTCCAGGTGTGTACTGTGTGTCTCTCTACTACATGTCCAGGCGTGAACTATGTGTGTCTATTCTTTATGTCCTGGAGTGTACTGTTTGTCTCTATTCTACATGTCCAGGTGTGTATAGTGTGTGTCTATTCTACATGTCAAGGTGTGTACTGTGTGTCTCTATTCTTCATGTCCAGGTATGTACAGTGTGTCTCTATTCTACACGTCCAGGTGTGTACTGTGTGTCTCTATTCTAAATGTCCAGGTGTGCACAGTCTGTGTCGATTCGACATGTCCAGGTGTGTATTGTGTGTCTCTATTCTTTATGTACTGGTGTGTACAGTGTGTCTCTATTCTTCATGTCCAGGTGTGCACTCTGTGTCTCTATTCTACATGTCCAGGTATGCACTGTTTGTTTCTATTCCACATGTCCAGGTGTGTACTGGGTCTCTATAGCACATGTCCAGATGTGTACTATGTCTCTCTATTCTGCACGTCCTGTTGTATACTGTGTGTCACTCCTCTACATGTCCAGTTGTGCACTGTGTGTCTGTGTTCTACATGTCCGGGTGTGTACTGTGTGTCTCTATTTTTCATGTCCAGGTGTGTACTGTGTGTCTCCATTCTACATGTCCAGGTGTGTACAGTGTGTCTCTATTCTTCATGTCCAGGTGTGTACAGTGTGTCTCTATTCTACATGTCCAGGTGTGCACTGTGTGTCTCTATTCTTTATGTCCTGGTGTGCACTGTGTGTCTCTATTCGACATGTCCAGGTGTGCACTGTGTGTCTCTATTCTTTATGTCCTGGTGTGCACTGTGTGTCTCTATTCTACATGTCCAGGTGTATACTGTGTGTCTCTATTCTTTATGTCCTGGTGTGTACTGTATGTCTCTACTCTTCATGTCTTGGTGCGTACTGTGTGTGTCTATTCTTTATGTCCTGGTGTGCACTCTCTGTCTCTATTCTACATGTCCAGGTGTGCACTGTGCTCTATTCTACCTGTGCAGGTGTGCAATGTGTGTCTCTATTCTTCATGTACTGGTGTGTACAGTGTGTTTCTCTACCACATGTCCAGTTGTGCACTGTGTGTCTCTTTTCTACATGTCCAGGTGTGTATAGTGTGCCTCTATTCTACACGTCCAGGTGTGTACAGTGTGTCTCTATTCTTTATGTCCTGCTGTGTACTGTGTGTCTCTATTCTTCGTGTCCAGGTGTGTACAGTGTGTCTCTATTCTTCATGTCCAGGTGAGTACAGTGCGTCTCTATTCTAAATGTCCAGGTGTGTACTGTGTGTATCTATTCCACATGTCCATGTGTGCACTGTATGTCTCTATTCTACATGTCCTGGTGTGCACTGTGTGTCTCTATTCCACATGTCCAGGTGTGTACTGTGTGTCTCTATTCTAATGTCCAGGTGTGTACCGTGTGTCTCTATTCTACATGTCCAGGTGTGTACTGTGTGTCTCTACTCTTCATGTCTTGGTGTGTACTGTGTGTCTCTATTCTACATGTCCAGGTGTGTACAGTGTGTGTCTATTCTACATGTCCAGGTGTGTACTGTGTGTCTGTATTCTACATGCCCAGGTGTGTACAGTGTGTGTCTATTCTTTATGTCCAGGTGTGCACTCTCTGTCTCTATTCTACATGTCCAGGTGTGCACTGTGTCTCTATTCTACCTGTGCAGGTGTGCAATGTGTGTCTCTATTCTTCATGTACAGGTGTGTACATTGTGTTTCTCTACTACATGTCCAGTTGTGCACTGTGTGTCTCTTTTCTACATGTCCAGGTGTGTATAGTGTGCCTCTATTCTACACGTCCAGGTGTGTACAGTGTGTCTCTATTCCACATGTCCAGATGTGTACTGTGTGTCAATATTCTTTGTTTCCAGGTGTGTACAGTGTGTCTCTATTCCACATGTCCAGATGTGTACTGTGTGTCAATATTCTTTGTTTCCAGGTGTGTACAGTGTGTCTCTATTCTACATGTCCAGGTGTGTACTGTGTGTCTCTATTCTACATGTCCAGGTGTGTACTGTGTGTCTCTATTCTTTATGTCCTGCTGTGTACTGTGTGTCTCTATTCTTCATGTCCAGGTGTGTACCGTGTGTCTCTATTCTACATGTCCAGGTGTGTACTGTGTGTCTCTACTCTTCATGTCCAGGTGTGTATTGTGTGTCTCTCTACTACATGTCCAGGCGTGCACTGTGTGTCTCTATTCTACATGTCCAGGTGTGTACTGTGTGTCTCCATTCTACATGTCCAGGTGTGTACTGTGTGTCTCTATACTTTATGTCCTGGTGTGTACTGTATGTCTGTATTCTACATGTCCAGGTGTGTACTGTGTATCTCCATTCTACATGTCCAGGTGTGTACTGTGTGTCTCTATTCTTTATGTCCTGGTGTGTACTGTATGTCTGTATTCTACATGTCCAGGTGTGTACTGTGTGTGTCTATTCTTTATGTCCTGGAGTGTACTGTTTGTCTCTATTCTACATGTCCAGGTGTGTATAGTGTGTGTCTATTCTACATATCAAGGTGTGTACTGTGTGTCTCTATTCTTCATGTCCAGGTATGTACAGTGTGTCTCTATTCTACACGTCCAGGTGTGTACTGTGTGTCTCTTTTCTAAATGTCCAGGTGTGAACAGTGTGTGTCGATTCTTCATGTCCAGGTATGTATTGTGTGTCTCTATTCTTTATGTACTGGTGTGCACTGTGTGTCTCCATTCTACATGTCCAGGTATGTACTGTGTATCTCTATTCTTCATGTCCAGGTGTGTACAGTGTGTCTCTATTCTACATGTCCAGGTGTGTACTGTGTGTCCCTATTCTACATGTCCAGGTGTGCACTGTGTGTCTCTATGCTTTATGTACTGGTGTGCACTGTGTGTCTCTATTCTTCATGTCCAGGTGTGCACTGTGTGTCTCTATTCTACATGTCCAGGTGTATACTGTGTGTCTCTATTCTTTATGTCCTGGTGTGTACTGTATGTCTCTATACCACATGTCCAAGTGTGTACAGTGTGTCTCTATTCGACATGTCCAGGTGTGCACTGTGTGTCTCTATTCTTTATGTCCTGGTGTGCACTGTGTGTCTCTATTCTACATGTCCAGGTGTATACTGTGTGTCTCTATTCTTTATGTCCTGGTGTGTACTGTATGTCTCTATACCACATGTCCAAGTGTGTACTGAGTGTCTCTATTCTTTATGTCCTGGTGTGTACAGTGTGTCTCTATTCTACATGTCCAGGTGTGTACTGTATGTCTGTACTCTACATGTCCAGGTGTGTACTGTGTGTCTCAATTCTTTATGTCCTGGTGTGTACTGTTTGACTCTATTCTACATGTCCAGGTGTGTACTGCGTGTGTCTATTCTACATGTCCAGGTGTGTACTGTGTGTCTCTATTCTTCATGTCCACGTGTGTACTGTGTGTCTCTATTCTACATGTCCAGGTGTGTACTGTGTGTCCCTATTCTACATGTCCAGGTGTGTACAGTGTGTGTCTATTCTACATGCCCAGGTGTGCACTGTGCGTCTCTATTCCACATGTCCAGGTGTGTACAGTGTGTCTCTATTCTATATGTCCAGGTGTGTACTGTGTATCTCTATTCTTCATGTCCAGGTATGCACAGTGTGTCTCTATTCCACATGTCCAGGTGTGTACAGTGTGTCTCTATTCTACACGTCCAGGTGTGTATAGTGTGTGTCTATTCTACATATCAAGGTGTGTACTGTGTGTCTCTATTCTTCATGTCCAGGTATTTACAGTGTGTCTCTATTCTACACGTCCAGGTGTGTACTGTGTGTCTCTATTCTAAATGTCCAGGTGTGAACAGTGTGTGTCGATTCTTCATGTCCAGGTATGTATTGTGTGTCTCTATTCTTTATGTACTGGTGTGTACAGTGTGTCTCTATTCTTCATGTCCAGGTATGCACAGTGTGTCTCTATTCCACATGTCCAGGTGTGTACAGTGTGTCTCTATTCTACACGTCCAGGTGTGTACAGTGTGTCTCTATTCTACATGTCCAGGTGTGTACAGTGTGTCTCTATGCGACATGTCCAGGTGTGTACTGTGTATCTCTATTCTTCATGTCCAGGTGTGTACAGTGTGTCTGTATTCTACATGTCCAATTGTGCACTGTGTGTCTCTATTCTACATGTCCAGGTGTGTACTGTGTGTCTCTCTAGTACATGTCCAGGCGTGCACTGTGTGTCTCTATTCTACATGTCCAGGTGTGTACTGTGTTCTCCATTCTACATGTCCAGGTGTGTACTGTGTGTCTCTATTCTTTATGTCCTGATGTGTACTGTATGTCTGTATTCTACATGTCCAGGTGTGTACTGTGTGTGTCTATTCTTTATGTCCTGGAGTGTACTGTTTGTCTCTATTCTACATGTCCAGGTGTGTATAGTGTGTGTCTATTCTACATATCAAGGTGTGTACTGTGTGTCTCTATTCTTCATGTCCAGGTATTTACAGTGTGTCTCTATTCTACACGTCCAGGTGTGTACTGTGTGTCTCTATTCTAAATGTCCAGGTGTGAACAGTGTGTGTCGATTCTTCATGTCCAGGTATGTATTGTGTGTCTCTATTCTTTATGTACTGGTGTGTACAGTGTGTCTCTATTCTTCATGTCCAGGTGTGCACTCTGTGTCTCTATTCTACATGTCCAGCTGTGCACTCTGTGTCTCTATTCTACATGTCCAGGTGTGCACTGTTTGTCTCTATTCCACATGTCCAGGTGTGTACTGGGTCTCTATTGCACATGTCCAGATGTGTACTATGTCTCTCTATTCTGCATGTCCTGGTGTGTACTGTGTGTCACTCCTCTACATGTCCAGTTGTGCACTGTGTGTCTGTGTTCTACATGTCCGGGTGTGTACTGTGTGTCTCTATTCTTCATGTCCAGGTGTGCACTGTGTGTCTCCATTCTACATGTCCAGGTATGTACTGTGTATCTCTATTCTTCATGTCCAGGTATGTACTGTGTATCTCTATTCTTCATGTCCAGGTGTGTACTGTGTGTCCCTATTCTACATGTCCAGGTGTGCACTGAGTGTCTCTATGCTTTATGTCCTGGAGTGCACTGTGTGTCTCTATTCTACATGTCCAGGTGTATACTGTGTGTCTCTATTCTTTATGTCCTGGTGTGTACTGTATGTCTCTATACCACATGTCCAAGTGTGTACTGAGTGTCTCTATTCTTTATGTCCTGGTGTGTACAGTGTGTCTCTTTTCTACATGTCCAGGTGTGTACTGTATGTCTGTACTCTACATGTCCAGGTGTGTACTGTGTGTCTCAATTCTTTATGTCCTGGTGTGTACTGTTTGACTCTATTCTACATGTCCAGGTGTGTACTGCGTGTGTCTATTCTACATGTCCAGGTGTGTACTGTGTGTCTCTATTCTTCATGTCCAGGTGTGTACAGTGTGTCTCTATTCTACACGTCCAGGTGTGTACAGTGTGTCTCTATTCTACATGTCCAGGTGTGCACTGTGTGTCTCTATTCTACATGTCCAGGTGTGTACTGTGTGTCTCTCTACTACATGTCCAGGCGTGCACTGTGTGTCTCTATTCTACATGTCCAGGTGTGTACTGTGTGTCTCTATTCTTTATGTCCTGGTGTGTACTGTATGTCTGTATTCTACATGTCCAGGTGTGTACTGTGTGTGTCTATTCTTTATGTCCTGGAGTGTACTGTTTGTCTCTATTCTACATGTCCAGGTGTGTATAGTGTGTGTCTATTCTACATATCAAGGTGTGTACTGTGTGTCTCTATTCTTCATGTCCTGGTGTGCACTGTGTGTCTCTATTCTACATGTCCAGGTGTATACTGTGTGTCTCTATACTTTATGTCCTGGTGTGTACTGTATGTCTCTATACCACATGTCCAAGTGTGTACTGAGTGTCTCTATTCTTTATGTCCTGGTGTGTACAGTGTGTCTCTATTCTACATGTCCAAGTGTGTACTGTATGTCTGTACTCTACATGTCCAGGTGTGTACTGTGTGTCTCAATTCTTTATGTCCTGGTGTGTACTGTTTGACTCTATTCTACATGTCCAGGTGTGTACTGCGTGTGTCTATTCTACATGTCCAGGTGTGTACTGTGTGTCTCTATTCTTCATGTCCAGGTGTGTACAGTGTGTCTCTATTCTACACGTCCAGGTGTGTACAGTGTGTCTCTATTCTACATGTCCAGGTGTGCACTGTGTGTCTCTATTCTACATGTCCAGGTGTGTACTGTGTGTCTCTCTACTACATGTCCAGGCGTGCACTGTGTGTCTCTATTCTACATGTCCAAGTGTGTACTGTGTGTCTCCATTCTACATGTCCAGGTGTGTACAGTGTGTGTCTATTCTACATGCCCAGGTGTGCACTGTGCGTCTCTATTCCACATGTCCAGGTGTGTACAGTGTGTCTCTATTCTATATGTCCAGGTGTGTACTGTGTATCTCTATTCTTCATGTCCAGGTATGCACAGTGTGTCTCTATTCCACATGTCCAGGTGTGTACAGTGTGTCTCTATTCTACATGTCCAGGTGTGTACAGTGTGTCTCTATGCGACATGTCCAGGTGTGTACTGTGTATCTCTATTCTTCATGTCCAGGTGTGTACAGTGTGTCTGTATTCTACATGTCCAATTGTGCACTGTGTGTCTCTATTCTACATGTCCAGGTGTGTACTGTGTGTCTCTCTAGTACATGTCCAGGCGTGCACTGTGTGTCTCTATTCTACATGTCCAGGTGTGTACTGTGTTCTCCATTCTACATGTCCAGGTGTGTACTGTGTGTCTCTATTCTTTATGTCCTGATGTGTACTGTATGTCTGTATTCTACATGTCCAGGTGTGTACTGTGTGTGTCTATTCTTTATGTCCTGGAGTGTACTGTTTGTCTCTATTCTACATGTCCAGGTGTGTATAGTGTGTGTCTATTCTACATATCAAGGTGTGTACTGTGTGTCTCTATTCTTCATGTACTGGTGTGTACAGTGTGTCTCTATTCTTCATGTCCAGGTGTGCACTCTGTGTCTCTATTCTACATGTCCAGGTGTGCACTGTTTGTCTCTATTCCACATGTCCAGGTGTGTACTGGGTCTCTATTGCACATGTCCAGATGTGTACTATGTCTCTCTATTCTGCATGTCCTGGTGTGTACTGTGTGTCACTCCTCTACATGTCCAGTTGTGCACTGTGTGTCTGTGTTCTACATGTCCGGGTGTGTACTGTGTGTCTCTATTCTTCATGTCCAGGTGTGCACTGTGTGTCTCCATTCTACATGTCCAGGTATGTACTGTGTATCTCTATTCTTCATGTCCAGGTATGTACTGTGTATCTCTATTCTTCATGTCCAGGTGTGTACTGTGTGTCCCTATTCTACATGTCCAGGTGTGCACTGAGTGTCTCTATGCTTTATGTACTGGTGTGTACTGTGTGTCTCTAATCGACATGTCCAGTTGTGCACTGTGTGTCTGTGTTCTACATGTCCAGGTGTGTACAGTGTGTCTCTATTCTACATGTCCAGGTGTGCACTGTGTGTCTCTATTCGACATGTCCAGGTGTGCACTGTGTTTCTCTATTCTTTATGTCCTGGTGTGCACTGTGTGTCTCTATTCTACATGTCCAGGTGTATACTGTGTGTCTCTATTCTTTATGTCCTGGTGTGTACTGTATGTCTCTATACCACATGTCCAAGTGTGTTCTGAGTGTCTCTATTCTTTATGTCCTGGTGTGTACAGTGTGTCTCTATTCTACATGTCCAGGTGTGTACTGTATGTCTGTACTCTACATGTCCAGGTGTGTACTGTGTGTCTCAATTCTTTATGTCCTGGTGTGTACTGTTTGACTCTATTCTACATGTCCAGGTGTGTACTGCGTGTGTCTATTCTACATGTCCAGGTGTGTACTGTGTGTCTCTATTCTTCATGTTCAGGTGTGTACAGTGTGTCTCTATTCTACACGTCCAGGTGTGTACAGTGTGTCTCTATTCTACATGTCCAGGTGTGCACTGTGTGTCTCTATTCTACATGTCCAGGTGTGTACTGTGTGTCTCTCTACTACATGTCCAGGCGTGCACTGTGTGTCGCTATTCTACATATCCAGGTGTGTACTGTGTGTCTCTATTCTTTATGTCCTGGTGTGTACTGTATGTCTGTATTCTACATGTCCAGGTGTGTACTGTGTGTGTCTATTCTTTATGTCCTGGAGTGTACTGTTTGTCTCTATTCTACATGTCCAGGTGTGTATAGTGTGTGTCTATTCTACATATCAAGGTGTGTACTGTGCGTCTCTATTCTTCATGTCCTGGTGTGCACTGTGTGTCTCTATTCTACATGTCCAGGTGTATACTGTGTGTCTCTATTCTTTATGTCCTGGTGTGTACTGTATGTCTGTATTCTACATGTCCAGGTGTGTACTGTGTGTCTCCATTCTACATGTCCAGGTGTGTACTGTGTGTCTCTATTCTTTATGTCCTGGTGTGTACTGTATGTCTGTATTCTACATGTCCAGGTGTGTACTGTGTGTGTCTATTCTTTATGTCCTGGAGTGTACTGTTTGTCTCTATTCTACATGTCCAGGTGTGTATAGTGTGTGTCTATTCTACATATCAAGGTGTGTACTGTGTGTCTCTATTCTTCATGTACAGGTATGTACAGTGTGTCTCTATTCTACACGTCCAGGTGTGTACTGTGTGTCTCTTTTCTAAATGTACAGGTGTGAACAGTGTGTGTCGATTCTTCATGTCCAGGTATGTATTGTGTGTCTCTATTCTTTATGTACTGGTGTGTACAGTGTGTCTCTATTCTTCATGTCCAGGTGTGCACTCTGTTTCTCTATTCTACATGTCCAGGTGTGCACTGTTTGTCTCTATTCCACATGTCCAGGTGTGTACTGGGTCTCTATTGCACATGTCCAGATGTGTACTATGTCTCTCTATTCTACATGTCCGGGTGTGTACTGTGTGTCTCATTTCTACATGTCCAGGTGTATACTGTGTGTCTCTATTCTTTATGTCCTGGTGTGTACTGTATGTCTCTATACCACATGTCCAAGTGTGTACTGAGTGTCTCTATTCTTTATGTCCTGGTGTGTACAGTGTGTCTCTATTCTACATGTCCAGGTGTGTACTGTATGTCTGTACTCTACATGTCCAGGTGTGTACTGTGTGTCTCAATTCTTTATGTCCTGGTGTGTACTGTTTGACTCTATTCTACATGTCCAGGTGTGTACAGCGTGTGTCTATTCTACATGTCCAGGTGTGTACTGTGTGTCTCTATTCTTCATGTCCAGGTGTGTACAGTGTGTCTCTATTCTACACGTCCAGGTGTGTACAGTGTGTCTCTATTCTACATGTCCAGGTGTGCACTGTGTGTCTCTATTCTACATGTCCAGGTGTGTACTGTGTGTCTCTCTACTACATGTCCAGGCGTGCACTGTGTGTCTCTATTCTACATGTCCAGGTGTGTACTGTGTGTCTCCATTCTACATGTCCAGGTGTGTACTGTGTGTCTCTATTCTTTATGTCCTGGTGTGTACTGTATGTCTGTATTCAACATGTCCAGGTGTGTACTGTGTGTGTCTATTCTACATGTCCAGGTGTGTACTGTGTGTCTCTATTCTTTATGTCCTGGTGTGTACTGTATGTCTGTATTCAACATGTCCAGGTGTGTACTGTGTGTGTCTATTCTTTATGTCCTGGAGTGTACTGTTTGTCTCTATTCTACATGTCCAGGTGTGTATAGTGTGTGTCTATTCTACATATCAAGGTGTGTACTGTGTGTCTCTATTCTTCATGTCCAGGTATGTACAGTGTGTCTCTATTCTACACGTCCAGGTGTGTACTGTGTGTCTCTATTCTAAATGTCCAGGTGTGAACAGTGTGTTTCGATTCTTCATGTCCAGGTATGTATTGTGTGTCTCTATTCTTTATGTACTGGTGTGTACAGTGTGTCTCTATTCTTCATGTCCAGGTGTGCACTCTGTGTCTCTATTCTACATTTCCAGGTGTGCACTGTTTGTCTCTATTCCACATGTCCAGGTGTGTACTGGGTCTCTATTGCACATGTCCAGATGTGTACTATGTCTCTCTATTCTGCATGTCCTGGTGTGTACTGTGTGTCACTCCTCTACATGTCCAGTTGTGCACTGTGTGTGTCTGTGTTCTACATGTCCGGGTGTGTACTGTGTGTCTCTATTCTTCATGTCCAGGTGTGCACTGTGTGTCTCCATTCTACATGTCCAGGTATGTACTGTGTATCTCTATTCTTCATGTCCAGGTGTGTACAGTGTGTCTCTATTCTACATGTCCAGGTGTGTACTGTGTGTCCCTATTCTACATGTACAGGTGTGCACTGTGTGTCTCTATGCTTTATGTACTGGTGTGCACTGTGTGTCTCTATTCTACATGTCCAGGTGTATACTGTGTGTCTCTATTCTTTATGTCCTGGTGTGTACTGTATGTCTCTATACCACATGTCCAAGTGTGTACTGAGTGTCTCTATTCTTTATGTCCTGGTGTGTACAGTGTGTCTCTTTTTAAACATGTCCAGGTGTGTACTGTATGTCTGTACTCTACATGTCCAGGTGTGTACTGTGTGTCTCAATTCTTTATGTCCTGGTGTGTACTGTTTGACTCTATTCTACATGTCCAGGTGTGTACTGCGTGTGTCTATTCTACATGTCCAGGTGTGTACTGTGTGTCTCTATTCTTCATGTCCAGGTGTGTACAGTGTGTCTCTATTCTACACGTCCAGGTGTGTACAGTGTGTCTCTATTCTACATGTCCAGGTGTGCACTGTGTGTCTCTATTCTACATGTCCAGGTGTGTACTGTGTGTCTCTCTACTACATGTCCAGGCGTGCACTGTGTGTCTCTATTCTACATGTCCAGGTGTGTACTGTGTGTCTCTATTCTTTATGTCCTGGTGTGTACTGTATGTCTGTATTCTACATGTCCAGGTGTGTACTGTGTGTGTCTATTCTTTATGTCCTGGAGTGTACTGTTTGTCTCTATTCTACATGTCCAGGTGTGTATAGTGTGTGTCTATTCTACATATCAAGGTGTGTACTGTGTGTCTCTATTCTTCATGTCCTGGTGTGCACTGTGTGTCTCTATTCTACATGTCCAGGTGTATACTGTGTGTCTCTATTCTTTATGTCCTGGTGTGTACTGTATGTCTCTATACCACATGTCCAAGTGTGTACTGAGTGTCTCTATTCTTTATGTCCTGGTGTGTACAGTGTGTCTCTATTCTACATGTCCAAGTGTGTACTGTATGTCTGTACTCTACATGTCCCGGTGTGTACTGTGTGTCTCAATTCTTTATGTCCTGGTGTGTACTGTTTGACTCTATTCTACATGTCCAGGTGTGTACTGTGTGTGTCTATTCTACATGTCCAGGTGTGTACTGTGTGTCTCTATTCTTCATGTCCAGGTGTGTACAGTGTGTCTCTATTCTACACGTCCAGGTGTGTACAGTGTGTCTCTATTCTACATGTCCAGGTGTGCACTGTGTGTCTCTATTCTACATGTCCAGGTGTGTACTGTGTGTCTCTCTACTACATGTCCAGGCGTGCACTTTGTGTCTCTATTCTACATGTCCAAGTGTGTACTGTGTGTCTCCATTCTACATGTCCAGGTGTGTACTGTGTGACTCTATACTTTATGTCCTGGTGTGTACTGTATGTCTGTATTCTACATGTCCAGGTGTGTACTGTGTGTCTCCATTCTACATGTCCAGGTGTGTACTGTGTGTCTCTATTCTTTATGTCCTGGTGTGTACTGTATGTCTGTATTCTACATGTCCAGGTGTGTACTGTGTGTGTCTATTCTTTATGTCCTGGAGTGTACTGTTTGTCTCTATTCTACATGTCCAGGTGTGTATAGTGTGTGTCTATCTACATATCAAGGTGTGTACTGTGTGTCTCTATTCTTCATGTACAGGTATGTACAGTGTGTCTCTATTCTACACGTCCAGGTGTGTACTGTGTGTCTCTTTTCTAAATGTCCAGGTGTGAACAGTGTGTGTCGATTCTTCATGTCCAGGTATGTATTGTGTGTCTCTATTCTTTATGTACTGGTGTGTACAGTGTGTCTCTATTCTTCATGTCCAGGTGTGCACTCTGTTTCTCTATTCTACATGTCCGGGTGTGTACTGTGTGTCTCTATTCTTCATGTCCAGGTGTGCACTGTGTGTCTCCATTCTACATGTCCAGGTATGTACTGTGTATCTCTATTCTTCATGACCAGGTGTGTACAGTGTGTCTCCATTCTACATGTCCAGGTATGTACTGTGTGTCCCTATTCTACATGTCCAGGTGTGCACTGTGTGTCTCTATGCTTTATGTACTGGTGTGCACTGTGTGTCTCTATTCGACATGTCCAGGTGTGCACTGTGTGTCTCTATTCTTTATGTCCTGGTGTGCACTGTGTGTCTCCATTCTACATGTCCAGGTGTATACTGTGTGTCTCTATTCTTTATGTCCTGGTGTGTACTGTATGTCTCTATACCACATGTCCAATTATGTACTGAGTGTCTCTATTCTTTATGTCCTGGTGTGTACAGTGTGTCTTTATTCTACATGTCCAGGTGTGTACTGTATGTCTGTACTCTACATGTCCAGGTGTGTACTGTGTGTCTCAATTCTTTATGTCCTGGTCTGTACTGTTTGACTCTATTCTACATGTCTAGGTGTGTACTGCGTGTGTCTATTCTACATGTCCAGGTGTGTACTGTGTGTCTCTATTCTTCATGTCCTGGTGTGTACTGTGTGTCTCTATTCTACATGTCCAGGTGTGTACAGTGTGTCCCTATTCTACATGTCCAGGTGTGTACAGTGTGTGTCTATTCTACATGCCCAGGTGTGCACTGTGCGTCTCTATTCCACATGTCCAGGTGTGTACAGTGTGTCTCTATTCTATATGTCCAGGTGTGTACTGTGTATCTCTATTCTTCATGTCCAGGTATGCACAGTGTGTCTCTATTCCACATGTCCAGGTGTGTACAGTGTGTCTCTATTCTACACGTCCAGGTGTGTACAGTGTGTCTCTATTCTACATGTCCAGGTGTGTACAGTGTGTCTCTATTCTACACGTCCAGGTGTGTACAGTGTGTCTCTATTCTACATGTCCAGGTGTGTACAGTGTGTCTCTATGCGACAAGTCCAGGTGTGTACTGTGTATCTCTATTCTTCATGTCCAGGTGTGTACAGTGTGTCTCTATTCTACATGTCCAATTGTGCACTGTGTGTCTCTATTCTACATGTCCAGGTGTGTACTGTGTGTCTCTCTACTACATGTCCAGGCGTGCACTGTGTGTCTCTATTCTACATGTCCAGGTGTATACTGTGTGTCTCTATTCTTTATGTCCTGGTGTGTACTGTATGTCTCTATACCACATGTCCAAGTGTGTACTGAGTGTCTCTATTCTTTATGTCCTGGTGTGTACAGTGTGTCTCTTTTCTACATGTCCAGGTGTGTACTGGGTCTCTATTGCACATGTCCAGATGTGTACTATGTCTCTCTATTCTACATGTCCGGGTGTGTACTGTGTGTCTCTATTCTTCATGTCCAGGTGTGCACTGTGTGTCTCCATTCTACATGTCCAGGTATGTACTGTGTATCGCTATTCTTCATGTCCAGGTGTGCACTGTGTGTCTCCATTCTACATGTCCAGGTATGTACTGTGTATCGCTATTCTTCATGTCCAGGTGTGCACTGTGTGTCTCCATTCTACATGTCCAGGTATGTACTGTGTGTCCCTATTCTACATGTCCAGGTGTGCACTGTGTGTCTCTATGCTTTATGTACTGGTGTGCACTGTGTGTCTCTATTCGACATGTCCAGGTGTATACTGTGTGTCTCTATTCTTTATGTCCTGGTGTGTACTGTATGTCTCTATACCACATGTCCAAGTGTGTACTGAGTGTCTCTATTCTTTATGTCCTGGTGTGTACAGTGTGTCTCTATTCTACATGTCCAGGTGTGTACTGTATGTCTGTACTCTACATGTCCAGGTGTGTACTGTGTGTCTCAATTCTTTATGTCCTGGTGTGTACTGTTTGACTCTATTCTACATGTCCAGGTGTGTACTGCGTGTGTCTATTCTACATGTCCAGGTGTGTACTGTGTGTCTCTATTCTTCATGTCCAGGTGTGTACTGTGTGTCTCTATTCTACATGTCCAGGTGTGTACAGTGTGTCCCTATTCTACATGTCCAGGTGTGTACAGTGTGTGTCTATTCTACATGCCCAGGTGTGCACTGTGCGTCTCTATTCCACATGTCCAGGTGTGTACAGTGTGTCTCTATTCTATATGTCCAGGTGTGTACTGTGTATCTCTATTCTTCATGTCCAGGTATGCACAGTGTGTCTCTATTCCACATGTCCAGGTGTGTACAGTGTGTCTCTATTCTACACGTCCAGGTGTGTACAGTGTGTCTCTATTCTACACGTCCAGGTGTGTACAGTGTGTCTCTATTCTACATGTCCAGGTGTGTACAGTGTGTCTCTATGCGACAAGTCCAGGTGTGTACTGTGTATCTCTATTCTTCATGTCCAGGTGTGTACAGTGTGTCTCTATTCTACATGTCCAATTGTGCACTGTGTGTCTCTATTCTACATGTCCAGGTGTGTACTGTGTGTCTCTCTACTACATGTCCAGGCGTGCACTGTGTGTCTCTATTCTACATGTCCAGGTGTGTACTGTGTGTCTCCATTCTACATGTCCAGGTGAGTACTGTGTGTCTCTATTCTTTATGTCCTGATGTGTACTGTATGTCTGTATTCTACATGTCCAGGTGTGTACTGTGTGTGTCTATTCTTTATGTCCTGGAGTGTACTGTTTGTCTCTATTCTACATGTCCAGGTGTGTATAGTGTGTGTCTATTCTACATATCAAGGTGTGTACTGTGTGTCTCTATTCTTCATGTCCAGGTATTTACAGTGTGTCTCTATTCTACACGTCCAGGTGTGTACTGTGTGTCTCTATTCTAAATGTCCAGGTGTGAACAGTGTGTGTCGATTCTTCATGTCCAGGTATGTATTGTGTGTCTCTATTCTTTATGTACTGGTGTGTACAGTGTGTCTCTATTCTTCATGTCCAGGTGTGCACTCTGTGTCTCTATTCTACATGTCCAGGTGTGCACTGTTTGTCTCTATTCCACATGTCCAGGTGTGTACTGGGTCTCTATTGCACATGTCCAGATGTGTACTATGTCTCTCTATTCTGCATGTCCTGGTGTGTACTGTGTGTCACTCCTCTACATGTCCAGTTGTGCACTGTGTGTCTGTGTTCTACATGTCCGGGTGTGTACTGTGTGTCTCTATTCTTCATGTCCAGGTGTGCACTGTGTGTCTCCATTCTACATGTCCAGGTATGTACTGTGTATCTCTATTCTTCATGTCCAGGTATGTACTGTGTATCTCTATTCTTCATGTCCAGGTGTGTACTGTGTGTCCCTATTCTACATGTCCAGGTGTGCACTGAGTGTCTCTATGCTTTATGTACTGGTGTGCACTGTGTGTCTCTATTCGACATGTCCAGGTGTGCACTGTGTGTCTCTATTCTTTATGTCCTGGTGTGCACTGTGTGTCTCTATTCTACATGTCCAGGTGTATACTGTGTGTCTCTATTCTTTATGTCCTGGTGTGTACTGTATGTCTCTATACCACATGTCCAAGTGTGTACTGAGTGTCTCTATTCTTTATGTCCTGGTGTGTACAGTGTGTCTCTATTCTACATGTCCAGGTGTGTACTGTATGTCTGTACTCTACATGTCCAGGTGTGTACTGTGTGTCTCAATTCTTTATGTCCTGGTGTGTACTGTTTGACTCTATTCTACATGTCCAGGTGTGTACTGCGTGTGTCTATTCTACATGTCCAGGTGTGTACTGTGTGTCTCTATTCTTCATGTCCAGGTGTGTACAGTGTGTCTCTATTCTACACGTCCAGGTGTGTACAGTGTGTCTCTATTCTACATGTCCAGGTGTGCACTGTGTGTCTCTATTCTACATGTCCAGGTGTGTACTGTGTGTCTCTCTACTACATGTCCAGGCGTGCACTGTGTGTCTCTATTCTACATGTCCATGTGTGTACTGTGTGTCTCCATTCTACATGTCCAGGTGTGTACTGTGTGTCTCTATTCTTTATGTCCTGGTGTGTACTGTATGTCTGTATTCTACATGTCCAGGTGTGTACTGTGTGTGTCTATCCTTTATGTCCTGGAGTGTACTGTTTGTCTCTATTCTACATGTCCAGGTGTGTATAGTGTATGTCTATTCTACATATCAAGGTGTGTACGGTGTGTCTCTATTCTTCATGTCCAGGTATGTACAGTGTGTCTCTATTCTAAATCTCCAGGTGTGAACAGTGTGTTTTGATTCTTCATGTCCAGGTATGTATTGTGTGTCTCTATTCTTTATGTACTGGTGTGTACAGTGTGTCTCTATTCTACATGTCCAGGTGTGCACTGTTTGTCTCTATTCCACATGTCCAGGTGTGTACTGGGTCTCTATTGCACATGTCCAGATGTGTACTATGTCTCTCTATTCTGCATGTCCTGGTGTGTACTGTGTGTCACTCCTCTACATGTCCAGTTGTGCACTGTGTGTCTGTGTTCTACATGTCCGGGTGTGTACTGTGTGTCTCTATTCTTCATGTCCAGGTGTGCACTGTGTGTCTCCATTCTACATGTCCAGGTATGTACTGTGTATCTCTATTCTTCATGTCCAGGTGTGTACAGTGTGTCTCTATTCTACATGTCCAGGTGTGTACTGTGTGTCCCTATTCTACATGTCCAGGTGTGCACTGTGTGTCTCTATGCTTTATGTACTGGTGTGCACTGTGTGTCTCTAATCGACATGTCCAGGTGTGCACTGTGTGTCTCTATTCTTTATGTCCTGGTGTGCACTGTGTGTCTCTATTCTACATGTCCAGGTGTGTACTGTATGTCTCTATACCACATGTCCAAGTGTGTACTGAGTGTCTCTATTCTTTATGTCCTGGTGTGTACAGTGTGTCTCTATTCTACATGTCCAGGTGTGTACTGTATGTCTGTACTCTACATGTCCAGGTGTGTACTGTGTGTCTCAATTCTTTATGTCCTGGTGTGTACTGTTTGACTCTATTCTACATGTCCAGGTGTGTACTGTGTGTCTCCATTCTACATGTCCAGGTGTGTACTGTGTGTCTCTATTCTTTATGTCCTGGTGTGTACTGTATGTCTGTATTCTACATGTCCAGGTGTGTACTGTGTGTGTCTATTCTTTATGTCCTGGAGTGTACTGTTTGTCTCTATTCTATATGTCCAGGTGTGTATAGTGTGTGTCTATTCTACATATCAAGGTGTGTACTGTGTGTCTCTATTCTTCATGTCCAGGTATGTACAGTGTGTCTCTATTCTACACGTCCAGGTGTGTACTGTGTGTCTCTATTCTAAATGTCCAGGTGTGAACAGTGTGTTTCGATTCTTCATGTCCAGGTATGTATTGTGTTTCTCTATTCTTTATGTACTGGTGTGTACAGTGTGTCTCTATTCTTCATGTCCAGGTGTGCACTCTTTGTCTCTATTCTACATGTCCAGGTGTGCACTGTTTGTCTCTATTCCACATGTCCAGGTGTGTACTGGATCTCTATTGCACATGTCCAGATGTGTACTATGTCTCTCTATTCTGCATGTCCTGGTGTGTACTGTGTGTCACTCCTCTACATGTCCAGTTGTGCACTGTGTGTCTGTGTTCTACATGTCCGGGTGTGTACTGTGTGTCTCTATTCTTCATGTCCAGGTGTGCACTGTGTGTCTCCATTCTACATGTCCAGGTATGTACTGTGTGTCTCTATTCTTCATGTCCAGGTGTGTACAGTGTGTCTCTATTCTACATGTCCAGGTGTGTACTGTGTGTCCCTATTCTACATGTCCAGGTGTGCACTGTGTGTCTCTATGCTTTATGTACTGGTGTGCACTGTGTGTCTCTAATCGACATGTCCAGGTGTGCACTGTGTGTCTCTATTCTTTATGTCCTGGAGTGCACTGTGTGTCTCTATTCTACATGTCCAGGTGTATACTGTGTGTCTCTATTCTTTATGTCCTGGTGTGTACTGTATGTCTCTATACAACATGTACAAGTGTGTACTGAGTGTCTCTATTCTTTATGTCCTGGTGTGTACTGTATGTCTGTACTCTACATGTCCAGGTGTGTACTGTGTGTCTCAATTCTTTATGTCCTGGTGTGTACTGTTTGACTCTATTCTACATGTCCAGGTGTGTACTGAGTGTGTCTATTCTACATGTCCAGGTGTGTACTGTGTGTCTCTATTCTACACGTCCAGGTGTGTACTGTGTGTCTCTATTCTTCATGTCCAGGTGTGTACAGTGTGTCTCTATTCTACACGTCCAGGTGTGTACAGTGTGTCTCTATTCTACATGTCCAGGTGTGCACTGTGTGTCTCTATTCTACATGTCCAGGTGTGTACTGTGTGTCTCTCTACTACAGGTCCAGGCGTGCACTGTGTGTCTCTATTCTACATGTCCAGGTGTGTACTCTGTGTCTCCATTCTACATGTCCAGGTGTGTACTGTGTGTCTCTATTGTTTATGTCCTGGTGTGTACTGTATGTCTGTATTCTACATGTCCAGGTGTGTACTGTGTGTGTCTATTCTTTATGTCCTGGAGTGTACTGTTTGTCTCTATTCTACATGTCCAGGTGTGTATAGTGTGTGTCTATTCTACATATCAAGGTGTGTACTGTGTGTCTCTATTCTTCATGTCCAGGTATGTACTGTGTATCGCTATTCTTCATGTCCAGGTGTGCACTGTGTGTCTCCATTCTACATGTCCAGGTATGTACTGTGTATCGCTATTCTTCATGTCCAGGTGTGCACTGTGTGTCTCCATTCTACATGTCCAGGTATGTACTGTGTGTCCCTATTCTACATGTCCATGTGTGCACTGTGTGTCTCTATGCTTTATGTACTGGTGTGCACTGTGTGTCTCTATTCGACATGTCCAGGTGTGCACTGTGTGTCTCTATTCTTTATGTCCTGGTGTGCACTGTGTGTCTCCATTCTACATGTCCAGGTGTATACTGTGTGTCTCTATTCTTTATGTCCTGGTGTGTACTGTATGTCTCTATACCACATGTCCAAGTGTGTACTGAGTGTCTCTATTCTTTATGTCCTGGTGTGTACAGTGTGCCTCTATTCTACATGTCCAGGTGTGTACTGTATGTCTGTACTCTACATGTCCAGGTGTGTACTGTGTGTCTCAATTCTTTATGTCCTGGTGTGTACTGTTTGACTCTATTCTACATGTCCAGGTGTGTACTGCGTGTGTCTATTCTACATGTCCAGGTGTGTACTGTGTGTCTCTATTCTTCATGTCCAGGTGTGTACTGTGTGTCTCTATTCTACATGTCCAGGTGTGTACAGTGTGTCCCTATTCTACATGTCCAGGTGTGTACAGTGTGTGTCTATTCTACATGCCCAGGTGTGCACTGTGCGTCTCTATTCCACATGTCCAGGTGTGTACAGTGTGTCTCTATTCTATATGTCCAGGTGTGTACTGTGTATCTCTATTCTTCATGTCCAGGTATGCACAGTGTGTCTCTATTCCACATGTCCAGGTGTGTACAGTGTGTCTCTATTCTACACGTCCAGGTGTGTACAGTGTGTCTCTATTCTACACGTCCAGGTGTGTACAGTGTGTCTCTATTCTACATGTCCAGGTGTGTACAGTGTGTCTCTATGCGACAAGTCCAGGTGTGTACTGTGTATCTCTATTCTTCATGTCCAGGTGTGTACAGTGTGTCTCTATTCTACATGTCCAATTGTGCACTGTGTGTCTCTATTCTACATGTCCAGGTGTGTACTGTGTGTCTCTCTACTACATGTCCAGGCGTGCACTGTGTGTCTCTATTCTACATGTCCAGGTGTGTACTGTGTGTCTCCATTCTACATGTCCAGGTGAGTACTGTGTGTCTCTATTCTTTATGTCCTGATGTGTACTGTATGTCTGTATTCTACATGTCCAGGTGTGTACTGTGTGTGTCTATTCTTTATGTCCTGGAGTGTACTGTTTGTCTCTATTCTACATGTCCAGGTGTGTATAGTGTGTGTCTATTCTACATATCAAGGTGTGTACTGTGTGTCTCTATTCTTCATGTCCAGGTATTTACAGTGTGTCTCTATTCTACACGTCCAGGTGTGTACTGTGTGTCTCTATTCTAAATGTCCAGGTGTGAACAGTGTGTGTCGATTCTTCATGTCCAGGTATGTATTGTGTGTCTCTATTCTTTATGTACTGGTGTGTACAGTGTGTCTCTATTCTTCATGTCCAGGTGTGCACTCTGTGTCTCTATTCTACATGTCCAGGTGTGCACTGTTTGTCTCTATTCCACATGTCCAGGTGTGTACTGGGTCTCTATTGCACATGTCCAGATGTGTACTATGTCTCTCTATTCTGCATGTCCTGGTGTGTACTGTGTGTCACTCCTCTACATGTCCAGTTGTGCACTGTGTGTCTGTGTTCTACATGTCCGGGTGTGTACTGTGTGTCTCTATTCTTCATGTCCAGGTGTGCACTGTGTGTCTCCATTCTACATGTCCAGGTATGTACTGTGTATCTCTATTCTTCATGTCCAGGTATGTACTGTGTATCTCTATTCTTCATGTCCAGGTGTGTACTGTGTGTCCCTATTCTACATGTCCAGGTGTGCACTGAGTGTCTCTATGCTTTATGTACTGGTGTGCACTGTGTGTCTCTATTCGACATGTCCAGGTGTGCACTGTGTGTCTCTATTCTTTATGTCCTGGTGTGCACTGTGTGTCTCTATTCTACATGTCCAGGTGTATACTGTGTGTCTCTATTCTTTATGTCCTGGTGTGTACTGTATGTCTCTATACCACATGTCCAAGTGTGTACTGAGTGTCTCTATTCTTTATGTCCTGGTGTGTACAGTGTGTCTCTATTCTACATGTCCAGGTGTGTACTGTATGTCTGTACTCTACATGTCCAGGTGTGTACTGTGTGTCTCTATTCTTCATGTCCAGGTGTGTACAGTGTGTCTCTATTCTACACGTCCAGGTGTGTACAGTGTGTCTCTATTCTACATGTCCAGGTGTGCACTGTGTGTCTCTATTCTACATGTCCAGGTGTGTACTGTGTGTCTCTCTACTACATGTCCAGGCGTGCACTGTGTGTCTCTATTCTACATGTCCATGTGTGTACTGTGTGTCTCCATTCTACATGTCCAGGTGTGTACTGTGTGTCTCTATTCTTTATGTCCTGGTGTGTACTGTATGTCTGTATTCTACATGTCCAGGTGTGTACTGTGTGTGTCTATTCTTTATGTCCTGGAGTGTACTGTTTGTCTCTATTCTACATGTCCAGGTGTGTATAGTGTGTGTCTATTCTACATATCAAGGTGTGTACGGTGTGTCTCTATTCTTCATGTCCAGGTATGTACAGTGTGTCTCTATTCTAAATCTCCAGGTGTGAACAGTGTGTTTCGATTCTTCATGTCCAGGTATGTATTGTGTGTCTCTATTCTTTATGTACTGGTGTGTACAGTGTGTCTCTATTCTACATGTCCAGGTGTGCACTGTTTGTCCCTATTCCACATGTCCAGGTGTGTACTGGGTCTCTATTGCACATGTCCAGATGTGTACTATGTCTCTCTATTCTGCATGTCCTGGTGTGTACTGTGTGTCACTCCTCTACATGTCCAGTTGTGCACTGTGTGTCTGTGTTCTACATGTCCGGGTGTGTACTGTGTGTCTCTATTCTTCATGTCCAGGTGTGCACTGTGTGTCTCCATTCTACATGTCAAGGTATGTACTGTGTATCTCTATTCTTCATGTCCAGGTGTGTACAGTGTGTCTCTATTCTACATGTCCAGGTGTGTACTGTGTGTCCCTATTCTACATGTCCAGGTGTGCACTGTGTGTCTCTATGCTTTATGTACTGGTGTGCACTGTGTGTCTCTAATCGACATGTCCAGGTGTGCACTGTGTGTCTCTATTCTTTATGTCCTGGAGTGCACTGTGTGTCTCTATTCTACATGTCCAGGTGTGTACTGTATGTCTCTATACCACATGTCCAAGTGTGTACTGAGTGTCTCTATTCTTTATGTCCTGGTGTGTACAGTGTGTCTCTATTCTACATGTCCAGGTGTGTACTGTATGTCTGTACTCTACATGTCCAGGTGTGTACTGTGTGTCTCAATTCTTTATGTCCTGGTGTGTACTGTTTGACTCTATTCTACATGTCCAGGTGTGTACTGTGTGTCTCCATTCTACATGTCCAGGTGTGTACTGTGTGTCTCTATTCTTTATGTCCTGGTGTGTACTGTATGTCTGTATTCTACATGTCCAGGTGTGTACTGTGTGTGTCTATTCTTTATGTCCTGGAGTGTACTGTTTGTCTCTATTCTACATGTCCAGGTGTGTATAGTGTGTGTCTATTCTACATATCAAGGTGTGTACTGTGTGTCTCTATTCTTCATGTCCAGGTATGTACAGTGTGTCTCTATTCTACACGTCCAGGTGTGTACTGTGTGTCTCTATTCTAAATGTCCAGGTGTGTACAGTGTGTTTCGATTCTTCATGTCCAGGTATGTATTGTGTGTCTCTATTCTTTATGTACTGGTGTGTACAGTGTGTCTCTATTCTTCATGTCCAGGTGTGCACTCTGTGTCTCTATTCTACATGTCCAGGTGTGCACTGTTTGTCTCTATTCCACATGTCCAGGTGTGTACTGGATCTCTATTGCACATGTCCAGATGTGTACTATGTCTCTCTATTCTGCATGTCCTGGTGTGTACTGTGTGTCACTCCTCTACATGTCCAGTTGTGCACTGTGTGTCTGTGTTCTACATGTCCGGGTGTGTACTGTGTGTCTCTATTCTTCATGTCCAGGTGTGCACTGTGTGTCTCCATTCTACATGTCCAGGTATGTACTGTGTGTCTCTATTCTTCATGTCCAGGTGTGTACAGTGTGTCTCTATTCTACATGTCCAGGTGTGTACTGTGTGTCCCTATTCTACATGTCCAGGTGTGCACTGTGTGTCTCTATGCTTTATGTACTGGTGTGCACTGTGTGTCTCTAATCGACATGTCCAGGTGTGCACTGTGTGTCTCTATTCTTTATGTCCTGGAGTGCACTGTGTGTCTCTATTCTACATGTCCAGGTGTATACTGTGTGTCTCTATTCTTTATGTCCTGGTGTGTACTGTATGTCTCTATACAACATGTACAAGTGTGTACTGAGTGTCTCTATTCTTTATGTCCTGGTGTGTACTGTATGTCTGTACTCTACATGTCCAGGTGTGTACTGTGTGTCTCAATTCTTTATGTCCTGGTGTGTACTGTTTGACTCTATTCTACATGTCCAGGTGTGTACTGAGTGTGTCTATTCTACATGTCCAGGTGTGTACTGTGTGTCTCTATTCTACACGTCCAGGTGTGTACTGTGTGTCTCTATTCTTCATGTCCAGGTGTGTACAGTGTGTCTCTATTCTACACGTCCAGGTGTGTACAGTGTGTCTCTATTCTACATGTCCAGGTGTGCACTGTGTGTCTCTATTCTACATGTCCAGGTGTGTACTGTGTGTCTCTCTACTACATGTCCAGGCGTGCACTGTGTGTCTCTATTCTACATGTCCAGGTGTGTACTGTGTGTCTCCATTCTACATGTCCAGGTGTGTACTGTGTGTCTCTATTGTTTATGTCCTGGTGTGTACTGTATGTCTGTATTCTACATGTCCAGGTGTGTACTGTGTGTGTCTATTCTTTATGTCCTGGAGTGTACTGTTTGTCTCTATTCTACATGTCCAGGTGTGTATAGTGTGTGTCTATTCTACATATCAAGGTGTGTACTGTGTGTCTCTATTCTTCATGTCCAGGTATGTACAGTGTGTCTCTATTCTACACGTCCAGGTGTGTACTGTGTGTCTCTATTCTAAATGTCCAGGTGTGAACAGTGTGTTTCGATTCTTCATGTCCAGGTATGTATTGTGTGTCTCTATTCTTTATGTACTGGTGTGTACAGTGTGTCTCTATTCTTCATGTCCAGGTGTGCACTCTGTGTCTCTATTCTACATGTCCAGGTGTGCACTGTTTGTCTCTATTCCACATGTCCAGGTGTGTACTGGGTCTCTATTGCACATGTCCAGATGTGTACTATGTCTCTCTATTCTGCATGTCCTGGTGTGTACTGTGTGTCACTCCTCTACATGTCCAGTTGTGCACTGTGTGTCCCTATTCTACATGTCCAGGTGTGCACTGTGTGTCTCTATTCTTCATGTCCAGGTGTGCACTGTGTGTCTCCATTCTACATGTCCAGGTGTGCACTGTGTGTCTCTATTCTTTATGTCCTGGAGTGCACTGTGTGTCTCTATTCTACATGTCCAGGTGTATACTGTGTGTCTCTATTCTTTATGTCCTGGTGTGTACTGTATGTCTCTATACCACATGTCCAAGTGTGTACTGAGTGTCTCTATTCTTTATGTCCTGGTGTGTACAGTGTGTCTCTATTCTACATGTCCAGGTGTGTACTGTATGTCTGTACTCTACATGTCCAGGTGTCTACTGTGTGTCTCAATTCTTTATGTCCTGGTGTGTACTGTTTGACTCTATTCTACATGTCCAGGTGTGTACTGTGCGTCTCCATTCTACATGTCCAGGTGTGTACTGTGTGTCTCTATTCTTTATGTCCTGGTGTGTACTGTATGTCTGTATTCTACATGTCCAGGTGTGTACTGTGTGTGTCTATTCTTTATGTCCTGGAGTGTACTGTTTGTCTCTATTCTACATGTCCAGGTGTGTATAGTGTGTGTCTATTCTACATATCAAGGTGTGTACTGTGTGTCTCTATTCTTCATGTCCAGGTATGTACAGTGTGTCTCTATTCTACACGTCCAGGTGTGTACTGTGTGTCTCTATTCTAAATGTCCAGGTGTGAACAGTGTGTTTCGATTCTTCATGTCCAGGTATGTATTGTGTGTCTCTATTCTTTATGTACTGGTGTGTACAATGTGTCTCTATTCTTCATGTCCAGGTGTGCACTCTGTGTCTCTATTCTACATGTCCAGGTGTGCACTGTTTGTCTCTATTCCACATGTCCAGGTGTGTACTGGGTCTCTATTGCACATGTCCAGATGTGTACTATGTCTCTCTATTCTGCATGTCCTGGTGTGTACTGTGTGTCACTCCTCTACATGTCCAGTTGTGCACTGTGTGTCTGTGTTCTACATGTCCGGGTGTGTACTGTGTGTCTCTATTCTTCATGTCCAGGTGTGCACTGTGTGTCTCCATTCTACATGTCCAGGTATGTACTGTGTATCTCTATTCTTCATGTCCAGGTGTGTACAGTGTGTCTCTATTCTACATGTCCAGGTGTGTACTGTGTGTCCCTATTCTACATGTCCAGGTGTGCACTGTGTGTCTCTATGCTTTATGTACTGGTGTGCACTGTGTGTCTCTAATCGACATGTCCAGGTGTGCACTGTGTGTCTCTATTCTTTATGTCCTGGAGTGCACTGTGTGTCTCTATTCTACATGTCCAGGTGTGTACTGTATGTCTCTATACCACATGTCCAAGTGTGTACTGAGTGTCTCTATTCTTTATGTCCTGGTGTGTACAGTGTGTCTCTATTCTACATGTCCAGGTGTGTACTGTATGTCTGTACTCTACATGTCCAGGTGTGTACTGTGTGTCTCAATTCTTTATGTCCTGGTGTGTACTGTTTGACTCTATTCTACATGTCCAGGTGTGTACTGTGTGTCTCCATTCTACATGTCCAGGTGTGTACTGTGTGTCTCTATTCTTTATGTCCTGGTGTGTACTGTATGTCTGTATTCTACATGTCCAGGTGTGTACTGTGTGTGTCTATTCTTTATGTCCTGGAGTGTACTGTTTGTCTCTATTCTACATGTCCAGGTGTGTATAGTGTGTGTCTATTCTACATATCAAGGTGTGTACTGTGTGTCTCTATTCTTCATGTCCAGGTATGTACAGTGTGTCTCTATTCTACACGTCCAGGTGTGTACTGTGTGTCTCTATTCTAAATGTCCAGGTGTGAACAGTGTGTTTCGATTCTTCATGTCCAGGTATGTATTGTGTGTCTCTATTCTTTATGTACTGGTGTGTACAGTGTGTCTCTATTCTTCATGTCCAGGTGTGCACTCTGTGTCTCTATTCTACATGTCCAGGTGTGCACTGTTTGTCTCTATTCCACATGTCCAGGTGTGTACTGGATCTCTATTGCACATGTCCAGATGTGTACTATGTCTCTCTATTCTGCATGTCCTGGTGTGTACTGTGTGTCACTCCTCTACATGTCCAGTTGTGCACTGTGTGTCTGTGTTCTACATGTCCGGGTGTGTACTGTGTGTCTCTATTCTTCATGTCCAGGTGTGCACTGTGTGTCTCCATTCTACATGTCCAGGTATGTACTGTGTGTCTCTATTCTTCATGTCCAGGTGTGTACAGTGTGTCTCTATTCTACATGTCCAGGTGTGTACTGTGTGTCCCTATTCTACATGTCCAGGTGTGCACTGTGTGTCTCTATGCTTTATGTACTGGTGTGCACTGTGTGTCTCTAATCGACATGTCCAGGTGTGCACTGTGTGTCTCTATTCTTTATGTCCTGGAGTGCACTGTGTGTCTCTATTCTACATGTCCAGGTGTATACTGTGTGTCTCTATTCTTTATGTCCTGGTGTGTACTGTATGTCTCTATACAACATGTACAAGTGTGTACTGAGTGTCTCTATTCTTTATGTCCTGGTGTGTACTGTATGTCTGTACTCTACATGTCCAGGTGTGTACTGTGTGTCTCAATTCTTTATGTCCTGGTGTGTACTGTTTGACTCTATTCTACATGTCCAGGTGTGTACTGAGTGTGTCTATTCTACATGTCCAGGTGTGTACTGTGTGTCTCTATTCTACACGTCCAGGTGTGTACTGTGTGTCTCTATTCTTCATGTCCAGGTGTGTACAGTGTGTCTCTATTCTACACGTCCAGGTGTGTACAGTGTGTCTCTATTCTACATGTCCAGGTGTGCACTGTGTGTCTCTATTCTACATGTCCAGGTGTGTACTGTGTGTCTCTCTACTACATGTCCAGGCGTGCACTGTGTGTCTCTATTCTACATGTCCAGGTGTGTACTGTGTGTCTCCATTCTACATGTCCAGGTGTGTACTGTGTGTCTCTATTGTTTATGTCCTGGTGTGTACTGTATGTCTGTATTCTACATGTCCAGGTGTGTACTGTGTGTGTCTATTCTTTATGTCCTGGAGTGTACTGTTTGTCTCTATTCTACATGTCCAGGTGTGTATAGTGTGTGTCTATTCTACATATCAAGGTGTGTACTGTGTGTCTCTATTCTTCATGTCCAGGTATGTACAGTGTGTCTCTATTCTACACGTCCAGGTGTGTACTGTGTGTCTCTATTCTAAATGTCCAGGTGTGAACAGTGTGTTTCGATTCTTCATGTCCAGGTATGTATTGTGTGTCTCTATTCTTTATGTACTGGTGTGTACAGTGTGTCTCTATTCTTCATGTCCAGGTGTGCACTCTGTGTCTCTATTCTACATGTCCAGGTGTGCACTGTTTGTCTCTATTCCACATGTCCAGGTGTGTACTGGGTCTCTATTGCACATGTCCAGATGTGTACTATGTCTCTCTATTCTGCATGTCCTGGTGTGTACTGTGTGTCACTCCTCTACATGTCCAGTTGTGCACTGTGTGTCCCTATTCTACATGTCCAGGTGTGCACTGTGTGTCTCTATTCTTCATGTCCAGGTGTGCACTGTGTGTCTCCATTCTACATGTCCAAGTGTGTACTGAGTGTCTCTATTCTTTATGTCCTGGTGTGTACAGTGTGTCTCTATTCTACATGTCCAGGTGTGTACTGTATGTCTGTACTCTACATGTCCAGGTGTCTACTGTGTGTCTCAATTCTTTATGTCCTGGTGTGTACTGTTTGACTCTATTCTACATGTCCAGGTGTGTACTGTGCGTCTCCATTCTACATGTCCAGGTGTGTACTGTGTGTCTCTATTCTTTATGTCCTGGTGTGTACTGTATGTCTGTATTCTACATGTCCAGGTGTGTACTGTGTGTGTCTATTCTTTATGTCCTGGAGTGTACTGTTTGTCTCTATTCTACATGTCCAGGTGTGTATAGTGTGTGTCTATTCTACATATCAAGGTGTGTACTGTGTGTCTCTATTCTTCATGTCCAGGTATGTACAGTGTGTCTCTATTCTACACGTCCAGGTGTGTACTGTGTGTCTCTATTCTAAATGTCCAGGTGTGAACAGTGTGTTTCGATTCTTCATGTCCAGGTATGTATTGTGTGTCTCTATTCTTTATGTACTGGTGTGTACAATGTGTCTCTATTCTTCATGTCCAGGTGTGCACTCTGTGTCTCTATTCTACATGTCCAGGTGTGCACTGTTTGTCTCTATTCCACATGTCCAGGTGTGTACTGGGTCTCTATTGCACATGTCCAGATGTGTACTATGTCTCTCTATTCTGCATGTCCTGGTGTGTACTGTGTGTCACTCCTCTACATGTCCAGTTGTGCACTGTGTGTCTGTGTTCTACATGTCCGGGTGTGTACTGTGTGTCTCTATTCTTCATGTCCAGGTGTGCACTGTGTGTCTCCATTCCACATGTCCAGGTGTGTACAGTGTGTCTCTATTCTTCATGTCCAGGTGTGTACAGTGTGTCTCTATTCTACATGTCCAGGTGTGTACTGTGTGTCCCTATTCTACATGTCCAGGTGTGCACTGTGTGTCTCTATGCTTTATGTACTGGTGTGCACTGTGTGTCTCTAATCGACATGTCCAGGTGTGCACTGTGTGTCTCTATTCTTTATGTCCTGGAGTGCACTGTGTGTCTCTATTCTACATGTCCAGGTGTATACTGTGTGTCTCTATTCTTTATGTCCTGGTGTGTACTGTATGTCTCTATACAACATGTACAAGTGTGTACTGAGTGTCTCTATTCTTTATGTCCTGGTGTGTACAGTGTGTCTCTATTCTACATGTCCAGGTGTGTACTGTATGTCTGTAGTTTACATGTCCAGGTGTGTACTATGTGTCTCAATTCTTTATGTCCTGGTGTGTACTGTTTGACTCTATTCTACATGTCCAGGTGTGTACTGCGTGTGTCTATTCTACATGTCCAGGTGTGTACTGTGTGTCTCTATTCTACACGTCCAGGTGTGTACAGTGTGTCTCTATTCTACATGTCCAGGTGTGCACTGTGTGTCTCTATTCTACATGTCCAGGTGTGTACTGTGTGTCTCTCTACTACATGTCCAGTTGTGTACTGTGTGTCTCCATTCTACATGTCCAGGTGTGTACTGTGTGTCTCCATTCTACATGTCCAGGTGTGTACTGTGTGTCTCTATTCTTTATGTCCTGGTGTGTACTGTATGTCTGTATTCTACATGTCCAGGTGTGTACTGTGTGTGTCTATTCTTTATGTCCGGGAGTGTACTGTTTGTCTCTATTCTACATGTCCAGGTGTGTATAGTGTGTGTCTATTCTACATATCAAGGTGTGTACTGTGTGTCTCTATTCTTCATGTCCTGGTGTGCACTGTGTGTCTCTATTCTACACGTCCAGGTGTGTACTGTGTGTCTCTATTCTTCATGTCCAGGTGTGTACAGTGTGTCTCTATTCTACACGTCCAGGTGTGTACAGTGTGTCTCTATTCTACATGTCCAGGTGTGCACTGTGTGTCGCTATTCTACATGTCCAGGTGTGTACTCTGTGTCTCTCAACTACATGTCCAGGCGTGCACTGTGTGTCTCTATTCTACATGTCCAGGTGTGTACTGTGTGTCTCCATTCTACATGTCCAGGTGTGTACTGTGTGTCTCTATTCTTTATGTCCTGGTGTGTACTGTATGTCTGTATTCTACATGTCCAGGTGTGTACTGTGTGTGTCTATTCTTTATGTCCTGGAGTGTACTGTTTGTCTCTATTCTACATGTCCAGGTGTGTATAGTGTGTGTCTATTCTACATATCAAGGTGTGTACTGTGTGTCTCTATTCTTCATGTCCAGGTATGTACAGTGTGTCTCTATTCTACACGTCCAGGTGTGTACTGTGTGTCTCTATTCTAAATGTCCAGGTGTGAACAGTGTGTTTCGATTCTTCATGTCCAGGTATGTATTGTGTGTCTCTATTCTTTATGTACTGGTGTGTACAGTGTGTCTCTATTCTTCATGTCCAGGTGTGCACTCTGTGTCTCTATTCTACATGTCCAGGTGTGCACTGTTTGTCTCTATTCCACATGTCCAGGTGTGTACTGGGTCTCTATTGCACATGTCCAGATGTGTACTATGTCTCTCTATTCTGCATGTCCTGGTGTGTACTGTGTGTCACTCCTCTACATGTCCAGTTGTGCACTGTGTGTCTGTGTTCTACATGTCCGGGTGTGTACTGTGTGTCTCTATTCTTCATGTCCAGGTGTGCACTGTGTGTCTCCATTCTACATGTCCAGGTATGTACTGTGTGTCTCTATTCTACATGTCCTGGTGTGCACTGTGTGTCTCTATTCTACATGTCCAGGTGTGTACTGTGTGTCTCTATTCTTCATGTCCAGGTGTGTACTGTGTGTCTCTATTCTACATGTCCAGGTATGTACAGTGTGTCTCTATTCTACACGTCCAGGTGTGTACTGTGTGTCTCTATTCTAAATGTCCAGGTGTGCACAGTGTGTGTCGATTCTACATGTCCAGGTGTGTATTGTGTGTCTCTATTCTTTATGTACTGGTGTGTACAGTGTGTCTCTATTCTTCATGTCCAGGTGTGCACTCTGTGTCTCTATTCTACATGTCCATGTATGCACTGTTTGTCTCTATTCCACATGTCCAGGTGTGTACTGGGTCTCTATTGCACATGTCCAGATGTGTACTATGTCTCTCTATTCTGCACGTCCTGTTGTGTACTGTGTGTCACTCCTCTACATGTCCAGTTGTGCACTGTGTGTCTGTGTTCTACATGTCCGGGTGTGTACTGTGTGTCTCTATTCTTCATGTCCAGGTGTGCACTGTGTGTCTCCATTCTACATGTCCAGGTATGTACTGTGTGTCTCTATTCTTCATGTCCAGGTGTGTACTGTGTGTCCCTATTTTTCATGCCCAGGTGTGTACTGTGTGTCTCCATTCTACATGTCCAGGTATGTACTGTGTGTCTCTATGCTTCATGTCCAGGTGTGTACAGTGTGTCTCTATTCTACATGTCCAGGTGTGTACTGTGTATCTCTATTCTTCCTGTCCAGGTATACACAGTGTGTCTCTATTCCACATGTCCAGGTGTGTACAGTGTGTCTCTATTCTACATGTCCAGGTGTGTACAGTGTGTCTCTATTCTACACGTCCAGGTGTGTACAGTGTGTCTCTATTCTACATGTCCAGGTGTGTACAATGTGTCTCTATGCTACATGTCCAGGTGTGTACTGTGTATCTCTATTCTTCATGTCCAGGTGTGCACAGTGTGTCTCTATTCTACATGTCCAATTGCGCACTGTGTGTCTCTATTCTACATGTCCAGGTGTGTACTGTGTGTCTCTCTACTACATGTCCAGGCGTGCACTGTGTGTCTCTATTCTACATGTCCAGGTGTGTACTGTGTGTCTCCATTCTACATGTCCAGGTGTGTACTGTGTGTCTCTATTCTTTATGTCCTGGTGTGTACTGTATGTCTGTATTCTACATGTCCAGGTGTGTACTGTGTGTGTCTATTCTTTATGTCCTGGAGTGTACTGTTTGTCTCTATTCTACATGTCCAGCTGTGTATAGTGTGTGTCTATTCTACATGTCAAGGTGTGTACTGTGTGTCTCTATTCTTCATGTCCAGGTATGTACAGTGTGTCTCTATTCTACACGTCCAGGTGTGTACTGTGTGTCTCTATTCTAAATGTCCAGGTGTGAACAGTGTGTTTCGATTCTACATGTCCAGGTGTGTATTGTGTGTCTCTATTCTTTATGTACTGGTGTGTACAGTGTGTCTCTATTCTTCATGTCCAGGTGTGCACTCTGTGTCTCTATTCTACATGTCCAGGTATGCACTGTTTGTCTCTATTCCACATGTCCAGGTGTGTACTGGGTCTCTATTGCACATGTCCAGATGTGTACTATGTCTCTCTATTCTGCACGTCCTGTTGTGTACTGTGTGTCACTCCTCTACATGTCCAGTTGTGCACTGTGTGTCTGTGTTCTACATGTCCGGGTGTGTACTGTGTGCCTCTATTTTTCATGTCCAGGTGTGTACTGTGTGTCACTCCTCTACATGTCCAGTTGTGCACTGTGTGTCTGTGTTCTACATGTCCGGGTGTGTACTGTGTGTCTCTATTCTTCATGTCCAGGTGTGCACTGTGTGTCTCCATTCCACATGTCCAGGTGTGTACAGTGTGTCTCTATTCTTCATGTCCAGGTGTGTACAGTGTGTCTCTATTCTACATGTCCAGGTGTGTACTGTGTGTCCCTATTCTACATGTCCAGGTGTGCACTGTGTGTCTCTATGCTTTATGTACTGGTGTGCACTGTGTGTCTCTAATCGACATGTCCAGGTGTGCACTGTGTGTCTCTATTCTTTATGTCCTGGAGTGCACTGTGTGTCTCTATTCTACATGTCCAGGTGTATACTGTGTGTCTCTATTCTTTATGTCCTGGTGTGTACTGTATGTCTCTATACAACATGTACAAGTGTGTACTGAGTGTCTCTATTCTTTATGTCCTGGTGTGTACAGTGTGTCTCTATTCTACATGTCCAGGTGTGTACTGTATGTCTGTAGTTTACATGTCCAGGTGTGTACTATGTGTCTCAATTCTTTATGTCCTGGTGTGTACTGTTTGACTCTATTCTACATGTCCAGGTGTGTACTGCGTGTGTCTATTCTACATGTCCAGGTGTGTACTGTGTGTCTCTATTCTACACGTCCAGGTGTGTACAGTGTGTCTCTATTCTACATGTCCAGGTGTGCACTGTGTGTCTCTATTCTACATGTCCAGGTGTGTACTGTGTGTCTCTCTACTACATGTCCAGTTGTGTACTGTGTGTCTCCATTCTACATGTCCAGGTGTGTACTGTGTGTCTCCATTCTACATGTCCAGGTGTGTACTGTGTGTCTCTATTCTTTATGTCCTGGTGTGTACTGTATGTCTGTATTCTACATGTCCAGGTGTGTACTGTGTGTGTCTATTCTTTATGTCCGGGAGTGTACTGTTTGTCTCTATTCTACATGTCCAGGTGTGTATAGTGTGTGTCTATTCTACATATCAAGGTGTGTACTGTGTGTCTCTATTCTTCATGTCCTGGTGTGCACTGTGTGTCTCTATTCTACACGTCCAGGTGTGTACTGTGTGTCTCTATTCTTCATGTCCAGGTGTGTACAGTGTGTCTCTATTCTACACGTCCAGGTGTGTACAGTGTGTCTCTATTCTACATGTCCAGGTGTGCACTGTGTGTCGCTATTCTACATGTCCAGGTGTGTACTCTGTGTCTCTCAACTACATGTCCAGGCGTGCACTGTGTGTCTCTATTCTACATGTCCAGGTGTGTACTGTGTGTCTCCATTCTACATGTCCAGGTGTGTACTGTGTGTCTCTATTCTTTATGTCCTGGTGTGTACTGTATGTCTGTATTCTACATGTCCAGGTGTGTACTGTGTGTGTCTATTCTTTATGTCCTGGAGTGTACTGTTTGTCTCTATTCTACATGTCCAGGTGTGTATAGTGTGTGTCTATTCTACATATCAAGGTGTGTACTGTGTGTCTCTATTCTTCATGTCCAGGTATGTACAGTGTGTCTCTATTCTACACGTCCAGGTGTGTACTGTGTGTCTCTATTCTAAATGTCCAGGTGTGAACAGTGTGTTTCGATTCTTCATGTCCAGGTATGTATTGTGTGTCTCTATTCTTTATGTACTGGTGTGTACAGTGTGTCTCTATTCTTCATGTCCAGGTGTGCACTCTGTGTCTCTATTCTACATGTCCAGGTGTGCACTGTTTGTCTCTATTCCACATGTCCAGGTGTGTACTGGGTCTCTATTGCACATGTCCAGATGTGTACTATGTCTCTCTATTCTGCATGTCCTGGTGTGTACTGTGTGTCACTCCTCTACATGTCCAGTTGTGCACTGTGTGTCTGTGTTCTACATGTCCGGGTGTGTACTGTGTGTCTCTATTCTTCATGTCCAGGTGTGCACTGTGTGTCTCCATTCTACATGTCCAGGTATGTACTGTGTGTCTCTATTCTACATGTCCTGGTGTGCACTGTGTGTCTCTATTCTACATGTCCAGGTGTGTACTGTGTGTCTCTATTCTTCATGTCCAGGTGTGTACTGTGTGTCTCTATTCTACATGTCCAGGTATGTACAGTGTGTCTCTATTCTACACGTCCAGGTGTGTACTGTGTGTCTCTATTCTAAATGTCCAGGTGTGCACAGTGTGTGTCGATTCTACATGTCCAGGTGTGTATTGTGTGTCTCTATTCTTTATGTACTGGTGTGTACAGTGTGTCTCTATTCTTCATGTCCAGGTGTGCACTCTGTGTCTCTATTCTACATGTCCATGTATGCACTGTTTGTCTCTATTCCACATGTCCAGGTGTGTACTGGGTCTCTATTGCACATGTCCAGATGTGTACTATGTCTCTCTATTCTGCACGTCCTGTTGTGTACTGTGTGTCACTCCTCTACATGTCCAGTTGTGCACTGTGTGTCTGTGTTCTACATGTCCGGGTGTGTACTGTGTGTCTCTATTCTTCATGTCCAGGTGTGCACTGTGTGTCTCCATTCTACATGTCCAGGTATGTACTGTGTGTCTCTATTCTTCATGTCCAGGTGTGTACTGTGTGTCCCTATTTTTCATGCCCAGGTGTGTACTGTGTGTCTCCATTCTACATGTCCAGGTATGTACTGTGTGTCTCTATGCTTCATGTCCAGGTGTGTACAGTGTGTCTCTATTCTACATGTCCAGGTGTGTACTGTGTATCTCTATTCTTCCTGTCCAGGTATACACAGTGTGTCTCTATTCCACATGTCCAGGTGTGTACAGTGTGTCTCTATTCTACATGTCCAGGTGTGTACAGTGTGTCTCTATTCTACACGTCCAGGTGTGTACAGTGTGTCTCTATTCTACATGTCCAGGTGTGTACAATGTGTCTCTATGCTACATGTCCAGGTGTGTACTGTGTATCTCTATTCTTCATGTCCAGGTGTGCACAGTGTGTCTCTATTCTACATGTCCAATTGCGCACTGTGTGTCTCTATTCTACATGTCCAGGTGTGTACTGTGTGTCTCTCTACTACATGTCCAGGCGTGCACTGTGTGTCTCTATTCTACATGTCCAGGTGTGTACTGTGTGTCTCCATTCTACATGTCCAGGTGTGTACTGTGTGTCTCTATTCTTTATGTCCTGGTGTGTACTGTATGTCTGTATTCTACATGTCCAGGTGTGTACTGTGTGTGTCTATTCTTTATGTCCTGGAGTGTACTGTTTGTCTCTATTCTACATGTCCAGCTGTGTATAGTGTGTGTCTATTCTACATGTCAAGGTGTGTACTGTGTGTCTCTATTCTTCATGTCCAGGTATGTACAGTGTGTCTCTATTCTACACGTCCAGGTGTGTACTGTGTGTCTCTATTCTAAATGTCCAGGTGTGAACAGTGTGTTTCGATTCTACATGTCCAGGTGTGTATTGTGTGTCTCTATTCTTTATGTACTGGTGTGTACAGTGTGTCTCTATTCTTCATGTCCAGGTGTGCACTCTGTGTCTCTATTCTACATGTCCAGGTATGCACTGTTTGTCTCTATTCCACATGTCCAGGTGTGTACTGGGTCTCTATTGCACATGTCCAGATGTGTACTATGTCTCTCTATTCTGCACGTCCTGTTGTGTACTGTGTGTCACTCCTCTACATGTCCAGTTGTGCACTGTGTGTCTGTGTTCTACATGTCCGGGTGTGTACTGTGTGCCTCTATTTTTCATGTCCAGGTGTGTACTGTGTGTCTCCATTCTACATGTCCAGGTATGTACTGTGTATCTCTATTCTTCATGTCCAGATGTGTACAGTGTGTCTCTATTCTTCATGTCCAGATGTGTACAGTGTGTCTCTATTCTTCATGTCCATGTGTGTACAGTGTGTCTCTATTCTACATGTCCAGGTGTGTATTGTGTGTCTCTATTCTTTATGTCCTTGTGTGTACAGTGTGTCTCTATTCCACATGTCCAGGTGTGTACTGTGTATTTCTATTCTTTATGTCCTCGTGTGTACAGTGTGTCTCTATTCTACATGTCCAGGTTTGCACTGTGTGTCTCTATTCTACATGTCCAATTGCGCACTGTGTGTCTCTATTCTACATGTCCAGGTGTGTACTGTGTGTCTCTCTACTACATGTCCAGGCGTGCACTGTGTGTCTCTATTCTACATGTCCAGGTGTGTACTGTGTGTCTCCATTCTACATGTCCAGGTGTGTACTGTGTGTCTCTATTCTTTATGTCCTGGTGTGTACTGTATGTCTGTATTCAACATGTCCAGGTGTGTACTGTGTGTGTCTATTCTTTATGTCCTGGAGTGTACTGTTTGTCTCTATTCTACATGTCCAGCTGTGTATAGTGTGTGTCTATTCTACATGTCAAGGTGTGTACTGTGTGTCTCTATTCTTCATGTCCAGGTATGTACAGTGTGTCTCTATTCTACACGTCCAGGTGTGTACTGTGTGTCTCTATTCTAAATGTCCAGGTGTGAACAGTGTGTTTCGATTCTACATGTCCAGGTGTGTATTGTGTGTCTCTATTCTTTATGTACTGGTGTGTACAGTGTGTCTCTATTCTTCATGTCCAGGTGTGCACTCTGTGTCTCTATTCTACATGTCCAGGTATGCACTGTTTGTCTCTATTCCACATGTCCAGGTGTGTACTGGGTCTCTATTGCACATGTCCAGATGTGTACTATGTCTCTCTATTCTGCACGTCCTGTTGTGTACTGTGTGTCACTCCTCTACATGTCCAGTTGTGCACTGTGTGTCTGTGTTCTACATGTCCGGGTGTGTACTGTGTGCCTCTATTTTTCATGTCCAGGTGTGTACTGTGTGTCTCCATTCTACATGTCCAGGTATGTACTGTGTATCTCTATTCTTCATGTCCAGATGTGTACAGTGTGTCTCTATTCTTCATGTCCAGATGTGTACAGTGTGTCTCTATTCTTCATGTCCATGTGTGTACAGTGTGTCTCTATTCAACATGTCCAGGTGTGTATTGTGTGTCTCTATTCTTTATGTCCTTGTGTGTACAGTGTGTCTCTATTCCACATGTCCAGGTGTGTACTGTGTATTTCTATTCTTTATGTCCTCGTGTGTACAGTGTGTCTCTATTCTACATGTCCAGGTTTGCACTGTGTGTCTCTATTCTACATGTCCTGGTGTGCACTGTGTGTCTCTATTCTACATGTCCAGGTGTGTACTGTGTGTCTCTATTCTTCATGTCCAGGTGTGTACTGTGTGTCTCTATTCTACATGTCCAGGTGTGTACAGTGTGTCGCTATTCTACATGTCCAGGTGTGTACAGTGTGTGTCTATTCTACATGCCCAGGAGTGCACTGTGCGTCTCTATTCCACATGTCCAGGTGTGTACAGTGTGTCTCTATTCCACATGTCCAGGTGTGTACAGTGCGTCTCTATTCTACATGTCCAGGTGTGTACAGTGTGTCTCTAGTCTACACGTCCAGGTGTGTACAGTGTGTCTCTATTCTACATGTCCAGGTGTGTACAGTGTGTCTCTACGCTTCATGTCCAGGTGTGTACTGTGTATCTCTATTCTTTATGTCCAGGTGTGTACTGTGTGTCTCTATTCTACATGTCCAGGTGTGTACTGTGTGTGTCTATTCTACATGTCAAGGTGTGTACTGTGTGTGTCTATTCTACATGTCCAGGTGTGTACTGTGTGTGTCTATTCTACATGTCAAGGTGTGTACTGTGTGTCTCTATTCTTCATGTCCTGGTGTGCACTGTATGTCTCTATTCTACATGTCCAGGTGTGTACTGTGTGTCTCTCTACTACATGTCCAGGCGTGAACTGTGTGTGTCTATTCTTTATGTCCTGGAGTGTACTGTTTGTCTCTATTCTACATGTCCAGGTGTGTATAGTGTGTGTCTATTCTACATGTCAAGGTGTGTACTGTGTGTCTCTATTCTTCATGTCCAGGTATGTACAGTGTGTCTCTATTCTACACGTCCAGGTGTGTACTGTGTGTCTCTATTCTAAATGTCCAGGTGTGCACAGTCTGTGTCGATTCGACATGTCCAGGTGTGTATTGTGTGTCTCTATTCTTTATGTACTGGTGTGTACAGTGTGTCTCTATTCTTCATGTCCAGGTGTGCACTCTGTGTCTCTATTCTACATGTCCAGGTATGCACTGTTTGTTTCTATTCCACATGTCCAGGTGTGTACTGGGTCTCTATAGCACATGTCCAGATGTGTACTATGTCTCTCTATTCTGCACGTCCTGTTGTATACTGTGTGTCACTCCTCTACATGTCCAGTTGTGCACTGTGTGTCTGTGTTCTACATGTCCGGGTGTGTACTGTGTGTCTCTATTTTTCATGTCCAGGTGTGTACTGTGTGTCTCCATTCTACATGTCCAGGTGTGTACAGTGTGTCTCTATTCTTCATGTCCAGGTGTGTACAGTGTGTCTCTATTCTACATGTCCAGGTGTGCACTGTGTGTCTCTATTCTTTATGTCCTGGTGTGCACTGTGTGTCTCTATTCGACATGTCCAGGTGTGCACTGTGTGTCTCTATTCTTTATGTCCTGGTGTGCACTGTGTGTCTCTATTCTACATGTCCAGGTGTATACTGTGTGTCTCTATTCTTTATGTCCTGGTGTGTACTGTATGTCTCTACTCTTCATGTCTTGGTGCGTACTGTGTGTGTCTATTCTTTATGTCCTGGTGTGCACTCTCTGTCTCTATTCTACATGTCGAGGTGTGCACTGTGCTCTATTCTACCTGTGCAGGTGTGCAATGTGTGTCTCTATTCTTCATGTACTGGTGTGTACAGTGTGTTTCTCTACCACATGTCCAGTTGTGCACTGTGTGTCTCTTTTCTACATGTCCAGGTGTGTATAGTGTGCCTCTATTCTACACGTCCAGGTGTGTACAGTGTGTCTCTATTCAACATGTCCAGATGTGTACAGTGTGTCAATATTCTTTGTTTGCAGGTGTGTACAGTGTGTCTCTATTCTACATGTCCAGGTGTGTACTGTGTGTCTCTATTCTTTATGTCCTGCTGTGTACTGTGTGTCTCTATTCTTCGTGTCCAGGTGTGTACAGTGTGTCTCTATTCTTCATGTCCAGGTGAGTACAGTGCGTCTCTATTCTAAATGTCCAGGTGTGTACTGTGTGTATCTATTCCACATGTCCATGTGTGCACTGTATGTCTCTATTCTACATGTCCTGGTGTGCACTGTGTGTCTCTATTCCACATGTCCAGGTGTGTACTGTGTGTCTCTATTCTAATGTCCAGGTGTGTACCGTGTGTCTCTATTCTACATGTCCAGGTGTGTACTGTGTGTCTCTACTCTTCATGTCTTGGTGTGTACTGTGTGTCTCTATTCTACATGTCCAGGTGTGTACAGTGTGTGTCTATTCTACATGTCCAGGTGTGTACTGTGTGTCTGTATTCTACATGCCCAGGTGTGTACAGTGTGTGTCTATTCTTTATGTCCAGGTGTGCACTCTCTGTCTCTATTCTACATGTCCAGGTGTGCACTGTGTCTCTATTCTACCTGTGCAGGTGTGCAATGTGTGTCTCTATTCTTCATGTACAGGTGTGTACAGTGTGTTTCTCTACTACATGTCCAGTTGTGCACTGTGTGTCTCTTTTCTACATGTCCAGGTGTGTATAGTGTGCCTCTATTCTACACGTCCAGGTGTGTACAGTGTGTCTCTATTCCACATGTCCAGATGTGTACTGTGTGTCAATATTCTTTGTTTCCAGGTGTGTACAGTGTGTCTCTATTCCACATGTCCAGATGTGTACTGTGTGTCAATATTCTTTGTTTCCAGGTGTGTACAGTGTGTCTCTATTCTACATGTCCAGGTGTGTACTGTGTGTCCCTATTCTACATGTCCAGGTGTGTACTGTGTGTCTCTATTCTTTATGTCCTGCTGTGTACTGTGTGTCTCTATTCTTCATGTCCAGGTGTGTACCGTGTGTCTCTATTCTACATGTCCAGGTGTGTACTGTGTGTCTCTACTCTTCATGTCTTTGTGCGTACTGTGTGTCTCTATTCTACATGTCCAGGTGTGTACAGTGTGTGTCTATTCTACATGTCCAGGTGTGTACTGTGTGTCTGTATTCTACATGCCCAGGTGTGTAGAGTGTGTGTCTATTCTTTATGTCCTGGTGTGCACTCTCTGTCTCTATTCTACATGTCCAGGTGTGCACTGTGTCTCTATTCTACCTGTGCAGGTGTGCAATGTGTGTCTCTATTCTTCATGTACAGGTGTGTACAGTGTGTTTCTCTACTACATGTCCAGTTGTGCACTGTGTGTCTCTTTTCTACATGTCCAGGTGTGTATAGTGTGCCTCTATTCTACACGTCCAGGTGTGTACAGTGTGTCTCTATTCTTCATGTCCAGGTGAGTACAGTGCGTCTCTATTCTAAATGTCCAGGTGTGTACTGTGTGTCTCTATTCCTCATGTCCCGGTGTGTGCACTGTGTCTCTATGCTACATATCCAGGTGTGTAGATTGTAACTCTATTCTACATGTCCAAGTGTGTACAGTGTGTCTCTATTCTACCTGTCCAGGTGTGCACTGTGTGTCTCTATTCTTTATGTCCTGGTGTGCACTGTTTGTCTCTATTCTACATGTCCAGGTGTATACTGTGTGTCTCTATTATTTATGTCCTGGTGTGTTCTGTATGTCTCTATACCACATGTCCAAGTGTGTACTGAGTGTCTCTATTCTTTATGTCCTGGTGTGTACAGTGTGTCTCTGTTCTACATGTCCAGGTGTGTACTGTATGTCTGTATTCTACATGTCCAGGTGTGTACTATGTCTCTCTATTCTACATGTCCTGGTGTGTACTGTGTGTCACTCCTCTACATGTCCAGTTGTGCACTGTGTGTCTGTTTTCTTCATGTCCAGGTGAGTACTGTGTGTCTCTATTCTTCATGTCCAGGTGTGTGCTGTGTGTCTCTATTCTACATACCCAGGTGTGTACTGTGCGTCTCTATTGTTCATGTCCAGGTGTGTACTGTGTGTCTCTATTGTACATGTCCAGGTGTGTGCTGTGTGTCTCTATTCTACATACCCAGGTGTGTACTGTGCGTCTCTATTCTTCATGTCCAGGTGTGTACTGTGTGTCTCTATTCTACATACCCAGGTGTGTACTGTGCGTCTCTATTGTTCATGTCCAGGTGTGTACTGTGTGTCTCTATTCTACACGTCCAGGTGTGTACTGTGTGTCTCTATTCTAAATGTCCAGGTGTGAACAGTGTGTTTCGATTCTTCATGTCCAGGTATGTATTGTGTGTCTCTATTCTTTATGTACTGGTGTGCACTCTGTGTCTCTATTCTACATGTCCAGGTGTGCACTGTTTGTCTCTATTCCACATGTCCAGGTGTGTACTGGGTCTCTATTGCACATGTCCAGATGTGTACTATGTCTCTCTATTCTGCACGTCCTGTTGTGTACTGTGTGTCACTCCTCTACATGTCCAGTTGTGCACTGTGTGTCTGTGTTCTACATGTCCGGGTGTGTACTGTGTGTCCCTATTTTTCATGCCCAGGTGTGTACTGTGTGTCTCCATTCTACATGTCCAGGTATGTACTGTGTATCTCTATTCTTCCTGTCCAGGTATACACAGTGTGTCTCTATTCCACATGTCCAGGTGTGTACAGTGTGTCTCTATTCTACATGTCCAGGTGTGTACAGTGTGTCTCTATTCTACACGTCCAGGTCTGTACAGTGTGTCTCTATTCTACATGTCCAGGTGTGTACAATGTGTCTCTATGCTACATGTCCAGGTGTGTACTGTGTATCTCTATTCTTCATGTCCAGGTGTGCACAGTGTGTCTCTATTCTACATGTCCAATTGCGCACTGTGTGTGTCTATTCTACATGTCCAGGTGTGTACTGTGTGTCTCTCTACTACATGTCCAGGCGTGCACTGTGTGTGTCTATTCTTTATGTCCTGGAGTGTACTGTTTGTCTCTATTCTACATGTCCAGCTGTGTATAGTGTGTGTCTATTCTACATGTCAAGGTGTGTACTGTGTGTCTCTATTCTTCATGTCCAGGTATGTACAGTGTGTCTCTATTCTACACGTCCAGGTGTATACAGTGTGTCTCTATTCTAAATGTCCAGGTGTGAACAGTGTGTGTCGATTCTACATGTCCAGGTGTGTATTGTGTGTCTCTATTCTTTATGTACTGGTGTGTACAGTGTGTCTCTATTCTTCATGTCCAGGTGTGCACTCTGTGTCTCTATTCTACATGTCCAGGTGTGCACTGTTTGTCTCTATTCCACATGTCCAGGTGTGTACTGGGTCTCTATTGCACATGTCCAGATGTGTACTATGTCTCTCTATTCTGCACGTCCTGTTGTGTACTGTGTGTCACTCCTCTACATGTCGAGTTGTGCACTGTGTGTCTGTGTTCTACATGTCCGGGTGTGTACTGTGTGCCTCTATTTTTCATGTCCAGGTGTGTACTGTGTGTCTCCATTCTACATGTCCAGGTATGTACTGTGTATCTCTATTCTTCATGTCCAGATGTGTACAGTGTGTCTCTATTCTTCATGTCCAGATGTGTACAGTGTGTCTCTATTCTTCATGTCCATGTGTGTACAGTGTGTCTCTATTCTACATGTCCAGGTGTGCACTGTGTGTCTCTATACTTTATGTCCTTGTGTGTACAGTGTGTCTCTATTCCACATGGCCAGGTGTGTACTGTGTATCTCTATTCTTTATGTCCTGGTGTGTACAGTGTGTCTCTATTCTACATGTCCAGGTTTGCACTGTGTGTCTCTATTCTACATGTCCTGGTGTGCACTGTGTGTCTCTATTCTACATGTCCAGGTGTGTACTGTGTGTCTCTATTCTTCATGTCCAGGTGTGTACTGTGTGTCTCTATTCTACATGTCCAGGTGTGTACAGTGTGTCGCTATTCTACATGTCCAGGTGTGTACAGTGTGTGTCTATTCTACATGTCCAGGTGTGCACTGTGTGTCTCTATTCTACATGTCCAGGTGTGTATTGTGTGTCTATATTCTTTATGTCCTTGTGTGTACAGTGTGTCTCTATTCCACATGTCCAGGTGTGTACTGTGTATCTCTATTCTTTATGTCCTGGTGTGTACAGTGTGTCTCTATTCTACATGTCCAGGTTTGCACTGTGTGTCTCTATTCTACATGTCCTGGTGTGCACTGTGTGTCTCTATTCTACATGTCCAGGTGTGTACTGTGTGTCTCTATTCTTCATGTCCAGGTGTGTACTGTGTGTCTCTATTCTACATGTCCAGGTGTGTACAGTGTGTCGCTATTCTACATGTCCAGGTGTGTACAGTGTGTGTCTATTCTACATGCCCAGGAGTGCACTGTGCGTCTCTATTCCACATGTCCAGGTGTGTACAGTGTGTCTCTATTCTACATGTCCAGGTGTGTACTGTGTATCTCTGTTCTTCATGTCCAGGTATACACAGTGTGTCTCTATTCCACATGTCCAGGTGTGTACAGTGCGTCTCTATTCTACATGTCCAGGTGTGTACAGTGTGTCTCTATTCTACACGTCCAGGTGTGTACAGTGTGTCTCTATTCTACATGTCCAGGTGTGTACAGTGTGTCTCTACGCTACATGTCCAGGTGTGTACTGTGTATCTCTATTCTTCATGTCCAGGTGTGTACTGTGTGTCTCTCTACTACATGTCCAGGCGTGAACTGTGTGTCTCTATTCTTCATGTCCAGGTGTGTACAGTGTGTCTCTATTCTACATGTCCAGGTGTGTATAGTGTGTGTCTATTCTACATGTCAAGGTGTGTACTGTGTGTCTCTATTCTTCATGTCCAGGTATGTACAGTGTGTCTCTATTCTACACGTCCAGGTGTGTACTGTGTGTCTCTATTCTAAATGTCCAGGTGTGCACAGTCTGTGTCGATTCGACATGTCCAGGTGTGTATTGTGTGTCTCTATTCTTTATGTACTGGTGTGTACAGTGTGTCTCTATTCTTCATGTCCAGGTGTGCACTCTGTGTCTCTATTCTACATGTCCAGGTATGCACTGTTTGTTTCTATTCCACATGTCCAGGTGTGTACTGGGTCTCTATAGCACATGTCCAGATGTGTACTATGTCTCTCTATTCTGCACGTCCTGTTGTATACTGTGTGTCACTCCTCTACATGTCCAGTTGTGCACTGTGTGTCTGTGTTCTACATGTCCGGGTGTGTACTGTGTGTCTCTATTTTTCATGTCCAGGTGTGTACTGTGTGTCTCCATTCTACATGTCCAGGTGTGTACAGTGTGTCTCTATTCTTCATGTCCAGGCGTATACAGTGTGTCTCTATTCTACATGTCCAGGTGTGCACTGTTTGTCTCTATTCTTTATGTCCTGGTGTGCACTGTGTGTCTCTATTCGACATGTCCAGGTGTGCACTGTGTGTCTCTATTCTTTATGTCCTGGTGTGCACTGTGTGTCTCTATTCTACATGTCCAGGTGTATACTGTGTGTCTCTATTCTTTATGTCCTGGTGTGTACTGTATGTCTCTACTCTTCATGTCTTGGTGCGTACTGTGTGTGTCTATTCTTTATGTCCTGGTGTGCACTCTCTGTCTCTATTCTACATGTCCAGGTGTGCACTGTGCTCTATTCTACCTGTGCAGGTGTGCAATGTGTGTCTCTATTCTTCATGTACTGGTGTGTACAGTGTGTTTCTCTACCACATGTCCAGTTGTGCACTGTGTGTCTCTTTTCTACATGTCCAGGTGTGTATAGTGTGCCTCTATTCTACACGTCCAGGTGTGTACAGTGTGTCTCTATTCAACATGTCCAGATGTGTACAGTGTGTCAATATTCTTTGTTTGCAGGTGTGTACAGTGTGTCTCTATTCTACATGTCCAGGTGTGTACTGTGTGTCTCTATTCTTTATGTCCTGCTGTGTACTGTGTGTCTCTATTCTTCGTGTCGAGGTGTGTACAGTGTGTCTCTATTCTTCATGTCCAGGTGAGTACAGTGCGTCTCTATTCTAAATGTCCAGGTGTGTACTGTGTGTCTCTATTCCACATGTCCAGTTGTGTACTGTGTGTCTCTATTCTAATGTCCAGGTGTGTACCGTGTGTCTCTATTCTACATGTCCAGGTGTGTACTGTGTGTCTCTACTCTTCATGTCTTGGTGTGTACTGTGTGTCTCTATTCTACATGTCCATGTGTGTACAGTGTGTGTCTATTCTACATGTCCAGGTGTGTACTGTGTGTCTGTATTCTACATGCCCAGGTGTGTACAGTGTGTGTCTATTCTTTATGTCCAGGTGTGCACTCTCTGTCTCTATTCTACATGTCCAGGTGTGCACTGTGCCTCTATTCTACCTGTGCAGGTGTGCAATGTGTGTCTCTATTCTTCATGTACAGGTGTGTACAGTGTGTTTCTCTACTACATGTCCAGTTGTGCACTGTGTGTCTCTTTTCTACATGTCCAGGTGTGTATAGTGTGCCTCTATTCTACACGTCCAGGTGTGTACAGTGTGTCTCTATTCCACATGTCCAGATGTGTACTGTGTGTCAATATTCTTTGTTTCCAGGTGTGTACAGTGTGTCTCTATTCCACATGTCCAGATGTGTACTGTGTGTCAATATTCTTTGTTTCCAGGTGTGTACAGTGTGTCTCTATTCTACATGTCCAGGTGTGTACTGTGTGTCCCTATTCTACATGTCCAGGTGTGTACTGTGTGTCTCTATTCTTTATGTCCTGCTGTGTACTGTGTGTCTCTATTCTTCATGTCCAGGTGTGTACCGTGTGTCTCTATTCTACATGTCCAGGTGTGTACTGTGTGTCTCTACTCTTCATGTCTTTGTGCGTACTGTGTGTCTCTATTCTACATGTCCAGGTGTGTACAGTGTGTGTCTATTCTACATGTCCAGGTGTGTACTGTGTGTCTGTATTCTACATGCCCAGGTGTGTAGAGTGTGTGTCTATTCTTTATGTCCTGGTGTGCACTCTCTGTCTCTATTCTACATGTCCAGGTGTGCACTGTGTCTCTATTCTACCTGTGCAGGTGTGCAATGTGTGTCTCTATTCTTCATGTACAGGTGTGTACAGTGTGTTTCTCTACTACATGTCCAGTTGTGCACTGTGTGTCTCTTTTCTACATGTCCAGGTGTGTATAGTGTGCCTCTATTCTACACGTCCAGGTGTGTACAGTGCGTCTCTATTCTAAATGTCCAGGTGTGTACTGTGTGTCTCTATTCCTCATGTCCCGGTGTGTGCACTGTGTCTCTATGCTACATATCCAGGTGTGTAGATTGTAACTCTATTCTACATGTCCAAGTGTGTACAGTGTGTCTCTATTCTACCTGTCCAGGTGTGCACTGTGTGTCTCTATTCTTTATGTCCTGGTGTGCACTGTTTGTCTCTATTCTACATGTCCAGGTGTATACTGTGTGTCTCTATTATTTATGTCCTGGTGTGTTCTGTATGTCTCTATACCACATGTCCAAGTGTGTACTGAGTGTCTCTATTCTTTATGTCCTGGTGTGTACAGTGTGTCTCTGTTCTACATGTCCAGGTGTGTACTGTATGTCTGTATTCTACATGTCCAGGTGTGTACTATGTCTCTCTATTCTACATGTCCTGGTGTGTACAGTGTGTCTCTATTCTACATGTCCAGGTGTGCACTCTGTGTCTCTATTCTACATGTCCAGGTGTGCACTGTTTGTCTCTATTCCACATGTCCAGGTGTGTACTGGGTCTCTATTGCACATGTCCAGATGTGTACTATGTCTCTCTATTCTGCATGTCCTGGTGTGTACTGTGTGTCACTCCTCTACATGTCCAGTTGTGCACTGTGTGTCTGTTTTCTTCATGTCCAGGTGTGTACTGTGTATCTCTAATCTACAAGTCCAGTTGTGGGCAGTGTGTCTCTATTCTACATGTCCAGGTGAGTACTGTGTGTCTCTATTCTTCATGTCCAGGTGTGTGCTGTGTGTCTCTATTCTACATACCCAGGTGTGTACTGTGCGTCTCTATTGTTCATGTCCAGGTGTGTACTGTGTGTCTCTATTGTACATGTCCAGGTGAGTACGGTGTGTCTCTGTTCTTCATGTCCAGGTTTGTACTGTGTGTCTCTATTCTACATATCCAGGTGTGTACTGTGTGTCTCTATTCTTCATGTACAGGTGTGTACTGTGTGTCTCTATTCTTTATGTCCAGGTGTGTATAGTGTGTGTCTATTCTACATGTCCAGGTGAGTACAGTGTGTCTCTATTCTACATGTCCAGGTGTGTAGTGTGTGTCTGTATTCCACATGTCCAGATGTGTACTGTGTGTATCTATTCTACATGTCCAGGTGTTTACAGTGCGCCTCTATTCTACATGTCCAGGTGTGTACTGTGTGTCTCTATTCTTCATGTCCAGGTGTGTACTCTGTGTCTCTATTCTACATGTCCAGGTGTGTACTGTGTGTCTATATTCCACATGTCCAGGTGTGTTCTGGGTCTCTATTGTAAATGTCAAGATGTGTACTATGTCTCTCTATTCTACATGTCTTGGTGTGTACTGTGTGTCACTCCTCTACATGTCCAGTTGTGCACTGTGTGTCTGTGTTCTACATGTCCAGTTGTGTACTGTGTATCTCTAATCTACAAGTCCAGGTGTGGACAATGTGTCTCTATTCTTCATGTCCAGGTGTGTACTGTGTGTCTGTATTCTACATACCCAGGTGTGCACTGTATGTCTCTATTCTACTTGTCCAGGTGTGTACAGTTTGTCTCTATTCTACATGTCCAGGTGTGTACAGTGTGTCTCTATTCTTCATGTCCAGCTGTGCACTGTGTTTCTCTATTCTGCGTATCCAGGTGTGCACTGTATGTCTCTATTCTACTTGTCCAGGTGTGTACAGTGTGTCTCTATTCTACATGTCGAGGTGTGTACTGTGTGTCTCTGTTCCACATGTCCAGGTGTGTACTGAGTCTCTATTGTAACATGTCCAAATGTGTACTATGTCTCTCTATTCTACATGTCCTGGTGTGTACTGTGCGTCACTCCTCTGCATGTCCAGTTGTGCACTGTGTGTCTGTGTTCTAGATGTCCAGGTGTGTACTGTGTATCTCTAATCTACATTCCCAGGTGTGAACTGTGTGTCTCAATTATTCATGTCCAGGTGTGTACTGTGTGTCTCTATTCTACATGTCCAGATGAGTACTGTGTGTCTCTATTCCACATGTCCAGGTGTGTAATTTGTGTCTCTATTCTACATGTCCAGGTGTGTACAGTGTGTCTCTATTCTTCATGTCCACGTGTGTACTGTGTGTCTCTATTCCACATGTCCAGGTGTGTATTGTGTTTCTCTATTCTACACGTCCAGGTGTGTACTGTGTGTCTCTATTCCACATGTCCAGATGTGTACTGTGTGTATCCATTCTTCATGTCCAGGTGTTTACAGTGCGTCTCTATTCTTCATATCCAGGTGTGTACACTTTGTCTCTATTCTACATGTCCAGATGTGTACTGTGTGTCTCTATTTTACATGTCCTGCTGTGTACTGTGTGTCTCTATTCTAAATGTCCAGGTGTGTACAGTGTGTGTCTATTCTTCATGTCCAGGTGTGTACAGTGTGTCTGTATTCCACATGTCCAGATGTGTACTGTGTGTATCTATTCTTCATGTCCACGTGTTTACAGTGCATCTCTATTCTTCATGTCCAGGTGTGTACACTTTGTCTCTATTCTACATGTCCAGGTGTGTACAGTGTGCCTGTATTCCACATGTCCAGATGTGTACTGTGTGTATCTATTCTACATGTCCAGGTGTGTACTGTGTGTCTCTATTCTTCATGTCCAGGTGTGTACACTTTGTCTCTATTCTACATGTCCAGGTGTGTACAGTGTGTCTCTATTCCACATGTCCAGATGTGTACTGTGTGTCTCTATTCTGCGTATCCAGGTGTGCACTGTATGTCTCTATTCTACTTGTCCAGCTGTGTACAGTGTGTCTCTATTCTACATGTTCAGGTGTGTACAGTGTGTCTCTATTCTACATGTCGAGGTGTGTACTGTGTGTCTCTGTTCCACATGTCCAGGTGTGTACTGTGTGTCTCTGTTCCACATGTCCAGGTGTGTACTGAGTCTCTATTGTAACATGTCCAAATGTGTACTATGTCTCTCTATCCTACATGTCCTGGTGTGTACTGTGCGTCACTCCTCTGCATGTCCAATTGTGCACTGTGTGTCTGTGTTCTACATGTCCAGGTGTGTACTGTGTATCTCTAATCTACATACCCAGGTGTGTACTGTGTGTCTCTATTCTTCATGTCCAGGTGTGTACTGTGTGTCTCTATTCTACATGTCCAGATGAGTACTGTGTGTCTCTATTCTACATATCCAGGTGTGTACTGTGTGTCTCTATTTTACATGTCCAGGTGAGTACTGTGTGTCTCTATTCTTCATGTCCAGGTGTGTACTGTGTGTCTCTATTCTACATACCCAGGTGTGTACTGTGTGTCTCTATTCTTCATGTCCAGGTGTGTACTGTGTGTCTCTATTCTACATGTCCAGGTGAGTACTGTGTGTCTCTATTCTTCATGTCCAGGTGTGTACTGTGTGTCTCTATTCTTCATGTCCAGGTAAGCACAGTGTGTCTCTATTCCACATGTCCAGAAGTGCACTGTGTGTCTCTCTACTACATGTCTAGGCGTGCACTGTGTGTCTCTATTCTACATTCCCAGGTGAGTACTGTGTGTCTCTATTCTTCATGTCCAGGTGTGTACTGTGTGTCTCTATTCTTCATGTCCAGGTAAGCACAGTGTGTCTCTATTCCACATGTCCAGAAGTGCACTGTGTGTCTCTCTACTACATGTCCAGGCGTGCACTGTGTGTCTCTATTCTACATGCCCAGGTGTGTACTGTGTGTCTCTATTCTTCATGTCCAGCTGTGCACTGTGGGTCTCTATTCTGCATATCCAGGTGTGCACTGTATGTCTCTATTCTACTTGTCCAGGTGTGTACAGTTTGTCCTTATTCTACATGTCCAGGTGTGTACAGTGTGTCTCTATTATTTATGTCCTGGTGTGTTCTGTATGTCTCTATACCACATGTCCAAGTGTGTACTGAGTGTCTCTATTCTTTATGTCCTGGTGTGTACAGTGTGTCTCTGTTCTACATGTCCAGGTGTGTACTGTATGTCTGTATTCTACATGTCCAGGTGTGTACTATGTCTCTCTATTCTACATGTCCTGGTGTGTACAGTGTGTCTCTATTCTACATGTCCAGGTGTGCACTCTGTGTCTCTATTCTACATGTCCAGGTGTGCACTGTTTGTCTCTATTCCACATGTCCAGGTGTGTACTGGGTCTCTATTGCACATGTCCAGATGTGTACTATGTCTCTCTATTCTGCATGTCCTGGTGTGTACTGTGTGTCACTCCTCTACATGTCCAGTTGTGCACTGTGTGTCTGTTTTCTTCATGTCCAGGTGTGTACTGTGTATCTCTAATCTACAAGTCCAGTTGTGGGCAGTGTGTCTCTATTCTACATGTCCAGGTGAGTACTGTGTGTCTCTATTCTTCATGTCCAGGTGTGTGCTGTGTGTCTCTATTCTACATACCCAGGTGTGTACTGTGCGTCTCTATTGTTCATGTCCAGGTGTGTACTGTGTGTCTCTATTGTACATGTCCAGGTGAGTACGGTGTGTCTCTGTTCTTCATGTCCAGGTTTGTACTGTGTGTCTCTATTCTACATATCCAGGTGTGTACTGTGTGTCTCTATTCTTCATGTACAGGTGTGTACTGTGTGTCTCTATTCTTTATGTCCAGGTGTGTATAGTGTGTGTCTATTCTACATGTCCAGGTGAGTACAGTGTGTCTCTATTCTACATGTCCAGGTGTGTAGTGTGTGTCTGTATTCCACATGTCCAGATGTGTACTGTGTGTATCTATTCTACATGTCCAGGTGTTTACAGTGCGCCTCTATTCTACATGTCCAGGTGTGTACTGTGTGTCTCTATTCTTCATGTCCAGGTGTGTACTCTGTGTCTCTATTCTACATGTCCAGGTGTGTACTGTGTGTCTATATTCCACATGTCCAGGTGTGTTCTGGGTCTCTATTGTAAATGTCAAGATGTGTACTATGTCTCTCTATTCTACATGTCTTGGTGTGTACTGTGTGTCACTCCTCTACATGTCCAGTTGTGCACTGTGTGTCTGTGTTCTACATGTCCAGTTGTGTACTGTGTATCTCTAATCTACAAGTCCAGGTGTGGACAATGTGTCTCTATTCTTCATGTCCAGGTGTGTACTGTGTGTCTGTATTCTACATACCCAGGTGTGCACTGTATGTCTCTATTCTACTTGTCCAGGTGTGTACAGTTTGTCTCTATTCTACATGTCCAGGTGTGTACAGTGTGTCTCTATTCTTCATGTCCAGCTGTGCACTGTGTTTCTCTATTCTGCGTATCCAGGTGTGCACTGTATGTCTCTATTCTACTTGTCCAGGTGTGTACAGTGTGTCTCTATTCTACATGTCGAGGTGTGTACTGTGTGTCTCTGTTCCACATGTCCAGGTGTGTACTGAGTCTCTATTGTAACATGTCCAAATGTGTACTATGTCTCTCTATTCTACATGTCCTGGTGTGTACTGTGCGTCACTCCTCTGCATGTCCAGTTGTGCACTGTGTGTCTGTGTTCTAGATGTCCAGGTGTGTACTGTGTATCTCTAATCTACATTCCCAGGTGTGAACTGTGTGTCTCAATTATTCATGTCCAGGTGTGTACTGTGTGTCTCTATTCTACATGTCCAGATGAGTACTGTGTGTCTCTATTCCACATGTCCAGGTGTGTAATTTGTGTCTCTATTCTACATGTCCAGGTGTGTACAGTGTGTCTCTATTCTTCATGTCCACGTGTGTACTGTGTGTCTCTATTCCACATGTCCAGGTGTGTATTGTGTTTCTCTATTCTACACGTCCAGGTGTGTACTGTGTGTCTCTATTCCACATGTCCAGATGTGTACTGTGTGTATCCATTCTTCATGTCCAGGTGTTTACAGTGCGTCTCTATTCTTCATATCCAGGTGTGTACACTTTGTCTCTATTCTACATGTCCAGATGTGTACTGTGTGTCTCTATTCTACATGTCCTGCTGTGTACTGTGTGTCTCTATTCTAAATGTCCAGGTGTGTACAGTGTGTGTCTATTCTTCATGTCCAGGTGTGTACAGTGTGTCTGTATTCCACATGTCCAGATGTGTACTGTGTGTATCTATTCTTCATGTCCACGTGTTTACAGTGCATCTCTATTCTTCATGTCCAGGTGTGTACACTTTGTCTCTATTCTACATGTCCAGGTGTGTACAGTGTGCCTGTATTCCACATGTCCAGATGTGTACTGTGTGTATCTATTCTACATGTCCAGGTGTGTACTGTGTGTCTCTATTCTTCATGTCCAGGTGTGTACACTTTGTCTCTATTCTACATGTCCAGGTGTGTACAGTGTGTCTCTATTCCACATGTCCAGATGTGTACTGTGTGTCTCTATTCTGCGTATCCAGGTGTGCACTGTATGTCTCTATTCTACTTGTCCAGCTGTGTACAGTGTGTCTCTATTCTACATGTTCAGGTGTGTACAGTGTGTCTCTATTCTACATGTCGAGGTGTGTACTGTGTGTCTCTGTTCCACATGTCCAGGTGTGTACTGTGTGTCTCTGTTCCACATGTCCAGGTGTGTACTGAGTCTCTATTGTAACATGTCCAAATGTGTACTATGTCTCTCTATCCTACATGTCCTGGTGTGTACTGTGCGTCACTCCTCTGCATGTCCAATTGTGCACTGTGTGTCTGTGTTCTACATGTCCAGGTGTGTACTGTGTATCTCTAATCTACATACCCAGGTGTGTACTGTGTGTCTCTATTCTTCATGTCCAGGTGTGTACTGTGTGTCTCTATTCTACATGTCCAGATGAGTACTGTGTGTCTCTATTCTACATATCCAGGTGTGTACTGTGTGTCTCTATTTTACATGTCCAGGTGAGTACTGTGTGTCTCTATTCTTCATGTCCAGGTGTGTACTGTGTGTCTCTATTCTACATACCCAGGTGTGTACTGTGTGTCTCTATTCTTCATGTCCAGGTGTGTACTGTGTGTCTCTATTCTACATGTCCAGGTGAGTACTGTGTGTCTCTATTCTTCATGTCCAGGTGTGTACTGTGTGTCTCTATTCTTCATGTCCAGGTAAGCACAGTGTGTCTCTATTCCACATGTCCAGAAGTGCACTGTGTGTCTCTCTACTACATGTCTAGGCGTGCACTGTGTGTCTCTATTCTACATTCCCAGGTGAGTACTGTGTGTCTCTATTCTTCATGTCCAGGTGTGTACTGTGTGTCTCTATTCTTCATGTCCAGGTAAGCACAGTGTGTCTCTATTCCACATGTCCAGAAGTGCACTGTGTGTCTCTCTACTACATGTCCAGGCGTGCACTGTGTGTCTCTATTCTACATGCCCAGGTGTGTACTGTGTGTCTCTATTCTTCATGTCCAGCTGTGCACTGTGGGTCTCTATTCTGCATATCCAGGTGTGCACTGTATGTCTCTATTCTACTTGTCCAGGTGTGTACAGTTTGTCCTTATTCTACATGTCCAGGTGTGTACAGTGTGTCTCTATTATTCATGTCCAGGTGTGTACAGTGTGTCTCTATTCTTCATGTCCAGCTGTGCACTGTGTGTCTCTATTCTGCGTATCCAGGTGTGCACTGTATGTCTCCATTCTACTTGTCCAGGTGTATACAGTGTGTCTCTATTCTACATGTCGAGGTGTGTACTGTGTGTCTCTGTTCCACATGTCCAGGTGTGTACTGGGTCTCTATTGTAACATGTCCAGATGTGTACTATGTCTCTCTATTCTACATGTCCTGGTGTGTACTGTGCGTCACTTCTCTGCGTGTCCAGTTGTGCACTGTGTGTCTGTGTTCTACATGTCCAGGTGTGTACTGTGTATCTCTAATCTACATACCCAGGTGTGTACTGTGCGTCTCTATTGTTCATGTCCAGGTGTGTACTGTGTGTCTCTATTGTACATGTCCAGGTGAGTACGGTGTGTCTCTGTTCTTCATGTCCAGGTTTGTACTGTGTGTCTCTATTCTACATATCCAGGTGTGTACTGTGTGTCTCTATTCTTCATGTACAGGTGTGTACTGTGTGTCTCTATTCTTTATGTCCAGGTGTGTATAGTGTGTGTCTATTCTACATGTCCAGGTGAGTACAGTGTGTCTCTATTCTACATGTCCAGGTGTGTAGTGTGTGTCTGTATTCTACATGTCCAGGTGTTTACAGTGCGCCTCTATTCTACATGTCCAGGTGTGTACTGTGTGTCTCTATTCTTCATGTCCAGGTGTGTACTCTGTGTCTCTATTCTACATGTCCAGGTGTGTACTGTGTGTCTATATTCCACATGTCCAGGTGTGTTCTGGGTCTCTATTGTACATGTCAAGATGTGTACTATGTCTCTCTATTCTACATGTCTTGGTGTGTACTGTGTGTCACTCCTCTACATGTCCAGTTGTGCACTGTGTGTCTGTGTTCTACATGTCCAGTTGTGTACTGTGTATCTCTAATCTACAAGTCCAAGTGTGGACAATGTGTCTCTATTCTTCATGTCCAGGTGTGTACTGTGTGTCTGTATTCTACATACCCAGGTGTGCACTGTATGTCTCTATTCTACTTGTCCAGGTGTGTACAGTTTGTCTCTATTCTACATGTCCAGGTGTGTACAGTGTGTCTCTATTCTTCATGTCCAGCTGTGCACTGTGTTTCTCTATTCTGCATATCCAGGTGTGCACTGTATGTCTCTATTCTACATGTCGAGGTGTGTACTGTGTGTCTCTGTTCCACATGTCCAGGTGTGTACTGAGTCTCTATTGTAACATGTCCTAATGTGTACTATGTCTCTCTATTCTACATGTCCTGGTGTGTACTGTGCGTCACTCCTCAGCATGTCCAGTTGTGCACTGTGTGTCTGTGTTCTAGATGTCCAGGTGTGTACTGTGTATCTCTAATCTACATTCCCAGGTGTGTACTGTGTGTCTCTATTATTCATGTCCAGGTGTGTACAGTGTGTCTCTATTCTACATGTCCAGATGAGTACTGTGTGTCTCTATTCCACATGTCCAGGTGTGTAATTTGTGTCTCTATTCTACATGTCCAGGTGTGTACAGTGTGTCTCTATTCTTCATGTCCACGTGTGTACTGTGTGTCTCTATTCCACATGTCCAGGTGTGTATTGTGTTTCTCTATTCTACACGTCCAGGTGTGTACTGTGTGTCTCTATTCCACATGTCCAGATGTGTACTGTGTGTATCCATTGTTCATGTCCAGGTGTTTACAGTGCGTCTCTATTCTTCATATCCAGGTGTGTACACTTTGTCTCTATTCTACATGTCCAGATGTGTACTGTGTGTCTCTATTGTACATGTCCTGCTGTGTACTGTGTGTCTCTATTCTACATGTCCAGGTGTGTACAGTGTGTGTCTATTCTTCATGTCCAGGTGTGTACAGTGTGTCTGTATTCCACATGTCCAGGTGTGTACTGTGTGTCTCTATTCCACATGTCCAGATGTGTACTGTTTGTATCCATTCTTCATGTCCAGGTGTTTACAGTGCGTCTCTATTCTTCATATCCAGGTGTGTACACTTTGTCTCTATTCTACATGTCCAGATGTGTACTGTGTGTCTCTATTCTACATGTCCTGCTGTGTACTGTGTGTCTCTATTCTACATGTCCAGGTGTGTACAGTGTGTGTCTATTCTTCATGTCCAGGTGTGTACTGTGTGTCTCTATTCCTCATGTCCCGGTGTGTGCACTGTGTCTCTATGCTACATATCCAGGTGTGTAGATTGTAACTCTATTCTACATGTCCAAGTGTGTACAGTGTGTCTCTATTCTACCTGTCCAGGTGTGCACTGTGTGTCTCTATTCTTTATGTCCTGGTGTGCACTGTTTGTCTCTATTCTACATGTCCAGGTGTATACTGTGTGTCTCTATTATTTATGTCCTGGTGTGTTCTGTATGTCTCTATACCACATGTCCAAGTGTGTACTGAGTGTCTCTATTCTTTATGTCCTGGTGTGTACAGTGTGTCTCTGTTCTACATGTCCAGGTGTGTACTGTATGTCTGTATTCTACATGTCCAGGTGTGTACTATGTCTCTCTATTCTACATGTCCTGGTGTGTACTGTGTGTCACTCCTCTACATGTCCAGTTGTGCACTGTGTGTCTGTTTTCTTCATGTCCAGGTGTGTACTGTGTATCTCTAATCTACAAGTCCAGTTGTGGGCAGTGTGTCTCTATTCTACATGTCCAGGTGAGTACTGTGTGTCTCTATTCTTCATGTCCAGGTGTGTACTGTGTGTCTCTATTCTACATACCCAGGTGTGTACTGTGCGTCTCTATTGTTCATGTCCAGGTGTGTACTGTGTGTCTCTATTGTACATGTCCAGGTGAGTACGGTGTGTCTCTGTTCTTCATGTCCAGGTTTGTACTGTGTGTCTCTATTCTACATATCCAGGTGTGTACTGTGTGTCTCTATTCTTCATGTACAGGTGTGTACTGTGTGTCTCTATTCTTTATGTCCAGGTGTGTATAGTGTGTGTCTATTCTACATGTCCAGGTGAGTACAGTGTGTCTCTATTCTACATGTCCAGGTGTGTAGTGTGTGTCTGTATTCCACATGTCCAGATGTGTACTGTGTGTATCTATTCTACATGTCCAGGTGTTTACAGTGCGCCTCTATTCTACATGTCCAGGTGTGTACTGTGTGTCTCTATTCTTCATGTCCAGGTGTGTACTCTGTGTCTCTATTCTACATGTCCAGGTGTGTACTGTGTGTCTATATTCCACATGTCCAGGTGTGTTCTGGGTCTCTATTGTAAATGTCAAGATGTGTACTATGTCTCTCTATTCTACATGTCTTGGTGTGTACTGTGTGTCACTCCTCTACATGTCCAGTTGTGCACTGTGTGTCTGTGTTCTACATGTCCAGTTGTGTACTGTGTATCTCTAATCTACAAGTCCAGGTGTGGACAATGTGTCTCTATTCTTCATGTCCAGGTGTGTACTGTGTGTCTGTATTCTACATACCCAGGTGTGCACTGTATGTCTCTATTCTACTTGTCCAGGTGTGTACAGTTTGTCTCTATTCTACATGTCCAGGTGTGTACAGTGTGTCTCTATTCTTCATGTCCAGCTGTGCACTGTGTTTCTCTATTCTGCGTATCCAGGTGTGCACTGTATGTCTCTATTCTACTTGTCCAGGTGTGTACAGTGTGTCTCTATTCTACATGTCGAGGTGTGTACTGTGTGTCTCTGTTCCACATGTCCAGGTGTGTACTGAGTCTCTATTGTAACATGTCCAAATGTGTACTATGTCTCTCTATTCTACATGTCCTGGTGTGTACTGTGCGTCACTCCTCTGCATGTCCAGTTGTGCACTGTGTGTCTGTGTTCTAGATGTCCAGGTGTGTACTGTGTATCTCTAATCTACATTCCCAGGTGTGAACTGTGTGTCTCAATTATTCATGTCCAGGTGTGTACTGTGTGTCTCTATTCTACATGTCCAGATGAGTACTGTGTGTCTCTATTCCACATGTCCAGGTGTGTAATTTGTGTCTCTATTCTACATGTCCAGGTGTGTACAGTGTGTCTCTATTCTTCATGTCCACGTGTGTACTGTGTGTCTCTATTCCACATGTCCAGGTGTGTATTGTGTTTCTCTATTCTACACGTCCAGGTGTGTACTGTGTGTCTCTATTCCACATGTCCAGATGTGTACTGTGTGTATCCATTCTTCATGTCCAGGTGTTTACAGTGCGTCTCTATTCTTCATATCCAGCTGTGTACACTTTGTCTCTATTCTACATGTCCAGATGTGTACTGTGTGTCTCTATTCTACATGTCCTGCTGTGTACTGTGTGTCTCTATTCTAAATGTCCAGGTGTGTACAGTGTGTGTCTATTCTTCATGTCCAGGTGTGTACAGTGTGTCTGTATTCCACATGTCCAGATGTGTACTGTGTGTATCTATTCTTCATGTCCACGTGTTTACAGTGCATCTCTATTCTTCATGTCCAGGTGTGTACACTTTGTCTCTATTCTACATGTCCAGGTGTGTACAGTGTGTCTCTATTCCACATGTCCAGATGTGTACTGTGTGTCTCTATTCTGCGTATCCAGGTGTGCACTTTATGTCTCTATTCTACTTGTCCAGGTGTGTACAGTGTGTCTCTATTCTACATGTTCAGGTGTGTACAGTGTGTCTCTATTCTACATGTCGAGGTGTGTACTGTGTGTCTCTGTTCCACATGTCCAGGTGTGTACTGTGTGTCTCTGTTCCACATGTCCAGGTGTGTACTGAGTCTCTATTGTAACATGTCCAAATGTGTACTATGTCTCTCTATCCTACATGTCCAGGTGTGTACTGTGTATCTCTAATCTACATACCCAGGTGTGTACTGTGTGTCTCTATTCTTCATGTCCAGGTGTGTACTGTGTGTCTCTATTGTACATGTCCAGATGAGTACTGTGTGTCTCTATTCTACATATCCAGGTGTGTACTGTGTGTCTCTATTTTACATGTCCAGGTGAGTACTGTGTGTCTCTATTCTTCATGTCCAGGTGTGTACTGTGTGTCTCTATTCTACATACCCAGGTGTGTACTGTGTGTCTCTATTCTTCATGTCCAGGTGTGTACTGTGTGTCTCTATTCTACATGTCCAGGTGAGTACTGTGTGTCTCTATTCTTCATGTCCAGGTGTGTACTGTGTGTCTCTATTCTTTATGTCCAGGTAAGCACAGTGTGTCTCTATTCCACATGTCCAGAAGTGCACTGTGTGTCTCTCTACTACATGTCTAGGCGTGCACTGTGTGTCTCTATTCTACATTCCCAGGTGAGTACTGTGTGTCTCTATTCTTCATGTCCAGGTGTGTACTGTGTGTCTCTATTCTTCATGTCCAGGTAAGCACAGTGTGTCTCTATTCCACATGTCCAGAAGTGCACTGTGTGTCTCTCTACTACATGTCCAGGCGTGCACTGTGTGTCTCTATTCTACATGCCCAGGTGTGTACTGTGTGTCTCTATTCTTCATGTCCAGCTGTGCACTGTGGGTCTCTATTCTGCATATCCAGGTGTGCACTGTATGTCTCTATTCTACTTGTCCAGGTGTGTACAGTTTGTCCTTATTCTACATGTCCAGGTGTGTACAGTGTGTCTCTATTATTCATGTCCAGGTGTGTACAGTGTGTCTCTATTCTTCATGTCCAGCTGTGCACTGTGTGTCTCTATTCTGCGTATCCAGGTGTGCACTGTATGTCTCCATTCTACTTGTCCAGGTGTATACAGTGTGTCTCTATTCTACATGTCGAGGTGTGTACTGTGTGTCTCTGTTCCACATGTCCAGGTGTGTACTGAGTCTCTATTGTAACATGTCCAGATGTGTACTATGTCTCTCTATTCTACATGTCCTGGTGTGTACTGTGCGTCACTCCTCTGCGTGTCCAGTTGTGCACTGTGTGTCTGTGTTCTACATGTCCAGGTGTGTACTGTGTATCTCTAATCTACATACCCAGGTGTGTACTGTGCGTCTCTATTGTTCATGTCCAGGTGTGTACTGTGTGTCTCTATTCTTTATGTCCAGGTGTGTATAGTGTGTGTCTATTCTACATGTCCAGGTGAGTACAGTGTGTCTCTATTCTACAAGTCCAAGTGTGGACAATGTGTCTCTATTCTTCATGTCCAGGTGTGTACTGTGTGTCTGTATTCTACATACCCAGGTGTGCACTGTATGTCTCTATTCTACTTGTCCAGGTGTGTACAGTTTGTCTCTATTCTACATGTCCAGGTGTGTACAGTGTGTCTCTATTCTTCATGTCCAGCTGTGCACTGTGTTTCTCTATTCTGCATATCCAGGTGTGCACTGTATGTCTCTATTCTACATGTCGAGGTGTGTACTGTGTGTCTCTGTTCCACATGTCCAGGTGTGTACAGAGTCTCTATTGTAACATGTCCAAATGTGTACTATGTCTCTCTATTCTACATGTCCTGGTGTGTACTGTGCGTCACTCCTCTGCATGTCCAGTTGTGCACTGTGTGTCTGTGTTCTAGATGTCCAGGTGTGTACTGTGTATCTCTAATCTACATTCCCAGGTGTGTACTGTGTGTCTCTATTATTCATGTCCAGGTGTGTACAGTGTGTCTCTATTCTACATGTCCAGATGAGTACTGTGTGTCTCTATTCCACATGTCCAGGTGTGTAATTTGTGTCTCTATTCTACATGTCCAGGTGTGTACAGTGTGTCTCTATTCTTCATGTCCACGTGTGTACTGTGTGTCTCTATTCCACATGTCCAGGTGTGTATTGTGTTTCTCTATTCTACACGTCCAGGTGTGTACTGTGTGTCTCTATTCCACATGTCCAGATGTGTACTGTGTGTATCCATTCTTCATGTCCAGGTGTTTACAGTGCGTCTCTATTCTTCATATCCAGGTGTGTACACTTTGTCTCTATTCTACATGTCCAGATGTGTACTGTGTGTCTCTATTCTACATGTCCTGCTGTGTACTGTGTGTCTCTATTCTACATGTCCAGGTGTGTACTGTGTGTCTCTATTCTACATGTCCAGGTGTGTACAGTGTGTGTCTATTCTTCATGTCCAGGTGTGTACAGTGTGTCTGTATTCCACATGTCCAGATGTGTACTGTGTGTATCTATTCTTCATGTCCAGGTGTTTACAGTGCATCTCTATTCTTCATGTCCAGGTGTGTACACTTTGTCTCTATTCTACATGTCCAGGTGTGTACAGTGTGCCTGTATTCCACATGTCCAGATGTGTACTGTGTGTATCTATTCTACATGTCCAGGTGTGTACTGTGTGTCTCTATTCTTCATGTCCAGGTGTGTACACTTTGTCTCTATTCTACATGTCCAGGTGTGTACAGTGTGTCTCTATTCCACATGTCCAGATGTGTACTGTGTGTCTCTATTCTTCATGTCCAGCTGTGCACTATGTGTCTCTATTCTTTGTATCCAGGTGTGCACTGTATGTCTCTATTCTACTTGTCCAGGTGTGTACAGTGTGTCTCTATTCTACATGTCGAGGTGTGTACTGTGTGTCTCTGTTCCACATGTCCAGGTGTGTACTGTGTGTCTCTGTTCCACATGTCCAGGTGTGTACTGAGTCTCTATTGTAACATGTCCAAATGTGTACTATGTCTCTCTATCCTACATGTCCTGGTGTGTACTGTGCGTCACTCCTCTGCATGTCCAATTGTGCACTGTGTGTCTGTGTTCTACATGTCCAGGTGTGTACTGTGTATCTCTAATCTACATACCCAGGTGTGTACTGTGTGTCTCTATTCTACATGTCCAGATGAGTACTGTGTGTCTCTATTCTACATATCCAGGTGTGTACTGTGTGTCTCTATTTTACATGTCCAGGTGAGTACTGTGTGTCTCTATTCTTCATGTCCAGGTGTGTACTGTGTGTCTCTATTCTACATACCCAGGTGTGTACTGTGTGTCTCTATTCTTCATGTCCAGGTGTGTACTGTGTGTCTCTATTCTACATGTCCAGGTGAGTACTGTGTGTCTCTATTCTTCATGTCCAGGTGTGTACTGTGTGTCTCTATTCTTCATGTCCAGGTAAGCACAGTGTGTCTCTATTCCACATGTCCAGAAGTGCACTGTGTGTCTCGCTACTACATGTCTAGCCGTGCACTGTGTGTCTCTATTCTAAATTCCCAGGTGAGTACTGTGTGTCTCTATTCTTCATGTCCAGGTGTGTACTGTGTGTCTGTATTCTTCATGTCCAGGTAAGCACAGTGTGTCTCTATTCCACATGTCCAGAAGTGCACTGTGTGTCTCTCTACTACATGTCCAGGCGTGCACTGTGTGTCTCTATTCTACATGCCCAGGTGTGTACTGTGTGTCTCTATTCTTCATGTCCAGCTGTGCACTGTGGGTCTCTATTCTGCATATCCAGGTGTGCACTGTATGTCTCTATTCTACTTGTCCAGGTGTGTACAGTTTGTCTCTATTCTACATGTCCAGGTGTGTACAGTGTGTCTCTATTATTCATGTCCAGGTGTGTACAGTGTGTCTCTATTCTTCATGTCCAGCTGTGCACTGTGTGTCTCTATTCTGCGTATCCAGGTGTGCACTGTATGTCTCCATTCTACTTGTCCAGGTGTATACAGTGTGTCTCTATTCTACATGTCGAGGTGTGTACTGTGTGTCTCTGTTCCACATGTCCAGGTGTGTACTGAGTCTCTATTGTAACATGTCCAGATGTGTACTATGTCTCTCTATTCTACATGTCCTGGTGTGTACTGTGCGTCACTCCTCTGCGTGTCCAGTTGTGCACTGTGTGTCTGTGTTCTACATGTCCAGGTGTGTACTGTGTATCTCTAATCTACAAGTCCAGTTGTGGACAGTGTGTCTCTATTCTACATGTCCAGGTGTGTACAGTGTGTCTCTATTTTACATGTCCAGGTGAGTACTGTGTGTCTCTATTCTTCATGTCCAGGTGTGTACTGTGTGTCTCTATTCTACATACCCAGGTGTGTACTGTGTGTCTCTATTCTTCATGTCCAGGTGTGTACTGTGTGTCTCTATTCTACATGTCCAGGTGAGTACTGTGTGTCTCTATTCTTCATGTCCAGGTGTGTACTGTGTGTCTCTATTCTACATATCCAGGTGTGTACTGTGTGTCTCTATTCTTCATGTACAGGTGTGTACTGTATGTCTGTATTCTACATGTCCAGGTGTGTTCTGTGTGTCTCTATTCTTCATGTCCAGGTAAGCACAGTGTGTCTTTATTCCACATGTCCAGAAGTGCACTGTGTGTCTCTCTACTACATGTCCAGGCGTGCACTGTGTGTCTCTATTCTACATGCCCAGGTGTGTACTGTGTGTCTCTATTCTTCATGTCCAGCTGTGCACTGTGTGTCTCTATTCTGCATATCCAGGTGTGCACTGTATGTCTCTATTCTACTTGTCCAGGTGTGTATAGTTTGTCTCTATTCTACATGTGCAGGTGTGTTCAGTGTGTCTCTATTATTCATGTCCAGGTGTGTACTGTGTGTCTCTATTCTACATGTTCAGGTGTGCACTGTGTGTCTCTATTCTACATGTCCAGATGAGTACTGTGTGTCTCTATTCCACATGTCCAGGTGTGTAATTTGTGTCTCTATTCTACATGTCCAGGTGTGTACAGTGTGTCTCTATTCTTCATGTCCAGGTGTGTACTGTGTGACTCTATTCCACATGTCCAGGTGTGTACATTGTTTCTCTATTCTACACGTCCAGGTGTGTACTGTGTGTCTCTATTCCACATGTCCAGATGTGTACTGTGTGTATCCATTCTTCATGTCCAGGTGTTTACAGTGCGTCTCTATTCTTCATGTCCAGGTGTGTACACTTTGTCTCTATTCTACATGTCCAGATGTGTACTGTGTGTCTCTATTCTACATGTCCTGCTGTGTACTGTGTGTCTTTATTCTACATGTCCAGGTGTGTACAGTGTGTGTCTATTGTTCATGTCCAGGTGTGTACAGTGTGTCTGTATTCCACATGTCCAGATGTGTACTGTGTGTATCTATTCTTCATGTCCAGGTGTTTACAGTGCATCTCTATTCTTCATGTCCAGGTGTGTACACTTTGTCTCTATTCTACATGTCCAGGTGTGTACAGTGTGCCTGTATTCCACATGTCCAGATGTGTACTGTGTGTATCTATTCTACATGTCCAGGTGTGTACTGTGTGTCTCTATTCTTCATGTTCAGGTGTGTACAGTGTGTCTCTATTCCACATGTCCAGATGTGTACTGTGTGTCTCTATTCTTCATGTCCAGCTGTGCACTATGTGTCTCTATTCTGCGTATCCAGGTGTGCACTGTATGTCTCTATTCTACTTGTCCAGGTGTGTACAGTGTGTCTCTATTCTACATGTCGAGGTGTGTACTGTGTGTCTCTGTTCCACATGTCCAGGTGTGTACTGTGTGTCTCTGTTCCACATGTCCAGGTGTGTACTGAGTCTCTATTGTAACATGTCCAAATGTGTACTATGTCTCTCTATCCTACATGTCCTGGTGTGTACTGTGCGTCACTCCTCTGCATGTCCAGTTGTGCACTGTGTGTCTGTGTTCTACATGTCCAGGTGTGTACTGTGTATCTCTAATCTACATACCCAGGTGTGTACTGTGTGTCTCTATTCTTCATGTCCAGGTGTGTACTGTGTGTCTCTATTCTACATGTCCAGATGAGTACTGTGTGTCTCTATTCTTCATGTCCAGTTGTGCACTGTGTGTCTGTGTTCTACATGTCCAGGTGTGTACTATGTCTCTCTATCCTACATGTCCTGGTGTGTACTGTGCGTCACTCCTCTGCATGTCCAGTTGTGCACTGTGTGTCTCTATTCTTCATGTCCAGGTGTGTACTGTGTGTCTCTATTCTACATGTCCAGATGAGTACTGTGTGTCTCTATTCTTCATGTCCAGGTGTGTACTGTGTGTCTCTATTCTACATATCCAGGTGTGTACTGTGTGTCTCTATTTTACATGTCCAGGTGAGTACTGTGTGTCTCTATTCTTCATGTCCAGGTGTGTACTGTGTGTCTCTATTCTTCATGTCCAGGTAAGCACAGTGTGTCTCTATTCCACATGTCCAGAAGTGCACTGTGTGTCTCTCTACTACATGTCCAGGCGTGCACTGTGTGTCTCTATTCTACATGCCCAGGTGTGTACTGTGTGTCTCTATTCTTCATGTCCAGCTGTGCACTGTGTGTCTCTATTCTGCATATCCACGTGTGCACTGTATGTCTCTATTCTACTTGTCCAGGTGTGTACAGTTTGTCTCTATTCTACATGTCCAGGTGTGTACAGTGTGTCTGTATTATTCATGTCCAGGTGTGTACTGTGTGTCTCTATTCTACATGTTCAGGTGTGCACTGTGTGTCTCTATTCTACATGTCCAGGTGTGTACTGTGTGTCTCTATTCCACATGTCCAGGTGTGTAATTTGTGTCTCTATTCTACATGTCCAGGTGTGTACAGTGTGTCTCTATTCTTCATGTCCAGGTGTGTACTGTGGGTTTCTATTCCACATGTCCAGGTGTGTATAGTGTTTCTCTATTCTACACGTCCAGGTGTGTACTGTGTGTCTCTATTCCACATGTCCAGATGTGTACTGTGTGTATCCATTCTTCATGTCCAGGTGTTTACAGTGCGTCTCTATTCGTCATGTCCAGGTGTGTACACTTTGTCTCTATTCTACATGTCCAGATGTGTACTGTGTGTCTCTATTCTTCATTTCCAGGTGAGTACTGTCTGTCTCTATTCTTCATGTCCAGGTGTTTACTGTGTGTCTCTATTCTTCATGTCCAGGTGTGTATTGTGTGTCTCTATTCTACATGTCCAGGTGTGTACTGTGTGTCTCTATTCTTCATGTCCAGGTGAGTACTGTCTATCTCTATTCTTCATGTCCAGGTGTGTACCGTGTGTCTCTATTATTCATGTCCAGGTGTGTACAGTGTGTCTCTATTCTTCATGTCCAGCTGTGCACTGTGTGTCTCTATTCTGCGTATCCAGGTGTGCACTGTATGTCTCCATTCTACTTGTCCAGGTGTATACAGTGTGTCTCTATTCTACATGTCGAGGTGTGTACTGTGTGTCTCTGTTCCACATGTCCAGGTGTGTACTGAGTCTCTATTGTAACATGTCCAGATGTGTACTATGTCTCTCTATTCTACATGTCCTGGTGTGTACTGTGCGTCACTCCTCTGCGTGTCCAGTTGTGCACTGTGTGTCTGTGTTCTACATGTCCAGGTGTGTACTGTGTATCTCTAATCTACAAGTCCAGTTGTGGACAGTGTGTCTCTATTCTACATGTCCAGGTGTGTACAGTGTGTCTCTATTTTACATGTCCAGGTGAGTACTGTGTGTCTCTATTCTTCATGTCCAGGTGTGTACTGTGTGTCTCTATTCTACATACCCAGGTGTGTACTGTGTGTCTCTATTCTTCATGTCCAGGTGTGTACTGTGTGTCTCTATTCTACATGTCCAGGTGAGTACTGTGTGTCTCTATTCTTCATGTCCAGGTGTGTACTGTGTGTCTCTATTCTACATATCCAGGTGTGTACTGTGTGTCTCTATTCTTCATGTACAGGTGTGTACTGTATGTCTGTATTCTACATGTCCAGGTGTGTTCTGTGTGTCTCTATTCTTCATGTCCAGGTAAGCACAGTGTGTCTTTATTCCACATGTCCAGAAGTGCACTGTGTGTCTCTCTACTACATGTCCAGGCGTGCACTGTGTGTCTCTATTCTACATGCCCAGGTGTGTACTGTGTGTCTCTATTCTTCATGTCCAGCTGTGCACTGTGTGTCTCTATTCTGCATATCCAGGTGTGCACTGTATGTCTCTATTCTACTTGTCCAGGTGTGTATAGTTTGTCTCTATTCTACATGTGCAGGTGTGTTCAGTGTGTCTCTATTATTCATGTCCAGGTGTGTACTGTGTGTCTCTATTCTACATGTTCAGGTGTGCACTGTGTGTCTCTATTCTACATGTCCAGATGAGTACTGTGTGTCTCTATTCCACATGTCCAGGTGTGTAATTTGTGTCTCTATTCTACATGTCCAGGTGTGTACAGTGTGTCTCTATTCTTCATGTCCAGGTGTGTACTGTGTGACTCTATTCCACATGTCCAGGTGTGTACAGTGTTTCTCTATTCTACACGTCCAGGTGTGTACTGTGTGTCTCTATTCCACATGTCCAGATGTGTACTGTGTGTATCCATTCTTCATGTCCAGGTGTTTACAGTGCGTCTCTATTCTTCATGTCCAGGTGTGTACACTTTGTCTCTATTCTACATGTCCAGATGTGTACTGTGTGTCTCTATTCTACATGTCCTGCTGTGTACTGTGTGTCTTTATTCTACATGTCCAGGTGTGTACAGTGTGTGTCTATTGTTCATGTCCAGGTGTGTACAGTGTGTCTGTATTCCACATGTCCAGATGTGTACTGTGTGTATCTATTCTTCATGTCCAGGTGTTTACAGTGCATCTCTATTCTTCATGTCCAGGTGTGTACACTTTGTCTCTATTCTACATGTCCAGGTGTGTACAGTGTGCCTGTATTCCACATGTCCAGATGTGTACTGTGTGTATCTATTCTACATGTCCAGGTGTGTACTGTGTGTCTCTATTCTTCATGTTCAGGTGTGTACACTTTGTCTCTATTCTACATGTCCAGGTGTGTACAGTGTGTCTCTATTCCACATGTCCAGATGTGTACTGTGTGTCTCTATTCTTCATGTCCAGCTGTGCACTATGTGTCTCTATTCTGCGTATCCAGGTGTGCACTGTATGTCTCTATTCTACTTGTCCAGGTGTGTACAGTGTGTCTCTATTCTACATGTCGAGGTGTGTACTGTGTGTCTCAGTTCCACATGTCCAGGTGTGTACTGTGTGTCTCTGTTCCACATGTCCAGGTGTGTACTGAGTCTCTATTGTAACATGTCCAAATGTGTACTATGTCTCTCTATCCTACATGTCCTGGTGTGTACTGTGCGTCACTCCTCTGCATGTCCAGTTGTGCACTGTGTGTCTGTGTTCTACATGTCCAGGTGTGTACTGTGTATCTCTAATCTACATACCCAGGTGTGTACTGTGTGTCTCTATTCTTCATGTCCAGGTGTGTACTGTGTGTCTCTATTCTACATGTCCAGATGAGTACTGTGTGTCTCTATTCTTCATGTCCAGTTGTGCACTGTGTGTCTGTGTTCTACATGTCCATGTGTGTACTATGTCTCTCTATCCTACATGTCCTGGTGTGTACTGTGCGTCACTCCTCTGCATGTCCAGTTGTGCACTGTGTGTCTCTATTCTTCATGTCCAGGTGTGTACTGTGTGTCTCTATTCTACATGTCCAGATGAGTACTGTGTGTCTCTATTCTTCATGTCCAGGTGTGTACTGTGTGTCTCTATTCTACATATCCAGGTGTGTACTGTGTGTCTCTATTTTACATGTCCAGGTGAGTACTGTGTGTCTCTATTCTTCATGTCCAGGTGTGTACTGTGTGTCTCTATTCTTCATGTCCAGGTAAGCACAGTGTGTCTCTATTCCACATGTCCAGAAGTGCACTGTGTGTCTCTCTACTACATGTCCAGGCGTGCACTGTGTGTCTCTATTCTACATGCCCAGGTGTGTACTGTGTGTCTCTATTCTTCATGTCCAGCTGTGCACTGTGTGTCTCTATTCTGCATATCCACGTGTGCACTGTATGTCTCTATTCTACTTGTCCAGGTGTGTACAGTTTGTCTCTATTCTACATGTCCAGGTGTGTACAGTGTGTCTGTATTATTCATGTCCAGGTGTGTACTGTGTGTCTCTATTCTACATGTTCAGGTGTGCACTGTGTGTCTCTATTCTACATGTCCAGGTGTGTACTGTGTGTCTCTATTCCACATGTCCAGGTGTGTAATTTGTGTCTCTATTCTACATGTCCAGGTGTGTACAGTGTGTCTCTATTCTTCATGTCCAGGTGTGTACTGTGGGTTTCTATTCCACATGTCCAGGTGTGTATAGTGTTTCTCTATTCTACACGTCCAGGTGTGTACTGTGTGTCTCTATTCCACATGTCCAGATGTGTACTGTGTGTATCCATTCTTCATGTCCAGGTGTTTACAGTGCGTCTCTATTCGTCATGTCCAGGTGTGTACACTTTGTCTCTATTCTACATGTCCAGATGTGTACTGTGTGTCTCTATTCTTCATTTCCAGGTGAGTACTGTCTGTCTCTATTCTTCATGTCCAGGTGTTTACTGTGTGTCTCTATTCTTCATGTCCAGGTGTGTATTGTGTGTCTCTATTCTACATGTCCAGGTGTGTACTGTGTGTCTCTATTCTTCATGTCCAGGTGAGTACTGTCTATCTCTATTCTTCATGTCCAGGTGTGTACCGTGTGTCTCTATTCTTCATGTCCAGGTGTGTACAGTGTGTCTCTATTCTACATGTCCAGGTGTGTACCGTGTGTCTCTATTCTTCATGTCCAGGTGTGTACTGTCTGTCTCTATTCTTCATGTCCAGGTGTGTACTGTCTGTGTCTATTCTTCATGTCCAGGTGTGTACAGTGTGTCTCTATTCTACATGTCCAGGTGTGTACCGTGTGTCTCTATTCAACATGTCCAGGTGTGTACTGTGTGTCTCTATTCTACATGTCCAGGTGTGTACTGTGTGTCTCTATTTTACATGTTCAGGTGTGTACTGTGTGTCTCTATTCATCTTGTCCAGCTGTGTACAGATTTTCTCTATTCTTCATGTCCAGGTGTGTACTGTGTGTCTCTATTCTACATGTCCAGGTGAGTACTGTGTGTCTCTATTCTTCATGTCCAGGTGTGTACTGTGTGTCTCTATTCTTCATGTCCAGGTAAGCACAGTGTGTCTCTATTCCACATGTCCAGAAGTGCACTGTGTGTCTCTCTACTACATGTCTAGGCGTGCACTGTGTGTCTCTATTCTACATGCCCAGGTGAGTACTGTGTGTCTCTATTCTTCATGTCCAGGTGTGTACTGTGTGTCTCTATTCTTCATGTCCAGGTAAGCACAGTGTGTCTCTATTCCACATGTCCAGAAGTGCACTGTGTGTCTCTCTACTACATGTCCAGGCGTGCACTGTGTGTCTCTATTCTACATGCCCAGGTGTGTACTGTGTGTCTCTATTCTTCATGTCCAGCTGTGCACTGTGTGTCTCTATTCTGCATATCCACGTGTGCACTGTATGTCTCTATTCTACTTGTCCAGGTGTGTACAGTTTGTCTCTATTCTACATGTCCAGGTGTGTACAGTGTGTCTCTATTATTCATGTCCAGGTGTGTACTGTGTGTCTCTATTCTACATGTTCAGGTGTGCACTGTGTGTCTCTATTCTACATGTCCAGGTGTGTACTGTGTGTCTCTATTCCACATGTCCAGGTGTGTAATTTGTGTCTCTATTCTACATGTCCAGGTGTGTACAGTGTGTCTCTATTCTTCATGTCCAGGTGTGTACTGTGGGTTTCTATTCCACATGTCCAGGTTTGTATAGTGTTTCTCTATTCTACACGTCCAGGTGTGTACTGTGTGTCTCTATTCCACATGTCCAGATGTGTAATGTGTGTATCCATTCTTCATGTCCAGGTGTTTACAGTGCGTCTCTATTCTTCATGTCCAGGTGTGTACACTTTGTCTCTATTCTACATGTCCAGATGTGTACTGTGTGTCTCTATTCTTCATTTCCAGGTGAGTACTGTCTGTCTCTATTCTTCATGTCTAGGTGTTTACTGTGTGTCTCTATTCTTCATTTCCAGGTGAGTACTGTCTGTCTCTATTCTTCATGTCCAGGTGTGTATTGTGTGTCTCTATTCTACATGTCCAGGTGTGTACTGTGTGTCTCTATTCTTCATGTCCAGGTGAGTACTGTCTATCTCTATTCTTCATGTCCAGGTGTGTACCGTGTGTCTCTATTCTTCATGTCCAGGTGTGTACAGTGTGTCTCTATTCTACATGTCCAGGTGTGTACCGTGTGTCTCTATTCTTCATGTCCAGGTGTGTACTGTCTGTCTATATTCTTCATGTCCAGGTGTGTACTGTCTGTGTCTATTCTTCATGTCCAGGTGTGTACAGTGTGTCTCTATTCTACATGTCCAGGTGTGTACCGTGTGTCTCTATTCTACATGTCCAGGTGTGTACTGTGTGTCTCTATTCTTCATGTCCAGGTGAGTACTGTCTATCTCTATTCTTCATGTCCAGGTGTGTACCGTGTGTCTCTATTCTTCATGTCCAGGTGTGTACAGTGTGTCTCTATTCTACATGTCCAGGTGTGTACCGTGTGTCTCTATTCTTCATGTCCAGGTGTGTACTGTCTGTCTATATTCTTCATGTCCAGGTGTGTACTGTCTGTGTCTATTCTTCATGTCCAGGTGTGTACAGTGTGTCTCTATTCTACATGTCCAGGTGTGTACCGTGTGTCTCTATTCAACATGTCCAGGTGTGTACTGTGTGTCTCTATTCTACATGTCCAGGTGTGTACTGTGTGTCTCTATTTTACATGTTCAGGTGTGTGCTGTGTGTCTCTATTCATCTTGTCCAGCTGTGTACAGATTTTCTCTATTCTTCATGTCCAGGTGTGTACAGTGTGTCTCTATTCTACTTGTCCAGCTCTGTATAGTGTGGTTCTATTCATCTTGTCCAGCTGTGTACAGATTTTCTCTATTCTTCATGTCCAGGTGTGCACTGTGTGCGTCTATTCTTCATGTCTAGCTGTGCACTGTGTGTCCCTATTCTTCATGTCCAGGTGTGTACAATGTGTCTGTCTACTAAATGTCCATGTGTGTACAGTGTGTCTCTATACTGCATTTCCTATTGTGTACTGCGTGTCTCTATTCTTCATGTCCAGGTGTGCACTGTGTGTCTTTATTCTATGTGTCCAGGTGTGTACTGTGTGTCTGTAATCTACATGTCCAGGTGTGCCCTGTGTGTCTGTATTCTAGATGTCCCGGTGTGTACTGTGTTACCAAGGATGAACAACTCTGATGGGCAGAAGGGTGCAGAGTCGCCCATGCCCCCCAATTTTGGAGAATCGCAAATCGCTACTATTTCAATGCTGTTATCAAGGAAGTAAGAGAGGCAAAGGTAATCTGCCAGGGCAGTTGTTATTGATCACAGCTCATGAAAGTTAATGAGAGAGAGACATAGCTAACAAACTAGGAGCCGAACCATTGATTATTGCTATTGTCTTTTGGAGAAGGATTGTTTACTTGGTACTGTTGTATTCGTTGAAACCCCTCAGGGGGCAACCAGAGTGGGCTGGTTTGATGGGTTACATCATCCCAATCTGATTGATACCTGAGACCCCATGAGTGGGGATAAAAGTGAGGTCTGGGGTAACACCCCTCAGACGCACCAGGAGAAACGCTATTGAGCATCAGAACCCTCACTAGACAGGGTGGGAGATCGGAGACCGAACGAAGGGTCGGTAAATTTTAACTCACAGTGTTTTGTAGCGAGACCGGTGGGGGCTTGTGTGTGTGTCCACCCTTGCCCGGGTGACGAGTCCACCATGGAAGAATGGTTTAGCTAAAGGATGGAGGGGTCATACGTGAATGGCCACAACAACAACGCATCGACGGATCAAAACCGTAAAGGAAGGTTGGCAAGATAATAGCTGTTACTGTTCACACGTTTTCTCTCTCTCTCTCCAACAATTGCAACACATCGATAAACAACTACTGCAGCCTGTGTGAACTGAACTGAACTTTATATTTCCATCTGACAATTCATTCTCCCCGAGACAACGATAGAGCTTGTTTCATTAGTGATTATTATTATACCTGCACTTTTAGGTTTAGTATTGCTAACGTATATTCTCTGTATATTCGCATTGATATTATTTTGTATATTTTTGGCTCATAAATATTGTTGAAAATAGTATCACCAGACTCCAACGGACACTTCTATCTTTGCTGGTAAGACACCCAGTTACGGGGTACATAACAAATTGGGGCCTGGCCTCGAGATTTGATACCAAATTGGAGGGCCAGTGAATCGGGCTTTAAGTCCAGACTTTGATCTGGTTGCGCGGGTAAGCAGACGGGAAACCAGCAAAGATGGACGTAGACTAATTTACACAAAACCCGACTTTGAAGGCGCTAGAGGATGCCACAAAGACGGACTTGGTAAATATTGCGAAAGGATTAAATCTCACAGAGGTGAAGTCGTCAATGAAAAAGTGGGAGATGCAGAGGGCCATAACTCAGTATTATATTGAGAAGGATGTGTTTTCGGCTGAGGTATTGGACAATATCCCTGAAAAGGTACCAGCTATTGGGACGGCTCAGTTAGAGTTAGAAAAATTGAGGCTGGACGCAGAACAGAAGAAAAGGGAGTATGAGCTCCAGCTAAAGGAGTTAGAGGTGAAAAGGGAGAATGAAAGAGCTGAAAAGCAGAGGGAGCATGAACTTAGGTTAAAACAGCTGGAAGCAGAGGAAAGAGAGAAGGAAAGAGCTGAAAAGGAGAAGGAAAGAGCTGAAAAGGAGAGGGAGTATGAGGAGAAGGAGAAACAGAGGCAGCATGAGCTGGACATGGAGAAGTTAAAGCAACAGGGAAGGGTCCAAGGGTCGGACCGAGAGGAGAAGTTTAATGTTAGTAGGGAGTTTAGGTTAGTACCTCCGTTCAAGGAGACAGATGTTGATAGTTATTTCTTGCATTTTGAAAAGGTGGCGGTGAGTCAGAAGTGGCCCAGAGATCAGTGGGTGGCGTTGTTACAAAGTGTGTTAAAAGGGAAGGCACAACGGGCATATGCGGCGTTGTCTGTGGAGGAGGAGTATGAGAATTATGAGAAAGTAAAGGAGACCATTCTTCGGGCCTACGAGTTGGTACCTGAAGAGTATAGACAAAAGTTCAGAAATTTAAAGAAAGTGTGGAATCAGACGTATGCAGAGTTTGCCTATGAGAAGGGTGTGCTCTTGGATCGCTGGTGTGCGGCAGAAAGGGTGGAGGAGGATTTCCATCGTTTCAGAAAGTTAATTCTGATTGAGGAATTTAAAGGTTGTGTTTCGGATGATATCCGGATGTATTTGAATGAGAAGCCGAATAAGTCTATATCAGAATTTGCCGGGTTCGCAGATGAATATGCCCTAACCCACATGACAAAGTTTTCCTCGAATAAGAGTTACCAGAAAGACCATAGGGACGGTAGAGAAAGCCCGCTGGCTGAGGTAGAAATTAAGCCGGGAGCTAGTGGTAAAAGTAAGGAGGAAGAAAGGCAAGATGGCAGGAGGGGTCCTGGCTTGACCTGTTTTAATTGTGGAAAGGTGGCTCATATTGCATCTAAGTGCTTTGCTCCAAGGAAGGAGACAGGAAAAGGGAACGCAGCAGTCCCTACAGGGTGTATTGTGTCGATCAGCAAATCGACGAGAAAGGCCCAGGTAGATAAAATACGAGAGGGGCGTGAGAAATTTATTTCAGAAGGGACCATGTCTGTGAAAGAGGGAGAAACACCAGTTCCAGTGAGGATCTGGAGAGATACTGGAGCTGAGCAGTCATTGATTCTCAGTAAGGTACTAGATTTTGGTCCTGAGACTGGAAAGGTAGTTTTGAGAGGCATAGGAAAAGAGACAGAAGCTGTACCTTTGCATGGGATCATTATAAATTGTGAACTGGTATCTGGACCAGTTGAAATAGGGGTACGGTCAGAATTACCGAGAGACGGCGTGGACGTCCTTCTTGGTAATGATTTAGCAGGGGGTGAGGTGTGTTCAGCCGTGAAGCTGACGAGCCAGCCCATAAGTGTTGAGGACCCGCCCCTAGATTCCAAGATCTCTCCCGCATGCGCGATCACTCGCAGCATGTCAAGAAAGGCAGCTGAGAAAGAGACCAGTTTAAATCAGTCCAGTGTCGATTTGGCTGAGACGTTTTTACCGACCCTGTACCAAGAGGGGCTAGGGGATGGTAAAACGGAGAATCGAGAGGTGAAAGAGAGTAAAGGAGAGGAGGTAGACCTACCCTTAGCCAAGAGGGAATTTATAGAGGCACAGAGTAAAGATGAGAAACAGATAAGGCAGTTAGAAGGTCCAGGGTTGGACACGGATTATCTGTCTGGCTTGACGGAACTGTTTGAAGAAGTTGAAAAATTTAAATGTGTTCCCGATAATGATATAAGGGCAGTCCTAGATGAAAAGGATGCCGTTACCTTGAAGGAGTCTGCTGGGTTAGCAGATGAAATTGTTTTAACCCGCAGGGTTGAGTTTACTCCGGATGGGAGTTGCCCAGAGAGTAACTGGGAGGATCAGGGGAATTTAGAATTTGAAAAGGGGATGGGTATTGAAAGCCTGGAAGAGGCAGATGTCCCGTTTGAGGGTGTTCAAGATGTGGATGCACATGGTACTGAACCTAGTAATGAAACTCAGGAAAAGTCTGAGGTATCTGATTTAGTTGAAAAGGAATGCAGTCCTTTTGGGTCAGATGGACTTGGTTCAGTGAAGAAAGGGTTAACCTTGGTACCAGTGGGAAGTGAGAATTCTCAGTTGTTTGTGTTAGAAGGTGTGTTAAAAGTTAGTGAGGAGATGGGAGCTGGTGATGTGAATATTATTATTGAAGGAGAAGGGAAACGTGTAATTCCTAAATTGAATAAAGAAAATTTATAGTCTGGATTGGTTTCAGAAGCAGTAACCAGGCTGAAGGAACAATGGCTTGTTAACAAGGTGCCTGTGAATCAATTACAGTTTGTTTTGGAATTTAAAGGTAAACAACTTGCAGATGTTAAACTGAAAACCAATAGAATGAAGGGTCCTGAAGATAAAACTAATGACTTGCTTAAAAATAAAGAATTGTGTGGAAGTTCAGAAGATGGGCTAAGTTTGGAAAACATTGTTGATAAAATAACTCCTATGAAAGGAGTATGTGAAAGCCTATTCCACACTGGTGAGCAAGCTAACCACATGAGAGTTAAGTGGAAAAGAGGCAAAGGTTGACAAAATGCCACTTTAAATAACAGGATCTGGTTTTGAGGGATTTCGACAAAGCATGTAAATAATAAAGACAACACCATGGAAGATTGACTGTTGAGTTTAAAAGTAAAATAAAGATTAGTATTTGCATAAACTTTTGTAATGTACTACAGAATAATCACACATGTATTGGTTCACATTTTGTAATATATACTTAAGATCAGAACCCTTTAGTTTTGTTTTGCTGAAGAAAAGGAATAAAAATAGGTGATTATTAAATTGGAGTCTGATGCTACAGGAATTTATTAAGGTACAAGATATTAAGATATTAAAGGAAGTGACAATGTAATCGCTAACTGTTTAGATGCTAAGTTGAATGTATATCTGTATTACTCTGTAGTTAAAAACTCTTTTGTATTGTGTTAGATTCTGTAATTCTGTAAGACTCTAATTAGTTAATTTTCCCCTTTGGTGAAAATACTTAGAAGGATGGAGGTGTTACGAAGGATGAACAACTCTGATGGGCAGAAAGGTGCAGAGTCGCCCATGCCCCCCCCCCCCTTTTGGAGAATCGCAAATCGCTGCTATTTCAATGCTGTTATCAAGGAAGTAAGAGAGACAAAGGAAATCTGCCAGGGCAGTTGTTATTGATAACAGCTCATGAAAGTTAATGTGAGAGAGACATAGCTAACAAATGAGGAGCAGAACCATTGATTACTGCTATTGTCTTTTGGAGAAGGATTGTTTACTTGGTACTGTTCTATTCATTGAAACCCCTCAGGGGGCAACCAGAGTGGGCTGGTTTGATGGGTTACATCATCCCAACCTGATTGACACCTGAGACCTCGTGAGTGGGGATAAAAGTGAGGTCTGGGGAAACGCTAGTGAGCATCAGAACCCCCACGAGACAGGGTGGGAGATCGGAGACTGAACGAAGGGTCGGTAAATTTTAACTCACAGTGTTTTGTAGCGAGACTGGTGGGGGCTTGTGTGTGTGTCCACCCTTGCCTGGGTGACGAGTCCACCATGGAAGAACGGTCTAGCTAAAGGACGGAGGGGTCATACGTGAATGGCCACAACAACAATGCATCGACGGATCAAAATCGTAAAGGAAGGTTGGCAAGATAATAGCTGTTACTGTTCACACGTTTTCTCTCTCTCTCTCTCCAACAATTGCAACACATCGACAAACAACTACCGCAGCCTGCATGAACTGAACTGAACTTTATATTTCCATCTGACAATTCATTATCCCCTAGACAACGATAGAGCTTGTTTCATTAGTGATTATTATTATACCTGCACTTTTAGGTTTAGTATTGCTAACGTATATTCTCTGTATATTCACATTGATATTATTTTGTATATTTTTGCTAATAAATATTGTTGAAAATAGTATCACCAGACTCCAACAGACACTTCTATCTTTGCTGGTAAGACACCCAGTTACAGGGTTCGTAACAACTGTGTGTCTCTATTCTACATGTCCAGGTGTGCACTGTGTGTCTCTCCACTACAAGTCCAGGTGTGTACAGTATGTCTCTATTCTGCAAGACCAGCAGTGTACTGTGTGTCTGTATTCTTCATTTCCAGGTGTGTACAGTGTACCTCTCTGCTCAGTGTCGAGGTATGTACAGTGCTAGGTTTAGACTAAGTTTTCCAGTGACTACAATGTTAGGTCCATGTTAAATTTCCAGGTGTGTTCATATCTAGCTCTTTACAAGGTGTCCAGGTATGTACAGTGTTACCTCTGTAACATGTGTCCAGGTGTATACAGTACTCGCTTTGTTTTCAGGTATCCAGGTCTATACAGTGCTATCTCTTGACTAGATGTCCAGGTGTGTACAGTCTATCTGACTTCTAATCTCCAGATGCGTACTATGTATTTTGCTACTAGATGTCCAGGTGTGTACAATGTATCTCACTACTAAATCCTGAGGTGTGTACAGTGTGTCTCGCTACTAGATCTCCAGATGTGTACCTTCTTAGCTCTAGACTGAGCGTCCGAGTGTGTATAATGCTAGCTCTGCAATAGGTGTCCAGGTGTGTAGGGCGCTTGGTCTATACTAGGTATTCAGGTGTGTTGGTCGCTAGCTTTATACTAAATGTCCAGGTTTGTTGGGTGTGTACAGAGTTACCTCTGTACCGGATCTCTAAATGTGTAGTGTTACCTCTGAATTAGGTATCCTGGTGCGCACACTATTATCTCTCTACTATGTGTTCAGGTGTGTGCAGTCCTAGCTCTATACTAGTTGTCCAGGTAAATACTGTGTTACCTCTATACCAGGTGTCCAGGTGTGTACAGTGTTAGCTCAGTACAGTTGCCCAGGTCGTTCACAATTTCTGCTCTGTTAGAAGTTGCCCTGGGTGTACAGTTGCTGGCCATATGATGAAATTATGCCACAGGGCTTTTGGGTGTAGAGTTAATGCCAGGTGATAAGAGTGTGGTAAAACATTGTGTGTTGAGAGTCATGTGGACCACACTGTTTGGGCAGGACTGTGCTGAGTGAGCACCACAGGTCTGTCTGAAGTCGGCATTGCCCCAGCTGCTCAGTTCACTGTGGAACGTCATCTTTTCCCCATTAATCCACGGGGATGCTCCGTGTTGAGCCATAGATCAGGTATGACAGATTTTAAATAACGAGAGCGCTGTGCTGTAAATTACACCGCACTGCTGGCATAATAATGTCCTGAGCACATCAAAGTCACATTTCACAGAGCTCAGCCTATGCATTTTCTATCAGGATTAATCTTTTGAGGACCCTGAAAGGGACTAATAAAAACAGCAGATTAACATGACATGATTGCCTTAACCATCTGAGTGCTAAAAGATGAGATAATAAGTCATTTTTTTGTGAATCTGCTACCAGCAGATCATTTCGAATTGTTATAGAGTGTAATTTCCCAGAGGTTTTGGAGCAAGTGTTCTTGCTGTCATCATTGTCACCACCTCCTCCCCCCACCTCCTCCTACTCCCCCCTCAGAGGGAGATCTGCAGCTGAGGTCCCTGACTGAAAACAGCTGAAGCCATCAGATGCCCTTTCCTGTCTTTGGCTGCCTGCCTGAAAGTGTGAACTTCACATGACAGCAACTGAACCAACTTCACTCACCCCCTCACTGAACTGCTCCCACAACCTGTGGATTCACTTTCAAGGACTCTTCATCTCGCGTTCTTGATATTTATTGCTTATTTATTTATTTATTTATTATATTTTTATATATTTTTTGTGTTTGCACCCTTTGTTGTCTCAACATTGGTGTGTCCATCTTGTCTTTTATTAATTCCAGTCACAAATGAGAAAGTCTGCAGATGCTGGAAATCCAAGCGATACACACAAAATGCTGGAGGAACTCAGCAGGCTGGGCAGCATCTATGGGAAAGAGTACAGTCGATGTTTCAGGCCGAGACCCTTCAGCAGGACTGGAGTAAAAAATGACGAGGAGTCGAGTTAAAAGGTGGGGGAGGGAAGGGAGAAGCACAAGGTGATAGGTGAAACTGGGAAGGGGAGGGATAAAGTAAAGAACTGGGAAATTGATTGGTGAAAGAGATACAGAGCTGGAGAAGGGAGAATCTAATAGGAGAGGACAGAAGGCCATGGATGAAAGAAAAGGGGGAGGAGCATCAGAGGGTGGTGATGGGCAGGGAGGTAGGGTGAGAGAGGGAGAATGGGTTGGGAAGTAGTGAAAGGGGGCATTACTGGAAGTTCAAGAAATCATTACACAACAGAAATGGGCGTGCCTTTGCAATATTTGTAAAGTGTAGAAATGCTGCTCCTATCACTTTCTTCTTGTGGGATTAAAAATTCAAATCTGAGTCAAGGATAACACCCAGGTTTGTTACTTCTGATTTTACAAGGGAAACCAAGTTCCCAGGTTTATCAAGAAGTTTATCTATTTTTTTCTTTACTTTACTTTACTGTCACCAAACAATTGATACTAGAGTGTACAATCATCACAGTGATATTTGATTCTGCGCTTCGCGCTCCCTGGAGTACAAATCAAAGTAAATATAATAAAAAAATCAAATTATAAATCATAATTAGAAAATAGAAAAGGGAAAGTAAGGTAGTGCAAGTCAGGTCCTGATATTTGGAAGGTACGGCCCAGATCCGGGTCAGGATCTGTTCAGCAGTCTTATCACAGTTGGAAAGAAGCTGTTCCCAAATCTGGCCGTACAAATCTTCAAGCTCCTGAACCTTCTCCCGGAAGGAAGAGGGACAAAAAGTGTGTTGGCTGGGTGGGTCGTGTCCTTGATTATCCTGGCAGCACTGCTCCGACAGTGTGTGGTGTAAAGTGAGTCCAAGGATGGAAGATTGGTTTGTGAGATGTGCTGGGCTAGGTTCACGATCTTCTGCAGCTTCTTCCGGTCTTGGACAGGACAACTTCCATACCAGGTTGTGATGCACCCTAGAAGAACGCTTTCTATGGTGCATCTATAAAAATTAGTGAGGGTTTTAGGGGACATGCCAAATTTCTTCAGCTTTCTCAGGAAGTAAAGGCGCTGGTGGGCCTTCTTGGCAGTGGACTCTGCTTGGTTAGACCAAGTCAGGTCATTTGTGATATTCACCCCGAGGAACTTAAAGCTTTTGACCTGTTCCACCTGCACACCACCGATGTAGATGGGGTCGTGTGGTCCGCTACTCCTTCTGAAGTCAACAACCAATTCCTTCGTCTTGCTGACATTGAGGGATAGGTTATTGTCTTCGCACCATGCCACCAGGTTCTTAATTTCCTCTCTCTACTCAGACTCATCATTACCCAAGATACGGCCTACAATTGTGGTGCCATCAGCAAACTTATATATTGAGTTTGATGGAAACTTGGCTACACAATCATGGGTGTACAGTGTGTACAGCAGGGGGCTGAGTACACAGCCCTGTGGGGCACCGGTGCTCAGAGAGATTGTAGAGGAGAGCTTGTCCCCTATTTTTACAGCCTGGGTCCTGTCTGTGGGGCCCACTGAAGGTCATAAAGTCATAGAAAAGTACAGCACAGAAGCAGGCCATTTGGTCCATCTAGTCTGTGCCAAACCTCATATTTCAGTTTTATCTTTATTTAGTTTTAGGAAATTGTTGTTCATCCTTATTTTGCCTCACATCTTAAACTATACCCTCTAGTTTATAATTCCCTTTCCCTGAGAAAAAGGCAATGTGAATTCACTCTATGCACTTCATGAATTTATAGACCGATACAAAGTCACCCCTCAGTCTCCTAGGGAAGAAAAATAAAGTCCTAGTCTCCCCAACCTCTCCCTATAAATCAGGCCCTTGAGTCCTGGCAGCATCCCTGTAAATCTTCTCTGCACTCTCTTCAGCTTAATGATGCTTTTCGTATAAAAGGACCATCAGATCTGTGCACAATAATCCAAGTACAGCCTCACTGTAACATGTAACATGAGGTATCTTTTACACCTATCCAAGAGAAAAGCATAGGCACAATTCCTAATCAGAGGTTAATAACTCTGACAGACCAGTGGCACATAGGATGATCTACAGTATCTGAATCTGAAATAAAATATTGTGTAGTTATCTAGTTTCTGAGTATTTTTCTGAGGGTTAAAGATGTTTGGAGGGAGGCAAACATGCTAATTGGTGTCCGGGAGACACAAGTAACTGCAGATGCTAAACTTTGGAGCAACAAACAATCTACTTGAGGAACTCAGTAAATCTGTAATGGGCCTTTGTCTCTCATACAGACTTCAACCCAAAAGGTTAACAATTCCTTTCCTCCCACACATGCTGCCTGACCTTCTGAGTTCCACTAGCAGATTGCTGTTCATTGGTACAACCTAGCTATGAGCAGGCCAAAAGAAAAGTTGGTTTTCTGGAGTTAGGCAATTATTTCCCATTTTACTTCATATTCTATTGAAGTTTATTTAAATTGAGTTTCATTATTGATCTAAAACTTCAAAGGGAGAAGCAAACAAATTTTAAACCTGAGAAAGTTTTCTAAAACTTTCATCCATCATCAAAGATCCTCGCCATCCTGGCCATGTCATCTTCTCGCTGCTCCCCATGGGTAGATAGAACAGAAGACTGAAGTCCCTGGTTGTTTCAAAAACAACTACTTCGCTTCAGCCATTCTGTTTTTACTAACCACACAATAATAATCACAAAAATTAATCAGCACTCTAACCACTTTGCACTAATATGTACTTTGGGTTTTTTTGTTCATATTGTGTTCTTTCTTGTAAAATTGTGTATAATTTATGTTCATTTCATGACTATCTTGTGAATATGGCTTGCATGAAGCTGTCAGAACCAGGTTTATCATTATGGTGTGGAATTTGTTGTTTTATGGCAGCAGTACAGACCAAGACATATAATATACTATAAATTACAACAAGATATACACTGACGAAGGGTCTCGGCCCAAAACGTTGACTGCTTCTTTCAACGGATGCTGCCCGACCTGCTGAGTTCATCCAGCTTATTTGTACGCGTTATTTGACCACAGCATTCTGCAGTATACTTTGTGTTTAAGATATACACTCGATGGTCACTTCATCAGCTACATCTGTACACCTGCTCGTTAATGCAATTATCCAATCAGCCAATCATGTGGCAGCAACTCAATGCATAAAAGCATGCAGACATGGTCAGGAGGTTCCGTTGTTGTTCAGACCAAACATCAGAATGGTGAAGAAATGCAGCCTAAGCAACTTTGACCATGGAATGATTGTTGGTGCCAGATGGGGTGGTTTGCGTATCTCAGAAACTGCTGATCTCCTGGGATTTTCATGCACAACAGTCTCTAGAGTTTCTAGAGAATGGTGCAAAAAACAAAAAAACATCCAGTGAGGTGCAGTTCTGTGGGCAAATATGTCTTGTTAATGAGAGAGGTCAGAGGAGATCAGCCAGACAGTTCCAAGTTGACCAGAAGGCATAGTAACTCAAATAACCATGCGTTACAACAGTCGTGTGCCAAAGAGCATCTTTGAATGCACAACACATGGAAACTTGAAGCGGATTCAGCAGCAAGTGCCCACTTCAGTAGACACAGGAGGTACCTATTCAGGAAAGCTGTTTATTTGGAACAACTCTTAAAACACAAAAACTGATCAAGCAAGTAACTGGGATTCCTTTCAGTTATTTGGGACACTATGCTACTTAATTGGGACAGGAGACTGTTGCCAAACAGTTTCTAACCAGAGTCAGTCACATTCACAGTGTGTGGACGTTAGACACCACACCATGCTTAGAGTGAATGGTGTTTAAATAGTGCCACTTGCGTATTTGTGTTCATAAACCAGTAATATTGGTCACTGATAGTTGGCAAGAAATAAACAACGAGACAATTCAGAACTGTTTTGCTCACTGTGGTTTCAAGCATTCAGTCTTGGAGATGCCCGAAACAGTCAAATAAAAATGAAATGATTCTACGCCTTCAGCAAGTCCTCTACCCCAATTAAGTGGCATAGTGTCCTGTATAAACAAAGAGAATACCGGCTATTTTTTTGATTATTTTCTGCTCTTTAAGAGTTGTCTCAAATAAACAACTGCCCTGATTAACTGATGACCCTATTCACCAGAATTCACTATGTACATAGACAACCCAAAGGCCCGCTGAGAAGTGGGATGAAAGATGGATTGCACAGCAATGACTGGAATAAATATAGGCAATGAGATGAAGATTCCTCGGAAGTGCAGGTGTGAATGGGAGAATGTGATGACACATGGGGGGCTACGAATGAAGTGCAGTGAGAGAGCCCAACAGCAACCTCGCACTGCTGCGGCAGATCAGCCAAAGGGGACCCGGAGCCACAGAGCTGAAGGACCCAACATTGCTGGAGGTGATTTGTTAGTAGGGGAAGAAGCCCAAAAATGGAGGGTAACCCCCACCCCCCGTGTGTGAGCACACAAACACACCTGACATCCCTCATCTGTGGAAACATGCCGCAAAACTAAGAGGAAGAATCTCTGTTAAACATGCTCAACAGCTATTGGAGAATAAAAAGAGCGAGAAGCTGGAAGCCGCCAAAGAGGAGCTGGAGCGGTACAGCTCCTCCAACCTCTCCCCCCCCACCCCCAAGCTAAGTGGTCAGATAAGTCATCAGAAAGGCACGATCAGTGTCAGCACCATGTCCGAATAGAATTGTTTACAAGCTCTACAAAAACTACCCTTGAGTGTTAAAGATCCTGTGGAATCTAATGATATCTGTCTGGAAAAACCAGTGCATCCTATCAGAGTGCAAAGAGCTGTGGTGATGTCCATCCCCGAAAAGCAGAGATCTAGTTCCAGCAACCAGTTCAGGAGCGTCGCACTACCGAACGTCAAGGGGAAAATCTTCTGCTCTGTTGTGGCTAAGAGGATGACCAGCTACCTCATGGGCAATGGAGGCAGGAGTTCCAGGCTTCCTGCAATGTGTGGAGCATGCATCATTGATATGGGGCCAAGAGGGAGGAAGGTGACCTACACGTCGTGTGGCTGGATCTTGCAAATTCTTGCCTCACCAGCTCATCAACTTCGCGATGGACTTCTTTTACATTCCTGACTGCATTAGAGGCCTAGTTTCCAATTACTTCAGGGCTTCTCTTTTTGAGACTTTACAATGGGGTGACAGCAGCTTGAAGTAGGCTCTGCAATGGGGTGTTCCATCCCTCCCATCCCATTTTTGGCAACCTTCAAAAACATCCTTATTGGAGCAAGGCAGGTGGTTGGAAGGATAAAGCTACAGTCAGTACAGAGGCCCCCTCCACTGAGGAGCTACACAGGCATTCTTCAGATGGCTGTATGCACAAGAAGGCTGCTGAAGAGGTTGGATGAGCTTGTGACATGGGCAAGGGTAAAGATCAAGTTGCGAAACCTATCCCTCCAAAAAGGGGTCAGAAGCAACAACATCACCTTCATTGCAGGGGGCAAGGAAATCCCATTGTTGGCCTGGCAATTCATCTGAAGCCTTGGGAGGCAGTGACTGCAGAGCTCCCTGACAGGCAGGTGGGAAAAGTAGCACAGAAACAGCTCACAGAAGGCCTGGCCAGAACCGACCAGAGCCAACACCCGGAAAGTATAAAGTGTGGTGCTACCAGTTCACACTGTACCAAAGGAATATGTACCCCCTGAAAATGTGTAAAATTCCCTCATCAACAGCCAGTAGGATGGATGGGATAGCCAGCTCGTACATCGGAAAAGACTGGGCTGCTTTGGTGTTTCTTGGACACTGGCCTCTTCCTGAAGAACATATTGCAGTTGCTACTGAGATCCAACTGCCTGGGGTACAAGCAGGAGAAAACCTGACCGATCATTGAGCTGAGGGAGTCCACCTCACTACTGGTGAGGAGAGTCAATGCCAGCTGTAAATAGAGAGCTCAAGCTGAAGCAGACCAGGCCATCAGCAGGCTGAAGCACCAAGAGGTTGTCAGCAGAGTCCAGGCCGGACATGCTGGATTTGGCTGGGGGAAGGCAACACTTCTCTGGTCCAAGGCCTCAAAGAAAGATAGGAAAGCCATGGTAGTGGAGGAAGTAACAAGGACAGTGCAAGAGCACTACAGGGCGAAGGCGGATCCACAGGGCTGTCAGAGAAGATGGACAACACGGGAGGACACCATCAACAGGTCGTTCGGCTGGTCTGACCGGTGGAAGGTCCCACAAGCCTGATTCCTCATCAGGGCAACCAATGACACCTTACCCTGCCCCTGTAATCTTCACCAATGGTTCGGCAGTGAGGATAGCTGCCCCTCTGTGATACCACCAATGCAAACCTCCAACACATCCTGGCAGGATGCAAGACTGCCCAGTCCCAGGGGCATTACAGATGGTGGCACAATCAGATCCTAAAGAAGCTGGTGGAGATCTGCAGGTGGGATGTGAGAAGCAGCATTTCCCCAGCAGGACAACAACTCATCCCAGTTGTTAAGGCTGGTAAGAACACTGAATGCATGTGCCCAAGAGCTACTTCATGACTCCTATCCACTGGCAAGGGGGGGAACATAAGGGCAGATCTCAGCAGACAGCTACAGCTCCCCATGGAAATCACCATCATATCTCCCTGCCTAGACGTAGTACTGTGGTCCACAGTCCTCCTCATTGAGTTAACCGTCCCGTGGGAGGAAGGAGTGGAGGCTGCCCGCGAGTGGAAGAGTCTGAAGTACTGAGACCTGACAGCTGAGTGTAAGGAAGCTGGGAGACCAGCATCTACCCTGTGGAGGTAGGACGCCAGGGTTTTGTCGGTGCCTTGACGACAAGGTTACTGCGTGATATGGCAGTGACTGGAGCGAGGCTCAGGAAGGCCACCAGAGAATTGGCTGAAGAGGCAGAAAAGGGCACCTTTCCGCTGTGGCTGAGGAGGAAGGACAGAAATTGAGGGACCAACTAATCCCATTGAAAGCTGCAGGAGGGGGCAGCAAGACTGCTCCGCCACCAGGGCCAAGGGAGCAAAACATCAGTGAATGGTGGTCTCTGGCTGATGACCCTGCAGTTGACCTAAGGGCACTGTCGGAGGTGCGGCAGGCAGGAATGTTCCTGTAAATCTCATTGCAGTATATACTGTATATCTATATAGTTTTTCATTTCAACAATGCATACTTTTGTATATGTCAATAAACACACTGCAACTTCTTTGACTTTTTTTAAATTGAAGGCCCTGATAGGAGTGATTTTCATCCTAAATGCACTGGGTTTTTTTTCAACAATGGCAATTATAGTGGAAGTATTAGCTATATTTTTTCAAATGTTAATATTATTAGGAGTGGATTTAATAGAAATAATATTGTTAGTTTTATTGATAATAATTTGCAACCCTGACATGTAATATCAGGTCCTATCGGATAACACGGAGGTCAGCCAAAAGCAGAAGCTCACAGTTTGACAAACAGGAGATGCTGGAAATCCAAAGCATCACACACAAAATGCTGGAGGAACACAGCAGGCCAGGCAGCATCTATGGAAAAGGGTCAAAAGTCGACAGTCCTGAAGAAGGGTTTTGGTCTGAAACTTTGACAGTTTACTCTTTTCCAGAGATGCTGCCTGGTTCCTCCAGCATTACAGTTTGATCTGTGTGGTTTTACTCAATGTGCTTCTCTAAGGGTCATCACCTTGTTGTGGTGGAGAGGCTTGAGAGATCGTGAGATCCTGAGAGCGATGCCATCTGAATTTTAGCATAGCTCCTGGTAGGGTCACCCATTGTGGTAAGGTCAAGGGGGAGGATTCAGACAAAGAGCGATCCATCCAAGACCTCAACAGTGGAGCTGGTGGACGATGATGACACCTCCCAATGGCAGTGAAGGCGGAGGAAAGCTGCAGCAGTGAAAGGTCCCCAACCCACTTGCACTCCATGCCACCAGACCCTGACCCAGATCGGTCAAGGTATGTGTGGTGGCTGCCTGTGCATCAGCCTCTCTATGTTAAACATAGTTATGCACAGGCGTTCTCCATTACAGGAATCAACCCTAACAGCCTGGTTACATGGATCCCAGATCGACCACTACAGCCACCTGATGACCCACCTATAGAAAACCTCTTAGGAGAACATCATATTTGATTTGAGTGATCATATTTGATCTACACACTTTGTGGAACTATTCACAGTTTCAGATTAATTATCTGGGAGATTCCACTTCCAAAGAAACACATCACGGTCCTTGATCCTCCGATCTTCATCAGAGTTCGGAGTTCAATTCCAGTGCTGCCTGTAAGAAGCTTGCATGTTCTCCCCAAGACCGTGTGGGCTCCCTCTGTGTCCTCTGGTTCCCTTCCAGAGTTCAAGACGTGCTGGTTAGTTGTTTAATTGGTCATTGTAAGTTGCCCTGGGATGTGGCTTGGGTTAAATAGGTGAGTGGCGTGGCTCACTTGGCTGGAAGGGCCCTCTTCTGCACTGATCTCTAAAATAAATAAATCAATAAAACACCAGAGGAATCTTCCTGATGGAGAACAATATCATTCCTGCTCTCACTTGCAAATGGCTAATAATGAGAGAACTCATTTAATCTTTCCAGTCTCGGAATGATTTTCTTAATATGTAAAATTTATGAATGCATTTAAAAGCTAATTATCAGTAAGTCAATCAGAGCACTGAATGTTGTTTGATTTATTGGTTTCCCTGATTATGCAGTGAAGCAAATACCAGATTGACTCTGAAATTGCTGTAATCATATCTTTCATGTGGAGCTCAGGGCGGTTCAAGCCGCGGGTCGTGAATCGGTGCAATTGTACCCAGGTCTGATGTGTTTTCACCGATCTCCTGTGGTGTTTCCACCTACTAAGCAGGGATTATTCTAGTAATTCATCAAAGCACTTCCTCATTCACAAATACGGAGACAGATTGTTTCACTTTGCTCATTGTGTGACTCTGTTGTTGTTCACCGTTCAGATAATTAAAGTATAAACTTTAGGCTGGCAAGATCTAGCTTGAAAGATCTCTAGATCTATTTCATTGATTAATTAGGGGAGATTTGATAGAGCTATACAACATTATGAGGGGTGGTGGTTGTCAATCTTGTCTAACATAGAACATAGAAACATAGAATAGTACAGCACATTACAGGCCCTTTGGCCCACAATGTTGTACCGACCCTCAAACCCTGCCTCCCATATACCCCCCCCCGACCTTAAATTCCTCCATATACCTGTCTAGTAGTCTCTTAAACTTCACTAGTGTATCTGCCTCCACCACTGACTCAGGCAGTGCATTCCACACACCCACCACTCTCTGAGTGAAAAACCTTCCTCTAATATCTCCCTTGAACTTCCCTCCCCTTACCTTAAAGCCACGTCCACTTGTACTGTGGTGCCCTGGGGAAGAGGCACTGGCTGTCCACTCTGTTTACTCCTCTTAATATCTTGTACAGCTCTATCATGTCTCCTCTCATCCTCCTTCTCTCCAAAGAGTAAAGCCCTAGCTCCCTTAATCTCTGATCATAATCCATACTCTCTAAACCAGGCAGCATCCTGGTAAATCTCCTCTGTACCCTTTCCAATGCTTCCACATCCTTCCTATAGTGAGGCAACCAGAACTGGACACAGTACTCCAAGTGTGGCCTATCTAGAGTTTTATAGAGCTGCATCATTACATCGCGACTCTTAAACGCTATCCCTTGACTTATGAAAGCTAACACCCCATAAGCTTTCTTAACTACCCTATCTACCTGTGAAGCAACTTTCAGGGATCTATGGACATGTACCCCCAGATCCTTCTGCTCCTCCACACTACCAAGTATTCTGCCATTTATTTTGTACTCTGCCTTGGAGTTTGTCCTTCCAAAGTGTACCACCTCACACTTCTCCGGGTTGAACTCCATCTGACACTTCTCAGCCAACTTCTGCATCCTATCAATGTCTCTCTGCAATCTTTGACAATCCTCTACACTATCTACAACATCACCAACCTTTGTGTTGTCTGCAAACTTGCCAACCCACCCTTCTACCCCTACATCCAGGTCATTAATAAAAATCACAAAAAGTAGAGGTCCCAGAACAGATCCTTGTGGGACACCACTAGTCACAACCCTCCAATCTGAATGTACTCCCTCCACCACGACCCTCTGCCTTCTGCAGGCAAGCCAATTTTGAATCCACCTGGCCAAACTTCCCTGGATCCCATGCCTTCTGACTTTCTGAATAAGCCTACCATGTGGTACCTTGTCAAATGCCTTACTAAAATCCATGTAGATCACATCCACTGCACTACCCTCATCTATATGCCTGGTCACCTCCTCAAAGAAATCTATCAGGCTTGTTAGACACGATCTGCCCTTCACAAAGCCATGCTGACTGTCCCTGATCAGACCATGATTCTCTAAATGCCCATAGATCCTATCTCTAAGAATCTTTTCCAACAGCTTTCCCACCACAGACGTAAGGCTCACTGGTCTATAATTACCTGGACTATCCCTCTTACCTTTTTTGAACAAGGGGACAACATTCGCCTCCCTTCAATCCTCCGGTACCATTCCCGTGGACAACGAAGACATAAAGATCCTAGCCAGAGGTTCAGCAATCTCTTCCCTTGCCTCGTGGAGCACCCTGGGGAATATTCCATCAGGCCCCAGGGACTTATCCGTCCTAATGTATTTTAACAACTCCAACACCTCCTCTCCCTTAATATCAACATGCTCCAGAACATGACAGGAAACTTGTGGGGGAGAGTTTTTAAAGTGGAAAAGTCGTTGCACTGAGCCATTTCCACTCTCTCCACCTCAGAAGTCTGGATCCACTGGTACGATCAAACTGGGGTCTTCCTCGGTTGCAGTGGATGACCACGATGTCTTCTGTGCCTTCTCATGTCCTTCGCTCCGTGGAGTGTTGCAGAACCACTTTCCTGGCCGTTAGATTTTACTGTAGATCTCCTCCGCTGAGTCCACTGGAACTGACTTTGCAAGCTAGGACAGGCATGTTCCTATCTCACTGGGGTGTGAGGCCTGCCTGCTACCCTCACATGGTTTACCCCGTCTTTCGAAGCGGTGTACTGGGGTGGGGCCACTGTCGCATGTAAACAGCTAGTTGGAGCCACAGAGGAGAGTAGAGTCTCCAGTGAGGACCAAAGGTGAGTGAGCTGTCCCAGAATGGATACAACAAGCCCCTTCACCAGGGGTGCTACCCCTTCCTGGACAACCCGAGGGGTATGCAAACACAAGAGCTTCTGCAGATGCTGGAAATCCAGAGCAACACACTCAAAATACTGGAAGGAACTGAGCACATCAGCAGCATCTATAGAAATGGATAAACAGTCGTTGTTTCTGGCTGAGAACCTTCACCAGGACTCCAGGGGCCCGATGAAGGGTCTTGGCCCGAAATGTCGACTGTTTATTCATTTCCATAGATGCTGCCTGACCTGATGAGTTTCTCCAGCATTTTGTGTTTGTTGCAAGGGTAAATATAAGCAGGCTGTTTCTCTGAGGTTGGATGGGACTAGAACTAGAGGTCATAGGCTAAAGGTGAGAGGTGAAATATTGAAAGAGAAGCAGAGCGGAATATCAGAATCTGATGCAGTTTATTCCCACTAGCATATGTCATGAAATTTGTTGTTTTGCTGCAGCAGTACAGTGCAATATTTAAAATATACCTAATTACAATAAAAATATTCAATATATGTTATATACTGTATAAAGAGTAGAAATATAAATTAAATAAGTGGTGCAAAAATAATGAGGTAGTGTTAATAGGCCAATTGACCGTTCAGAGATCTGATAGTGTAGAGAAGGAAAACATTGTTCCTAAGACGTTGAATGTATGTTTTTGGGCTCAAGTTCCTCCTCTCTGATATAACAATGCAAGGGGGGCAGATTCCGGGTGGTGGGCTGGAGAGAGGGTCTTCACTCAGATGGTGGTGTGAGTGTAGAATGAACTGTCAGTGGAAATGATAGGAGTGGGCTTGATTGCAACACTTAAGGTAAGTTTGGGTAGGTACGTAGATGGGCGGGGTATGGAGGGCCATGGTGCAGGTATGGGTTGATGGGACTAGGCAGAGTAACCGATCGGCATGGGCTGGTGGGCCGAGAGCTCCGTCTCAGTGCTGCGGTCTTCTATGAGTTTAAGGAGTGCCTGTGCACGCATGCTGCGTAAGCTGACAATGAGAAGCCATACCTTAAATCACAGAGTCAGAGACACACAGTAGATTCAGAACAGCCTTTCTTTATTTGACCTCACACTTATAGACACAATTCTGCCAACGGAGATTTACAAAGCCACAGGAACAGATGGTCAACATTGCAACTGATGGGTAGTGATAAAGATTACTTACATTGTCTGGGTTCCTCAGGATGTCTGTCTGTGTAGGATAATGGGAAAAGGAGGGATTATTCATGCCCTAGAGTCTGCTCGGCCTTTCAATAAAATCAATGCTCATCTGTGATCTATAATTCCTTAAGTTTAACTTTTTGCATAACTCTTAATACAATTCTTAATTCTTGACCAACGGACTGCAATTGGTAAGGATAGGCAACAACAGCTCTGTCAGAGTTATTCTCAACACTGTTGCTCCACAAGGTTGTGTCCTCAGCCCCTGCACACTCCCTGCGTAGCTGGTTTCTACTCTAGCTCTATCTGCAAGTTGGTGATACTACCATAGTGGGCTGTACCTTAAACAACAATGAGTTGGAATGTAGGACGGAGACATGATGTCATGACAGCAAGCTTTCCCTCGATATCAGCAAAACTCGAGAGCTGGTTATTGAGGGGTGGGGTGGTGCACATGCTCCTCTCTACATCAGCAGTGTTGACGTTGAGAGTTTCAAGTTCCTAGGAGTCACCATAGATGTGTCCAGGTCACAGCCAGGAAAGCAAATCAACACCTTTGCTTCCTCAGGAGGATAAAGAAATCTGGGTTGCCCTGTCAACCCATACCAATTTTTATTCAGACACCATAGAAAGCGTTCTGTCTGCATGCAACATGGCTTGGTACAGCAACTGCTCTGCATGTGTACATAGAGCTCTTAGAATTGTCAATGATCACTCCCATCTGTCCAACAATCTCTTTGACCCTCCTATAGGAGATACTGTAGCATTAGGATAAAGATTGTTAGGATGGGAAACAGCTTCTCCTCCCAGGACGTAAGACTATTGAACTCCCTATATCCAGGTCTCATCATGTATGAAGTGCCCATAGCGTTATACTGTTTACTTTTAAACTTGTGTTGTAAATGCACCTTATTATTTGTTAATCTACTAGTGGTAATATTACTTTATGTGTTGTGTGTGTGAGTTATATGTACTGGTTGTACACCTTGGTCCAGAGGAACGTAGGAACAGAGGTCCAGAGGACTGTACTTTTTTCCATAGGTGTTGCCTGGCCTGTTGAGTTCCTCCAGCATTCTGTGTGTGCTGCTCAAAAATCCCTCTGAGGCCAAGTTGCAAAACACAGTACCGACAGTATGCAGCACACAGCACCAATCGTTATGATAGCAGAAAAACATAGTCACAAAAAAAATAGCACTAATCCCTCAGTGTAATGACCTGTAGATTGATGGTGCATAGGATGTTGTCTTAGTCCAGCTCATCTTCCACTGAGTAAACACTGGAGGGTTCAGCCCTTAATCCAGTACAGATTCCAGCATGCCCACAGAGGCCTCTAACTCTCCCACATCACCTCCAACATCTCCTCTCCTGGGAAGCTGCACAGGTGGCACTGGCATGAGGCGCTGGTCTGTGTAACAATGCAGCTCTCCACAACTACCCCTTGCCTCAGCAATGAGCCAGTGAACCACACTTGCAGTATTCTACATTACCAATGTTTAACAGGCTTGTAATGAGAGACCTATGGATAGCCAACCCCAGACAGTAGTACAGGGAAAGGAGCTCCTATGATTGAGCACTGAGTGCTCAGCCTGAGGCCTTTAAGTACAGACTTTCCATAAAGGAATGTGACAGGAAATAATTGGCAGTCTGAGTCTTAAAGGGTCAGTGGCAACTAACCATACTCCGGGGAACTGGAGCGATGAAACTTGGATGCTTGCTGCTGTTAAGTCAGACCATGACAAGGGTCTTGCAATCACAATAAAACCATCCAAGACACTGTGTGTTTCAATGTACATGAGACAAATATAGCTAATCTTTAATCTTTAAAAGCTGTGTATAATTTATACTTCAATTATATTTTTCCTGTGTATCTGATGCATGTGGTCCTGCTGCAAGTAAGCTTTTCATTGCACCCGTATATACACGTATTTGCATGTATGACAATAAACTTGACTTTGACTTCAACCAATTACTTGGGAAAAGGTAGCGTGCACATGACTGCAGGTTCCTTTTCCAGCTACTCCACTCTCACCTGGGAATATATTGATGTGCATTATCATCATTGGGTCTAAATCCTGGAACTTGTTCTTCAGCAGCACAAGGAAATTCCATGAAATGCTGGCTCATGTCCTACAAATACATAAACAAACTTAATTGAGCAGAGGCAAGCCTGTAGAAATGCTTCCTAGCCTCACTTCTGAAAGAATGGACTCTGATTTTTCGGCTGTTTCCTCTCCCTTCATTTTCCAGCAAGTTTTCTATCTCCATTACCAGTTGGAACTTTGAACATGTTATTTCTTTACCCTTTAACCTTTGAAATTCCAGGGAATACAAGGCTGTGTGATCATTCCTCACCGAACCCTTGGAGCATAGAAATAATTCTGATAAATCTCTGCAGGTCCACTTTCAAGGTCAACATGTCCATCCCAAGATATGGAACCCAGAATTGCTCACAAGACTGGATGTGGATGAATCTCAAGGAAGTATATAGTGACATATATACTCAGTGGCCACTTTATTAGATACACCTGTACACCTGCTTGTTAATGTCAATCAGCCAATCATACGGCAACAACTCAATTCATACCAACACTCAGACATGGTCAAAAGGTTAAATTGTTCTTTAGGCCATGCATCAGAAATATGATCAAAGTAATTTTGACCATGGAATGATTGTTGGTGCCAGACGGAGTGCATTGAGTATCTCAGAAACTGCTGATCTCCTGGGATTTTCATGCACAACAGTCTCGAGAGTTTACAAAGAATAGTGTGAAAAGCAAAAAAAACCATCCAGATTGCAACAGTTTAAGGTTCAAGATTGTTTAATGTAATTTCCAGTACACTAGTGCAAAGGATAATGAAATAATTGTTACCCCTGATCCGATGCAGCACAAAGAAAACTACTAAGATAAAGACCACAATAATAAAAAAACAAGCATAAGATAGTTTATATACATAGTTTGAGTATAAAGTGATGCTAGGCGCAGGAGTATCTGTACATGAGGTGATTCTGACAGGAAATGATAAAGTAGTGGTGGTTGGTGGTGTGGAGAGCGGGTTAGTGGGTGGAGGTGTTGATCAGCTTTACTGCTTGGGGAAAATAACTGTTTCTGAGTCTGATGCTATGTAGTCTCCTCCCTGATGTCCATGAGAAAGGTGGATGGGATCCTTCATGATGTTACTGGCACTTTTCTGGTACCTATCTGTATATATGTTCTTGATGGCAGGTAGGCTGGTGCCAGTGATGCTTTGGGCAGTTTTGACCACCCATTGTAGAGCCTTCTTGTCCACCGCAGTGCAGTTTCCGTACCATGCAGTGAAGTAGCTTGTTGGGGTGCTCTCCACTGTGCGTCTGTAGAATGATGTGAGTATAGATAATGATAGTCCAGCTCTCTTCAACTTCCTCAAAAAGAGGAGGCATTGGTGAGCTTTCCTGATTGTGTGAGATGTGTTCTGGGACCATGGGAGATTGTGTGAGATGTGCTCTCCCAGGAATTTGAAACTCATGGTTCTGTGGGTGAAAACACATTGTTAATGAGAGAGGTCAGAAGAGAATGGCCAGACTGGTTCAAGCTGACAAGAAGAAGACAGCCACTCAAATAACCACGCATTACAACAGTGGTGTGCAGAAGAGCATCTCCAATCCACAACATGGAGAACCTTGAAGTAAAATAGCTACAGCAGCAAAAGACTATGAACATGCAGTCAGTGGCCACTTTATTCAGTACAGGAGATATCAAAAATTGTGGTCGCTGAGAGTGCATACTTTGATAATAAATCTACATTGATTATGACTTTGAACATTGTGTTTTGTATTGTAGCTTAACTTCTCATGCCATGCACTGGAACCCTGCATTATAGTCCTCCAGATTTGAAGAGCAATTTATTGATGTTTTCCTGTTCTCACATCATTTCAATGTTACAAATGCTCAGATTCTCTTTGAAGCTCTAAAGAAAGTACAAACTGCTGGAGGAACTTAGTGGGTCAGGAATGGGTGGTGGGAGATCAACATTCCAAAGTTTAAAATGATGAAGTCTATATCAGGGGTTTGACCCGAAACATCAAATGTTCATTTCCCTTCTCCGATGCTGCCTGACATGCTGAGTTCCTCCAGCAGTTTCCTTGATGCACCAAATCCCAGCATCTGCAGTCTCTAGTGTCTCTCTTTGAAGCTCGGCTGGTTTTGGCTTTGAATTTGGAATCCCATCTCCACTCAGACACATTGTCCTGTCTTAAGGCAATATTGCTGTCTAAATCTTGATATTTTCATCTACTGACATCCATTAGCATCCTCACTTGCTACATGTTCTGAAAAGCAGATAAAGTAGGTCTGGTCCATTGGCTGAGATATTAAATTGGAGAAAGGACAATTTTGATGGTATCAGAAATGGTCTGGCAAGTGTGGATTGGGACAGACTGTTTTCTGGCAAGGGTGTACTTGGTAAATGGGAGGCCTTCAAAAGTGAAATTTTGAGAGTAAGTAGCTTGCATGTGCCTGCCAGAATAAAAGGTAAAGATAACAGGTTTAGGGAAACTTAGGTTTCAAGAAATATCGAGGCCCTGGTTTAGGAAAACAGGAGGTGTGTAACAGGCATAGGCAGGTTGGAAGAAATGAGGTACTTAGGGGGCATAGAAATGCAAGAGAACACTTAAGAAAGAAATCGGGGGGCTAAAATAAGATATGAGGTTGACTTAGCAGACAAGGCGAAAGAGAATCCTAAGAGCTTCTACAGATATGTTAAGAGCAATTCCAAGGCACAAAATTGGTCCTCTGGAAGGTCAGAATGGTAATTCATGTGTGGAGCCAAAAGAGATGGAGGCGACTGTAAGTAGATTTTTTGCATCTGTATTTTCTCAGGAGATGGACACAGGGTCTATAGATGTGAGGCAAAGCAGTGAGGTCATGGACCCTGTACAGAGGAGGTGGTGTTTGTTGTCTTGAGGCAGATTAGGGTGGATAATCCCCAGGGTCTGACAATGTGTTCCCTCAGACCCTGTGGGAGGTAAATGGAGAAACTGCAGGGTCCATAGTAGAAATATTTACATCCTTAGCAACAGATGAAGGACTGGAGGATTGGAGTATAGATAATGTTGTTCTGCTGTTGAAGAAAGGCTCTAAAAAAAAACCCAGGAAATTATAGGCTGGTGAGCCTGACATCAGTAGTGGGAAAGTTATTGGAAGGTATTCTGAGGGAACTGGATATATACGTATTTGGATAGACAAGAACTGATTAAGGCATAGTAAGTCATGTCTAACCAAACTTAGAGTTCTTGTCAGGGCGCTGGAGCAGGGATCCAATCGCAGGCCCAGTACTGTGCACACAGTGATATTAATTGAGTAACAAATCCCGAGGTGCAAACATAGTCAGCGTCAAAGTTTAGGCAGAGATCAAAACATCCAGAGAAATCCAGAAACCAGAGTTGACAGACAGACAGACACAAATACTGGAAAGGCTCAGCAAAATTCACTGGCACAATCTGGCAACAAACAGTTGAAAGCACAGGACTGAAATACACGGAGCAATAAACAGAGAGGCAGATGATAGGTGGAGCACAATGAGACATGGGTGGCAGCAATACAGGTAATACTGAGAAACAGATGAGAGACGGAGTACTCAGTGATACAGGGGCCGGAGTAGAGCAGGAGTGGGGACAGGAGCACATGGCAATACAAAACCACAGACTGACAGTGGGGGGAAGCACAGAAAAAGACAGAGTTCAACTGGAGATACTGACAGTTCTTCAAGGAAATTACCAGGAAAGTTGATGAAGAAAAGGCAGTAGGTGTGTTGTCTGAATGGAATTTGACAAGGCCCTGCATGGAAGGCTGGTTAAGAAGGTTCAGTTGCTCAGCATTCAGGATGAGGTGGTAAATTGGATTAGACATTGACTTTGTGGGATAAGCCAGAGAGTGGTCGTAGAGGGTTGCCTCTGACTGGAGACCTGTGACTAGTGGTTTGCCGCAGGGATCGGTGCTGGGTCCTTTGCTGCTTGTTATCTCTATCAATGATCTGGATGCTAATGTGGTTAACTGGATCAGCAAATATGCGGTAACACCAAGATTGGGGGTGTAGCGAACAGTGAGGAAGGCCATCATGGATTGCGGAGGGATCTGCATCAGCTGGAAAATGGGCTGAAAAATGGCAGATGGAATTTCATGCAGACAAGTGTAAGGTGTTGCACTTCGGTAGGACCATCCAGGGTAGGTCTTATATGGTGAATGGGTAGGGCACTGAGGGGTGTGGTAGCACAAAGGGGTATGGGAATACAGGTACATAATTCATTGAAGTGGAGAGAGTGAGCAGCTTCAAGTTTCTGGGCGTCAAGATCTCTGAGTATCTAACCTGGTCCCAACATATCGATGTAGTTACAGTATAAAGAAGGCAAAACAGAGGCGATACTTTATTAGGAGTTTGAAGAGATTTGGCATGTCAACAAATACACTCAAAAACTTCTATAGTTGTACCATGGAGAGCATTCTGACAGGTTGCATCACTGTCTGGTATGGAGGGGCTACTGCACAGGACCGAAAGAAGCTTCAGAAGGTTGTAAATCTAGTCAGCTCCATCTTGGGTACTAGCCTACAAAGTACCCAGGACATCTTCAGGGAGCATCTTCAGAAAGGCAGTGTCCATTATTAAGAACCTCCAACACCCAGGGCATGGCTTTTTCCCACTGTTACCATCAGGTAGGAGATACAGAAGCCTGAAGGCACACACTCAGCGATTCAGGAACAGCTTCTTCCCCTCCATCATCCGATTCAATAGACAATATACAATAGACAGTAGGTACAAGAGTAGGCCATTCGGCCCTTCTAGCCAGCACCACCATTCACTGTGATCATGGCTGATCATACACAATCAGTACCCCATTCCTGCCCTCTCCCCATATCCCTTGACCCCGCTATCTATAAGAGCTCTATCTAACTCTCTCTTGAATGCATCCAGAGACTTGGCCTCCACTGCCTTCTGGGGCAGAGCATTCCACTTATCCACCACTCTCTGGGTGAAAAAGTTTTTCCGCATCTCTGTTCTAAATGGCCTACCCCTTATTCTTAAACTGTGGCCTCTAGTTCTGGACTCACCCATCAGCAGGAGCATGCTTCCTGCGTCCAGTGTGTCCAATCCCTTAATAATCTTATATGATTCGATTAGATCCCCTCTCATCCTTCTAAATTCCAGTGTATACAAGCCCAGTCGCTCCAATCGTTCAACAAATGACAGTCCCGCCATTCCGGGAATTAACCTTGTGAACCTACGCTGCACTCCCTCAATAGCAAGAATGTCCTTCCTCAAATTTGGAGACCAAAACTGCACACAATACTCCAGGTGGGGTCTCACCAGGACCCTGTACAGCTGCAGAAGGACCTCTTTACTCCTATACTCAATTCCTCTTGTTATAAAGGCCAGCATGCCATTAGCTTTCTTCACTGCCTGCTGTACCTGCATGCTTGCTTTCATTGACTGATGTACAAGAACACCAAGATCTCGTACTTCCCCTTTTCCTAACTTGCCTCCATTTAGATAGTAATCTGCCTTCCTGTTCTTGCCACCAAAGTGGATAACCTCACATTTATCCACATTAAACTGCATCTGCCATACATTTGCCCACTCACCCAACCTGTCCAAGTCACCCTGCATTCTCATAACATCCTCTTGACATTTCACACTGCCACCCAGCTTTGTGTCATCGGCAAATTTGCTAATGTTACTTTTAATCCCTTCATCTAAATCATTAATGTATATTGTAAACAGCTGCGGTCCCAGCACCGAACCTTGCGGTACCCCACTGGTCACAGCCTGCCATTCTGAAAGGGACCCGTTAATCGCTACTCTTTGTTTCCTGTCAGCCAGCCAATTTTCAATCCATGTCAGTACTCTGCCCCCAATACCATGTGCCTTAATTTTGCCCACTAATCTCCTATGTGGGACTTTATCAAAAGCTTTCTTTAAGTCCAGGTACACTACATCCACTGGCTCTCCCTTGTCCATTTTCATAGTTACATCCTCAAAAAACTCCAGAAGATTAGTCAAGCATGATTTTCCCTTCATAAATCCATGCTGACTTGGACTGATCCTTCTACTGCTATCCGAATGTGTCGTAATTTCCTCTTTTATAATTGACTCCAGCATCTTTCCCACCACTGACGTCAGGCTAACCGGTCTATAATTCCCTGTTTTCTCTCTCCCTCCTTTCTTGAAAAGTGGGACAACATTAGCCACCCTCCAATCAGTAGGAATTATTCCTGAATCTATAGAACATTGGAAAATGATTACCAATGCGTCCACGATTTCTAGAGCCATCTCTTTAAGTACCCTGGGATGCAGACCATCAGGTCCCGGGGACTTGTCAGCCTTCAGACTCAACAGTCCATCCAACACCGTTTCTTGCCTAATATAAATTTCCTTCAGTTCATCCTTTACCCTAGTTCCTTTGGCCACTATTACATCTGGGAGATTGTTTGTGTCTTCCCTAGTGAAGACAGATCCAAAGTACCTGTTCAACTCATCTGCCATTTCCTTGTTCCCCATAATAAATTCACCCATTTCTGTCTTCAATGGCCCAATTTTGGTCTTAACTATTTTTTTGCTATTCACATACCTAAAGAAGCTTTTACTATCCTCCTTTATATTCTTGGCTCGTTTATCTTCGTACCTCAATTTTTCTTGGCGTATTGCCTTTTTTGTTATCTTCTGTTGTTCTTTAAAAGCTTCCCAGTCCTCTGGTTTCCCGCTCCTCTTTGCTAGGTTATACTTCTTCTCTTTTATTTTTATGCTGCCCTTTATTTCCCTCGTCAGCCACGGCCGCCCCTTACTCCCCTTAGGATCTTTCTTCCTCTTTGGAATGAACCGATCCTGCACCTTCTACATTATTCCCAGAAATACCTGCCATTGTTGTTCCACTGTCTTCCCTGCTAGGGTATTGTTCCATTGAACTTTGGCCAGCTCCTCCCTCATAGCTCCATAGTTCCCTTTGTTCAACTGTAATACTGACACATCTGATTTTCCCTTCTCCTTCTCAAATTGCAGATTAAAACATATCATATTATGGTCACTACCTCCTAATGGTTCCTTTACCTCGAGGTCCCTGATCAAATCCGGTTCATTGCACAACACTAAATCTAGAATTGCCTTCTCCCTGGTAGGCTCCAGTATAAGCTGTTCTAAGAATCCATCTCAGAGGCACTCCACAAACTCCCTTTCTTGGGGTCCAGTACCATTCTGATTCTCCCAGTCTACTTGCATGTTGAAATCCCCCATGACAACTGTATCATTACCTTTGCGACATGCCAATTTTAACTCTTCATTCAACTTACACCCTACATCCAGACTGCTGTTTGGGGCCTGTAGATAACTCCCATTAGGGTCTTTCTACCCTTAGAATTTCTCAGTTCTATCCATACTGACTCTACATCCCCTGATTCTATGTCCCCCTCGCAAGGAACTGAATATCATTCCTCACCAACAGAACCACCCCACCCCCTCTGCCAGTCAGTCTGTCCTTTCGATAAGATGTATATCCTTGAATATTCATTTCCCAGGCCCTGTCCGCTTGAAGCCATGTCTCAGTTATTCCCACAACATCGTACTTGCCAATTTCCAACTGAGCCTCAAGCTCATCTACTTTATTCCTTATACTTCGTGCATTCATATATAATACTTTTAATTCAGTACTCCCCTCTCCTTTCATATCAATTCCTATTTCACTTGGCCATACTGTACGATCTCTTCTTGAGCTTTCTACTCCATTGATTTGTTGTCCTTTTTAACTTTTCCTATTTTCACTTTCCCTTTAACTCCATCCTTATATTTCCGGTTCATCTCCTCCCCCCACTAGTTAGTTTAAACACATCCGTGTTGCAGTGGCAAACCTGTCTGCCAGAATGCTGGTCCCCCGCCTATTAAGGTGCAACCCGTCCCTTTTGTACAATTCATCCCTACCCCAAAACAGATCCCAGTGGTCCAAGAATGTAAATCCTTGCTTCCTGCACCAGTTCCTCAGCCACACATTCAGATCCATTATCTCCCTGTTCCTGCCCTCTTCAGATTCCTAAATGGACATTGAATCTTTGGACACTACCTCACTTTTTTTTAGCGGACAGTATTTCTGTTTTTGCACATTTTAAAAATCTATTCAATATACAGTTTACTTGTTTATTTATTATTATTTTCTTAAATTTTGTTTATTATTATTTTTTTCTCTCTGCTTGATTATGTATTACATTGAACTGCCGCTGCTAAGTTAACAAATTTCACGTCACAGGCCAATGATAATAAACCTGATTCTGATTCTGATTCTGAAAGTGGCATCACAGGTAGACTCATAAAGAAAGCTTTTGGCACATTGGCCTTCATAAATCAAAACATTGAGTACAGCAGATGGGATGTTGTGTTGAAGTTGTATACGACATTGGTGAGGCCCAATTTGGAGTGTTGTGTGCAGTTTTGGTAACTTAGCTGCAGGAAAGATGTAAATAAGGTTGAAAGAGTACAGAGCAAACTTACAAAGATGTTGCCGGGTCTGGAGGACCTGAGTTATGAGGAAAGGTTAGGACTTTATTCCTTGGAACATAGAAGATTGAGGGGAGATTTGATAGAGGTATACAAAATTATGAGAGGTATAGATAGGGCAAATGCAAGAAGGCTTTTTTCCACTGAGCTTGGGTGGGATTACAACTAGAGGTCATGGGTGAAATTTCTTCTCTCAGAGGGTCATGAGAGTGTGGAACAAACTGCTAGCACAAGTGGTGCATGCGAGCTCAATTTCAATGTTTAACAGAAGTTTCGATAGGTACTTCAAGGGTAAAGGTATGGAGGGCTATGGTCCGGGTGCAGGTCAATGGGATTGGGTAGTTTAAAAGGGTCGGCACAGACTAGATGGGCCAAAGGGCCTGTATCTGTGTTGTACTTTTCTACGACTCTATATCTCAAATAATGATGAATGAATTGGATAACATAGAATTTACTGCACTCTGTCTCTCCAAGGATCATCACCTTGTTGTAGTGGAGAGGCTTGTGAGTTCCTGAGATGCCAAGAATAGTGCTGTCTGGAGTTTAGCTATCTTGTGCTTAGCTTCTGGTAGGGTCAACAGTAGAGCCGGCGGAAGATGATATCACATCACTATCTTAGTGTAGCCTTCAGGTTCTGTCGGCTGTGTAAGTCTGGGGAAGACAATCTCTGGCCCCATCAAACGTATGAGATTGAGGTACAAAACCTCCTGTTTGTGTGGATGCTGCATGATGTGTTACCCAGTTACAAATCAGTACCACAAAATAGCAGATAGTATACCATATGCAACTAAACAACTTAGCTTTATAATTTTTAATTTGACTAAAGTGTTAATAAAGAAAAACAAAAAGAAAAGAGCCCATTTTAATGAAACAGTCCAACGTGCACACGTTGGAGCTCACGGTTTCTCTTCCGCCGGTCCTCCATCGATTTCCCCGGGCTTCGTCGACTCCCGGCCCCACTCCAAGTCCACTCCTATCTGGTGTCTATGACCCCTCCTTTCTGGCATCTACTCTCTCTCCATCTTCTGCCAAACAGAAGACCCAGATCACCTCAGTCTCAGGCACACAACAAGAAAAAACACTCCCTTCATTGGACGGTGTACATTCCAACGCCCCCGTTATCTCTAGCCATAACCTAAACACTGCTGCTACAGAGAAACCATTACATTAGCAGTGAATCCTTTCCCAGGGTGTTACAATGGGAAGAAGGCTACAGCGGTGAAGGGCCCCCAGTCATCTTGCATTCCATGCCACTGGACCCTGACCCCGATCTGTCAAGGACTGTGTAGTGGCTGCCCGTGTATCAGCCTCCCCACATTAAAGACAGTCATGCATAGTCATCCTCCATTAGGGGAATCCACAATCGCTTGGGAGAATATTATGCTCAACTTGAGTGATCAAACTACAACACTGCACATTTAGCTCTTCTAACTCACACTGGTATAGATTATCTTTATTTGTCATGTACATCGAAATATACAGTGACATGTGTCATTTGCCTCAACTCAAATTAGCAAGAATTGTGCTTGGCAGCCCGCAAGTGTTGCCACGCTTCTGGTGCCAACATAGCATTCCCACAGATTACTAACCCTAACTCTTTGGAATATGGGAGGAAACTGGAGCATCCGGAGGAAACCCACGCTATCACAGAGAGACAGACAGAGGGGCGGAGCAAAGCCAAGATGGCGCTAAACGGCGACTCCTTTGCTTACATCTTTGGAAACAGCTCTATTTGTATCTTTGATATCTCTTTTATCCCTTTTCAAAGTTCTTTTGAAGACCCTGACCTGGAGTTACACTCTGACTTCAGTGCTTTGCGGGAATGCAACCTACTCTTAGGGCCTCACGACCGGCCGCTTTTTGATATCCCGAGGACGCGGTCTGGAAGACGAGTGTGCCTTCAGGGTTCCAGGATTTCGTGGCTCTGGGGACATGCTGATTCTAGGCCGATGCCCCTGACTGAAGTGTCACGGGAGAACACAGAACATTGCTGGGAGACCTGAGCCTTTCTGGTGCCGACTTTCTGGACGCACAGCTCAGAAAAAGTGACAGACTTTTAACATGGTAAATCAACGAGTTGTTTGTTATGTCTCCGCTCTTGCTGTGAAATGGGGACACCTCATTTTTCCCTTATTAGAGAGAGAGAGCCTGTGGTGTGTCAAATTACCGGGTGAATGAGTAATTTTTGGGGTACTGCGTCTGTGACTTTATTGATGCTTGCTGCATGCATGAGTGCTCAATGCTTTTTTTTGCTGGTGGGGGTGGGTGGGTGTCGTTGCTTTGCTGCTGCTTGTGTGGGGGGGGGAGCGGGGGTTCTTTGGGGTTCTAACATTTAACTGTCATTCATTCTTTGGGGCACTCCTCTGTTTCCATGGCAGGAAGTGAACCCCAATTCGCGACCACTGTAAGGTGATGTGCTAACGGCTGCACTACAGTGGATGTCTGCACCTATGATATACCATATGCATATTAAACACAAAGTGCACTGCAGATGCTGTGGTCAAATCAAGACGTACAAAAAAGCTGGATGAAGTCAGCAGGTCGGGCAGCATCCGTTGACCCGAAACATTGACTGCTTCTTTCAACGGATGCTGCCCGACCTGCTGACTTCATCCAGCTTTTTTGTAACATATGCATATGTCTCTTCATTGTCCCTTTCCCCACTTCCCTCTATTCTGTTCTCCCTCATATATATATCCAGCTTCCTCTTAAATACACCAATGTACCTGGATTACTGCACTAGGGAGCCCTACATTTTTGTGTGGTGTTTAATGGTTAACAGAATTTGGCTTAATGTGATTTTAAATAGGACAGGACATAGAACATTACAGCACAGTACAAGCCCTTCAGCCACAATGTTCAGCCGACCTTTTAACCTACTCTAAGATTAGAGTACAGAAAGATGCCAGAAAAGGGCCAGTAACATCATGAAGGATCCTACCCACACTGCTCATGGGCTGTTTGTCCCACTCCCATCAGGGAGGAGGCTATGTAGCATCCATACCAGGACCACCATCTCCATTAGTGATGATCACGTTTTATGACCATGATTGTTCTTGGCAAATTTTTCTACAGAAGTGGTTTGCCATTGCCTTCTCCTGGGCAGTGTCTTTACAAGACGGGTGACCCCAGCCATTGTCAATACTCTTCAGCCATTGTCTGCCTGGCTTCAGTGATCACATCACCAGGACTCGTGATCTGTACTGGCTGCTCATATGAGCATCCACCACCTGCTCCCATGGCTTCACATGACCCTGATCCAGGGGAGGGGTGGGGGAGGAGTGTCAGGCTAGCCAGACTCAAAAACAGTTACTTTCCCCAAGCAGTAAGGCTGTTCAACATCTCATCCACTAACCCTCTTCTCCATCCCTCTAACCACCATCATTTCCTTATGACAGACACTCCTGTGCCTAGTGTTACTTTATGGATGTACAATCAATCTATGTATATAAGCTGTCTTAAATATTTATATATAGTGTTTTGATTGTTATTGTGTACTTTATTGTATTGTGTTTTATTTGTGCTGCATCAGATAACAATTAACACACCCAAAATGTTGGTGGAACGCAGCAGGCCAGGCAGCATCTATAGGAAGAAGTACAGTCAACGTTTTGGGCCGAGACCCTTTGTCTCGGGATCCTGACGAAGGGTCTCGGCCCGAAACGTTGACGGTGCTTCTTCCTATAGAGGCTGCCAGGCCTGCTGTGTTCCACCAGCATTTTGTGTGTGTTGCTTGAATTTCCAGCATCTGCAGATTTCCTTGTGTTGGAGTAACAATTATTTCATTTTCCTTTACAATTGTGTACTGGGTGGTGGGATGGAGATGTGTCTCTACCAAAGGAGGCACAAGGTGCTCCTTCCCTCCAGTAACCTGCAGGTCACCTTTGGGCAAGGTGTAGCACCTGTTCAGCCCCCCCACCCGCTGTTCAGGGTCATGTGAAGCCATGGGAGCAGGTGGTGGACGGTCATATGAGCAGCCGGTACAGATCACGAGTCCTGGTGATGTGACCACTGACGCCAGGCAGACAATCTCTGAAGAGTATTGATAATGGCTGGGGTCACCCGTCTTGTAAAGACACTGCCCAGAAGAAAGCAATGGCAAACCACTTCTGTAGAAAAGTTGACCAAGAACAATCATGATTGACCCCATCATACGACACGGCACATAATGACGTCATATAACACACATATAACGATGATGTCATACAACATGCACATAAGGATAATGATGACTGGAAGTGGCATTAAACAATCTTGAATCTTGAATCTCGAATAACCTCTGTAGCTACTTCCTGGTTCCAGTGTATATGATGAGCACCAGAGTGTCTCATCACCACATCTCAACCAATTTATTAATGTTGTTGCAGTTAATTGCTTGTTTAACTTGAGTTACTGTCATATGCATAGGGGAGGAAAGCCTATTTATTCATTGTCTTTAATTAAATGCTGGTCAGCAAATGTTATCCGCAGCTTTCCAATCTCATTACATTAAAACAAAAGGCACCACGGCACTTAGTATATTTTCTTGGTTCTGTTTCTATTCCTGATGGTTGTTGGTATTCCCTAGACCAGGGGTTCCCAACTTGCTTAATGGTAGGGGTCCTGGCATAAATAAGGCTGGCAACCCCTGTGATAAACAGATTTTCAGTTCTGGCCAGTTAGATTGATTGTTTTTCTGTTGTATCTGAAAAGGATGGTTGTAACCTGTGTGGGCGAGTTTTTAAAATGGAAAAGCTGTTGCTCTAGGACAGTTCCACAGTCTTGACCTTGGAAGTCCAAGTCCAGTGGTACGGGAAGTCGTCACAACTGGGAGGCTTCCTTGGTTTTAATTGATGACCATGATTGATGATTGTCAGGCCCTTCACTCTCCACAAAGCATTGCAGAACTGCCTTCCTGGTCGTTGGATCGCACTATTGATCTCATCCACTCAAGCCATTTAGATTAGGTTAGCTTTATTTGTCACATGTACATCAAATCATCGAAGCATACAGTGAAATGCATCATTTTGCATCAGCGGCAAACTTGGTCAAACATGCCTGTTCTTCTGGTGCCAACAGAGCATGCCCAGAGCTTGCTAACCTGTACGTCTTTTGAATGTGGAAGGAAACACAGAGTGCCCAGAGGAAACACAGAGAGAATGTCCAAACTCAAGCTCAAGTTCAAGTTCAGGTTTCTTGTCATCTGACTGCACATATATACAACTACATGGAACAATGTCCTTCTGGACCACAGCACAGCCACAAAACAAATATAAAACAAAGAATAGCCTTGTTAATGAGAGAGGTCAGAGGAGAACGGCCAGACTGGTTCAAGCTGACAGGAAGGCGACGGTAACTCAAATAACCACATGTTACAACAATGGTGTGCAGAAGAGCGTCTCTCAACACACAACACCACAAGCCTTGAAGTGGTTTGGACTACAGCATTAGAAGACCAGAAAAGTACACTAAATGGCCACTTTATTAGGTACAGGATTCACTTCAAATCCTTCCATTGCTCCGCTCCGTTGCATACCTGTAATTCCTGAAATTCCACTCTCCAGGATTGCAGTGCTCCACTGATTCTGATCCTTTACATTTCGCTCATTTCCGTTGAAGGAGGTGTAAGGTGCTCCTTCCCTCTGCTAGCCTGCAGGTCACCCTTGGGCGAGGTGTAGCAACTGCTTAGCTCCCCTCACCCCACCCAGGTCAGGGTGACGTGAAGCCATGAGAGCAGGTGTGGACGGTCGTATGAGCAGCAGGTGCAGATCACAAGTCCTGGTTATATGACCACTGACACCAAGCAGACAATCTCTGAAGAGAAATGATAATGGCTGGGGTCACCTGTCTTGTAAAGACACTGTATAGAAAAAGGCAAAGGCAAGCCACTTCTGTAGAAAAATTTGCCATGAAAAATCATAGTTATGGTAAGACCGTGATTGCCCATGTCATACAAGTATGTATGCCTTTTATATTCGATAGGTTTCAACGGGATCACCCCCCTCATTCGTCTAAAATTATGAATGATCACGACCCAAGATGTCAACTGCCTGACATTCACCTGTTAGGTTTCTCCTGTAGTTTGTATTTGGCTCCGGATTCTAGCATCAATCTCTGACTGACTGCTGTGGCTTTCATTGCTTTCATCTGTCAGTGGATGGTAATGGCAGGATGAGGTGAACGGGCTGCAGTGAATGGACCCACAGCATGGGCTGGCAATCTCAAGAGAGCCATTTCGGGGAAGCGATTCAACAGAAAACCTGGGGGGAGGGAAGTTTAGGAGCTCATTAATGAACGACTTTGCTGAGCCAAGCGTAAATAGGCACCAAATCAATAAAGTAGTACTGGTAACCACACTGTCTTCCACAGGAAGAACAGATATAATTTACAGCCAGCCTTACTTAAAAGCAGAAGTTTTCGATTCAAACATTTGCAGGAGGTTTGCAACATAGGCCATTCAGCTTGCCAGGCTCTGATACACCGGAACATTTCTAGTTTGCTTATCACTCAAATCGGTCTATTGATGATGCCATAGCCTCTGCCCTCCGCTTCCTACCATCAGACAAGAGGTACCATAGCATTAGGACAAGAAGTGTTTTCCCCCAGGCTGCAAGACTACTGAACTCCCTGACAGCACCCAGGTCTCATCACGAATGAAGCAGCAGTAGTGTTATACTGTTTACATTTTAACTTAGGCTAAATGTCAATCTTCTGGAATATACTGAACACTGCTGGCTTCCAGATCTGATGTTTGATACTCTATGTGTTGTTCACTTGCATTTTGCCATTTGTGCAATTTGTTCTTTTTTCACACGTTGGGTGTTTGATGTTTTCATGGTGTTTCTTTGTTTCCTGGCTGCCTGCAGGAAGGCGAAACTCATATTCTTTGTACATTCTTTGACAATAAATGCCCTTTGAATCTTATTTGCGGTAATATTACCTAGTATTGTGTGAGTTACATGCACTGTGTTGTACACTTGGTGTAGAGGAACAAAACAAAACAATAAAAAATAAAAACTTTCATGGGGTTGACTTTCATGTCAGTCAAAGTGAAAACAGATCTCTACAAACTGATCTAAATTAATTACAAATATAAAACACAAAATAATTGACTGCAGAAGTATTCACCCCCTTCAAGTCAGTATATAGTAGATGCATCTTTGGCACCAATTACAGCCTTGAGACTGTGTGGATAGGTCTCTATCAGCTTTGCACAACTGGACACTACAATTTTTCCCCGTCCTTCTTCCCAAAGCTGCTCAAGCTCTGTCAGATTGCATGGGGATTGTGAGTGAACAGCCCTTTTCAAGTCCAGTCACAAGTTCTCAATTGGATTGAGGTCTGGACTCTGACTTGGCCATTCTAAGACATTAATTTTGTTGTTTTTAAGCAATTCAAGTGCAGCAGTGGCTTTATGCTTGGGGTCATTGTCTTGCTGGAAAACAAATCTTCTCTCAAGTTGCAGTTCCCTTGCAAACTTCATCAGGTTTTCCCTGTATTTTGCTGCATTCATTTTACCCTCTACCTTCACAAGCCTTCCAGGACCTGCTGCAGAGAAGCATCCCCACAGCATGATGCAACCACCACCATGCTTCATGGTAGGGATGGTGTGTTTTTGATGTGTGGTGTTTGGCTTATACCAAACATAACATTTAGTCTGATGGCCAAAAAGCTCAATTTCAGTTTCATCAGACCATAGAGCCTTCTTCCAGCTGACCTCAGAGTCTCCCACATGCCTTCTGGCAAACTCTAGCCAAGATTTTATGTGAGTTTTTTTCAAAAGCGGCTTTCTCTTTGCCACTCTCCCATAAAGCTGTGACTGGTGAGAAACCCAGGCAACAGTTGTTGTATGCACAGTCTCTCCCATCTCAGCCACTGAAGCTTGTAACTCCTCTAGCGTTGTCATAGATTTCTTGGTGGCCTCCCTCACTCATCCCCTTCTTGCAAGGTCACTCAGTTTTTGAGGACAGCCTGCTCTGAGCAGATTTACAGCTGTACCATATTCTTTCCATTTCTTGATGATTGACTTAATTGTACTCTAAGTGATATTCAGTAACTTGGAAATTTTCTTGTATCCATCTCAATAACCTGTGTGCATTTCAATAACCTTTTTGCAGGGTTGCTTGGAGTGCTATTTTGTCTCCATGGAGTAGCTTTTGCCAGGATACTGACTCAGCAGCAGTTGGACTTTCCAGATACAGGTGTATTTTTACTACAATCAATTGAAACACTTACTGCACACAGGTCTCCAAAAACAGATCTCCATTTAACTAATTGTGTGACTTCTAAAACCAATTGGCTGTACCAGCGATATTTTGGCATGTCATATTAAAGGGGAGGGGTGGTGGTGAATGCTAATACAATCAATTATTTTGTGTTTTATATTTGTAATTAATTTAGATCACTTTGTAAGTATCTGTTTTCACTTTGACACAGAAGACTCTTTTTCTATTGATATGTGTCAAAAGAGCCAAATTAAATCCTCTGTGATTCAATGTTGTAAAACAATAAAACATGAAAACTTCCAAGGGGGGGGGAATGCTTTTTATAGGCACTGTATAGCTGGGGTTCTTAAGACTTTTGCACAGTACTCTATTTGTCAATGTGGAGTGGAGAGTGAGTTTGTAAATCTGGCAGGAGCAAAGGATATTGGGAATGGCGAGGGTGGAGTGCCGCAGTAGGGGTGTGGGATAGGTGGCAGAGAAGGAGTGCCAGGGTTGAGGTGGAGTGGGTCCAGATATGCCCAGCCCTGAGACAATAAGCAAGGTTATTTGATTCCAAACAATTGGTTTATTGATTATTTACAGAATGTGGTGCTTCCTGCTCCCTCCCCTCTCCCTTCCCCTTTTCCCAACCATGATTCCCCTCTCCCTGCCCCCCCCCTTCCCGCTCTCAGTCTACAACAGAGACTCATATCTAAATCAGGTTTATCATCACTCACATATGTCATGATTTTTTTGTGACAGAAGTACAGAGCTATACATAGAATTACTACAGTACTGTGCAAAATTACCCTAGCTATATATATATATATGTGCTGAAGACTTTTGCGCAGGACTGTATGTGTATATGGTTGAATGACAATAAACTTGAACTTGCTTATAAAAGAGTGATCTAGTTAGTCCAACAGCTCCACCCTGATGGCCCTGCAAGTCTCTGAATCAGATACTTATCCATCTCCTTTCTTTCGTTATTTTTATTTAGAGATACAGCATGGTAACAGGCTATTCCAGCCCAACAAGTCAATGCTGCACAATTACACCCATGTGACTAATTAACCAACTAACCCAAAATAAACCATGCAGTCATGGGAAGAACTCACAGACAGCGGTGGGAAATGAGCTTGGATCAGAGGCACTGTAAGGCGATGCTCGAACCATTACATTACTGGTCATCACCATTGAATCTACTATTACTGCACATCCTGACAATTCATTCATGACCCTTAATGCTTGCTGTGTAAAGAAAGAGACCCTTCTGTCAAGGGTCAACTTTATTCACCATATACATCTATGCGTTAGGAATTGGCTGTGGTTTGTTGGTCAGGGTGCAATACACAACAAAAACAAAAACATTCAACAATTAGACGAATAGAGAATTATACAAAAATAAATTTAAAGGCAAGTACAGATTGTTTTACTGTTGTTGTGTCTGATTTGTTGTATATTGACTGTGTGTTGTTCTGCTGAAGATTGTTAGCATTCCATGTTGGGATTGGAATTTGTGGTGTCACTTACGGGCTATCTCAGCACATCCTTAGGTTCAAAGTTCAAAGAAAATTCATTACTAAGTACACATATGTCACCATATACAACACTGAGATTCATTTTCTTGTGGGCATACTCAATAAACCTATAGAATAACAGAATCAATGAAAGTCCGCCCATCTTGGATGTTCAACCAGAGTGCAGAAATCAACAAACTGTGCAAATACAAAAAGAAGAAATAATAATAATAATTAATAAATGAACAAACAAACAAACAAACAAATAAATAAATAAGCAATTTGTTTTGAGAATGTGAGATGAAGAGTCCTTGAAAGAGAGTCCATAAGTTAAGGGAGCAAGTGAAAATGAGTGAAGTTATCTCCTTTGGTATGTTGTGTTGGTTGTTACTGTACATTTTGATGTATATGTGACTATTAAAGCTAACCTAATCTAATCTATCTAACTAATGATCAACTTTATTCATTATATATATTTAATTTTTTTATTTGGAATTTGCAGTGGTGTGTTGGCAAGACATGGAACAAAAAAAACATTCATATAAGGAATAACATAAAAATACGTTAGTTAGGTATGGATATGAGGTAAAACGTGCATAAATACTGTGCATACGTACCAGCCTGTATTTACAATGTAAAGAGCATTATAAAAAGTGGTTTAAAGTGCTTACAGTGCAGTTCAATGACGGGGTGTTGGAGGGGGTGGTGTAATAGTTGGGATGGAAAGGAGCAGTTGATCAGATTAACTGCCCGGGGGAAGAAACCTTTAAGGTGGTGTGATGATATTGATTCAAGAACCCTACAGCACTTTCAAGAGGAGAGCTGTTTGGTTGTGATGCCGTTGCTGTTGTCCTCTACCCTTTCAGTCTCCACTTCTGGAAGCTCTCTCTACTCTGTTCACACCTTCCTGTTTTTAAATACCTCTACCAGATCTCATTAGCACCTCTGTTCCAAAGAGAACAATCCCATGTTCTCCAGTCTCTGCACCTGCAAAATCTCTCACCCTTGGAATTGTTTTGGTAATTCTCTTTTGCCTCTTTGAAATCGTTCCTAATGTGTGAGTTCCAGACCAACAGTACAGTGCAAGAGCAGACCCTTCCACTAAACTAAATAAATCCATAATCAAATGGCCAGCTAAAGTAATCTCTTCTGCCTACACAATGTCCGTATCCTTCCATTTTCCTCACATTCATGTGCCTATCTAAATGTCTCTGAAAAGTCCCAAATGTGTCTCTAGCACCACCCCAAGCAACACATTCCAGGCATCCACCACTCTGTGTATAAAAAACTTGTCCATTTATGTACAAAACCGGAGAACCTGTATGCTTTCTTTAACAACTTTCTCAACCTGCTCTGTTGTTTATTTTGTTGAGATATAGTGTGGAGGAAGCCCTTCCAGCCCAGCAATCCCTGATTTAACCCTAGCCTAATCACAGGAAAATTTACAATGACCAATTAACCTACCAACTGGAACATCTTTGGACTGTGGGAGGAAACTGGAGCACCCCGAGGAAACTCAGGCGGTCACGGGGAAAACGTAAAAAACTCCTTACAGACAGCAATGGGAAATGAACCTGGATCGCCTGTACTGTAAAGCATTGTGCAAACCACTATGCTACTCTGCCACCTCAAAGGACAATAGACTTAAGGTCCTCAGATTTCTGATTTTATAGAAAATAGAGCATATAGCACAGAAACAGGCTTCGTTGTTGTGCTGAACTAATTAAACTAGTAATTAATAAACAAGTCCCTTCTGTCCACACAATATCCATATCCCTCCATTCTCTGCACACTTATGTGCCTATGTAAGGACCTCTTAAACGCCTTTGCCAAATCTACCACCACCCTGTCAGCACATTCCAGGCACCCGGCACTCTGTGTAAAAAAAACTTGTCCTGCAATTCTTCTTTGAACTTATCCATTCCTACCTTTATTACATGCTCTCTTGTATTAGACACATCAACATGGGGAAAAGATACTGGCTGTCTATGCCTCTCATAATGTTATCAGTTCTCTTTTCAGCTCAAGTTTGTCCTGCCTCTCCTTATATGGTAGCACATGCCTTCTAATCCGGGCAGTATTCTGGTACATCTCTTTTGTACACCTCTCGGAAACATGGACTTTTATCTGTATTGCTTTTCCTTATTCTTCATATCAAAGTGTAACAATTCCCCTTGGCATTAAATTTCATCTGCCACTGATCCATTCCTATCACCAGTCCGTCTGCATCTCTATTGATTGTTATTACCCTTGTCATGGTTTAATGCACCTACAAGTTTTGCATTAGCTGCAAATTTAGAAATTGTGCTGCAAAAACGCAGAAGCAGGAGTAGACCATTCAATCCCTCATGCTTATTCGCCCATTCAATAATCTTTAACCTCAGTCTGATTTAGTCCCATATCTCTTGATTCACAATTCAAAGTAAATATGTTATCCAAGTACATACATATATGTCACCATATACTTACTTTGAGATTTATTTTCTTGCAGGTATTTACAACAAAATAAAGAATTACAATAGAATTTATGAGAAACTATAAATAACAAAGACTGACAAAAAACCAATGTGCAATAAAAGATAAATCATGCAAATAATAAAAAAGGTAAATAAATAATACTGAAGAAACGAATTGTAGATTCCTTGAAAGTGAGCCCGTGGATTGTGGAGGCGAGTGAGGTTATGCACACTAGTTCAGGTGCCTGACGATTGCCCCCGAAACTGGTGGCTCCTGTACCGCTTAATATTTCAAAACCTCTGCTTGATGTTCTCTCATAGATACTCCATGATTGATCCTTCACAGCCCATTCCACAATTCACTACCCCTTGGCTGAAGAAATTTCTTTTTACCTCTCTCCTGAATGCTTGGCCTCTTATTTTAAGATGGTGACCCCGAGTTCCTGGCACACAATAGTGGAAAATCATATATATCATGTCAGCACCTGAAAGAATATTTTTCTTCAATTAGTTTCCTCTAGTAATCGATACATAATGTGTATTTGATATATTAATATTTGAGAACTAGTGGTTGTAGTACAGATTTCTGGGGACTTCCACAGATTTCTTCCAATGTGAAAAGTTAGGTTGCACGAGCTAGGGTTTTTTTCTTTGGAGATGAAAGGTGACTTGACAGATAAGAAGCAAAAGCAGAGTGGACAGCCAGACACTTTTTTTCCAAGGCCGAAATGACTTATACAAGAGGGCATAATTTTTAGGTGATTAGAGCAATATATAGGTGGGATGTCAGAGGTAATTTTTTTTCAAGGAGAGTGGCAAGTGCAGGGAATGCACTGCCAGGGGTAGCAGTAGGGGCAGACACATAATGGACTTTTAAGAAACTCTTAGATAGGCACATGGATGATAGAAAAATGTGGGAGGGAGATTATAGGGTTGGCACAACATTGTGGGCTGAAGGGTCTGTACTGTTCTATGTTCCATATGTTAAGGTACACTATTGCCCTGCTCTGACAATGTTCTACTATTCAAAAAAGTTCAAAGTTCAAAGTAAATTTATTATCGAAGTATGTATATGTCACCAGATACAGCCCTGAGATTTATTTTCCTGCGGGCATTCACAGTAGAACAAAGAAATACAATAGAATTAATGAAAAACTATAAAGACTGACAAGTAACCAATCTGCAAATACAAAAATACAAATAACAATAGTAAATAAATAAGACTGAGAAGAATAAATAATACTTCTCCCTTTCTTTCCAGTCCTGAAGAAGGTTCTTGGCCTGAAATATTGACTGTTTGTTCATTTCCGTAGATGTTGCCTGACCTGCTGATTTCCTTCAGTGTTTTGAATGTGTTACTTTGGATTCCCAGCATCTGCTGACTTTCTTGTGGTTATGAATAACACTAACGCTGCAATAACCCTTATTATTCCAAGCTCTTCAGTTTGGAAAAGAGTCACAGAGTATAGAACTGTATGGCATAGGCTCTTTGGCCCACAACATTTGAGCTGGCCTTACATAGAAAGAAACATAGAAAACCTACAGCACAATACAGGCCCATCGGCCCACGAAGCTCTGCTGAACATGACCTTACCTTAGAACTACCTAGACTTACCCATAGCCCTCTATTTTTCAAAGCTCCATGGACCTATCCAGGAGTCCCCTATCGTTTCCGCCTCCACCACCGTTGCCGGCAGCCCATTCCATGCACTCACCACTCTCTGTGTAAAAAACTTACCCCTGACATCTCCTCTGTACTTACTTCCAAGCCCGTTAAATCTATACCCTCTTGTGCTAGCCATTTCAGCCCCGGGGAAAAGCCTCTGACTATCCACATGATCAATGCCTCTCATCATCTTATACACCTCTATCAGGTCACCTCTCATCCTCCGTCGCTCCAAGGAGAAAAGGCTGAGTTCACTCAACATATTTTCATAAGGCATGCTCCCCAATCCAGGCAACATCCTTGTGAATCTCCTCTGCGCTCTCTCTATAGTATCTACATCCTTCCTGTAGTGAGGCGACCAGAACTGAGCACAGTACTCCAAGTGGGGTCTGACCAGGGGCCTATATAGCTGTAACATTATCTCTGGGCTCTTAAACTCAATCCCATGGTTGATGAAGGCCAATGCACCGTATGCCTTCTTAACCACAGAGTCAACCTGCGCAGCAGCTTTGAGTGTCCTATGGACTCGGACCCCAAGTTCCCTCTGATCCTCCACGCCGCCAAGAGTCTTACCATTAATACTATATTCTGCCATCGTATTTGACCTACCGAAATGAACCACCTCACACTTATCTGGGTTGAACTCCATCTGCCACTTCTCAGCCCAGTTTTGCATCCTATCGATGTCCTGCTGTAACCTCTGACAGCCCTCCACACCATCCACAACACCCCCAACCTTTATGTCATCAGCAAATTTACTAACCCATCCCTCCATTTCCTCATCCAGGTCATTTATAAAAATCATGAAGAGAAGGGGTTCCAGAACAGATCACAGAAGCACTCCAATGGTCACCGACCTCCATGCAGAATATGACCTGGCCTTGATACCAATTAAAATGGGGCACTTTCTATATTCCTCCATTCCCTGTCCATTCATGTGTTCATGATATCTACCAAACTGTTGAAATGAATGCAGAAAACAATTATGACAAAATCTCTTAATTCCGACAGACAAGCCATGGTCCCCTGATTAAGGACACGGGCAGAGAGTCAGCTAGCTGCTTCTAAGAGCTAAATCTCCTTCTGAGAGGAGTTGAGGAGAATGGTCAGACTGTTTCAAGTGACAGGAAGGTGACAGTAACTCAAATAACCATGCATTACAACAGTGATGTGCAAAAGAGCACCTTGAAGTCGATGAGCTACAGCACGAACATACACTCAATGCCACTTTATTAGGTACAGGAGGCCACTTAGTGTATCTCCCACAAATGAAGCTAAAAATATGACATTTACAAATCCTGAAAAGGATGCAAGAATTTTTGTGACCTTGGCTTCGGCATGTAAAGAGTTAATTGGTTCCCAAATAATTTGACTGTGCTATACCAAATCAACTCCTGCTGGATTTATTAACACTATTGGAAATACACACATGGTCAATCGCAGATCAAAGGACATCTGATTATCCATATCAGATTGACTGCACGATGAATTGATTGGGCCTTCTTCATGTGGAGGACTCTCTCTCTTTTTGTGTGGACTTTTGATTATGCGCATTTTCATCTCAGCGGGCCCAGTCCATCGCCCCTGTACTGTTGCCCAGCATGTACCGTTACTAACAATTCTGGCCAAAGGTTTGATATGGTGGTTCACCCATGTGCAAAGTTACCCCTCCCCCTTTTTCCTTTCCTATCTATCTGAGATACATTTCATTTGGAAGGTGTGGCCAATTGCACAATACAATGAGCATTCTGACAGAAAAACACTTTGGCATCAATCTTGCACTGAAAGGTCCTTCGTTAGAAACATCCTGAGCTCCAGCGTACCGGAATGGAATGCTATGTAATGGAAACTTCCAGTTTCAGGATAATTCTGTGGTGTTGCTTTGAAGTGGAGCAGATGAGCTCTCTCCAGTGTCTTGGCCAATATTCATCACTTTCACTATAGCTAAAAATAAATTACCCAGTCGTTACCAATGATATCTGTGAGACCTTGCTGTGCACAATGTGGATGCCATATTTCCTACATCAATAGTGACACATTGTGTGTGTGGGTGGCTATGAAAGCACTAACTTTATTTCTTTTATGCCTTAAAGAAGATGATGAAACCCTATGTAGATACATTAGGAACACTGAAGAGGCACTTAGATAACACATGGATGACAGAAAAAAATGGAGGGTTATGTAGGAGGGAAAGGTTCAATTATCTTAGATGAGGTTAAAAGGTTGGCATAACATTGTGTGCTGGAGAGCATGTACTGTGCTGTAATGTTCTAGGTTCCTGAGATCTAATTTAAATATAAATAAAATATTGCTTACCTAATCTTTTTTCTTTGCAAAGGACTACACCTGAGCCATGTCACCTGAGATTTGACTGAAGAATACAAAATTATATGGGGTATAGAATGGGTAGGGTGGAGATTTGTCTCTACCAAAGGAGGTGTAAGGCGCTTCTTCCTTCCGCTAGCCTGCAGGTCACCCTTAGGCAAGGTGTAGCCCCTGCTTAGCACCCCCCACACCCCTGATCAGGGTCATGTGAAGCCGTGGGGGCCGGTGGTAGATGGTCATATGAGCAGCCGATGTAGATCACAAGTCCTGGTTATGTGACCACTGACACCAGGCAGACAATCTCTGAAGAGTATTGATCATGGCTGGGAGTCACCCGTCTTGTAAAACCCTACCCAGGAGAAGGAAATAGCAAACCACTTCTGTAGAAAAAATTGCCAAGAGCAACATGGTCATGGATAGAGTAAAGAGTAAGAACAACAGCATGAAAAACTTCTTTGATTAAAGACCATGATTGCCTACATCATACGACACGGCACAGAATGAATGTGATAATGATGATAGAATGGGTGGATACAAGCAAGCTTTTCCCCCTCAGGATGGGTGAAACTAGAACTACAGGCATGGGTTTGGGGTGAAAGGTAAAACATTTTAAGACAAACTTCTTCACTCAGAGGGTGGTGCACTTGTGGAATGAGTTGCCAGTGGAAGTTTTAGATAAGGGTTCAATTGTAGCATTTAAGAGAAGTTTGGGTGGGTACATGGATGGGAAGGGTTTGCAGGGATATGATAGATGGAACTAGGCAAAAGATCTGATCAGCATGAATCAGAGGGGACTGGTTCTGTGCTATAGTGCTCTGTGATTCTATGTAGTCTTTATTTAGGGTGATCTAACCCATTAGGGAGTTTGCCCATCCTCTAAAGATCATCAACGTGATCGACTGTTTCGTGAAACATCACCATGGAAAGTCTCGTCCTGAAACCTTGACTGTTTATTCCTCTCCACTGATGCTGCCTGATCTGCTGAGGTCCTCCAGCATTTTGTGTGTGTTGCTCTAGATTTTCAGTATCTGCAGAATCTCTTGTGTTTGTGATCATGAAAAAAATTATTCTGTGACTCTACCATGAAGAGAAGGAGACTTGTCTTGGTCGCCAACATTGATTTTGTCACTAACATCTAAACCAGAGAACTATTTCTCACAAACACAGCTTTACTGATTGCCATGTTCAGTCCCTAAGCTGTAATTTTCCACCCCACCTCCTGGTCTTACCTGTCTGTCTTAATCCTTTGCCACTGATCCAATGTATAAGGAGCATTTGATAGCTCTGGGCCTGTACTCGCTGGAGTTTAGAAGAATCGGTGGGGGGGGGGGGGGAATCTCATTGAAACCTATTGAATATTGAAAGGCCTAGATGGAGTAGAAATGGAGAGGATGTTTCCCATGGTGGGGAAGTCTAGGACCAGAGGGCACAGCCTCAGCATAGAAGGACGTCCATTGACACGGCCATAGTGGGGTGTGTCAGGAATGGACAGGAGGAGGAGTATAGGAAACTGATACAGGACTTTGTGATATGGTGCAACTCAAACTACCTGCGTCTCAATATCACCAAGACCAAGGAGATGGTGGTGGACTTTAGGAGATCTAGGCCTCATATGGAGCCAGTGATCATTAATGGAGAATGTGTGGAGCAGGTTAAGACCTACAAGTACCTGGGAGTACAGTTAGACGAGAAGCTAGACTGGACTGCCAACACAGATGCCTTGTGCAGGAAGGCACAGAGTCGACTGTACTTCCTTAGAAGGTTGGCGTCATTCAATGTCTGTAGTGAGATGCTGAAGATGTTCTATAGGTCAGTTGTGGAGAGCGCCCTCTTCTTTGTGGTGGCATGTTGGGGAGGAAGCATTAAGAAGAGGGACGCCTCACGTCTTAATAAGCTGGTAAGGAAGGCGGGCTCTGTCGTGGGCAAAGTACTGGAGAGTTTAACATCGGTAGCTGAGCGAAGGGCGCTGAGTAGGCTACGGTCAATTATGGAAAACTCTGAACATCCTCTACATAGCACCATCCAGAGACAGAGAAGCAGTTTCAGCGACAGGTTACTATCGATGCAATGCTCCTCAGACAGGATGAAGAGGTCAATACTCCCCAATGCCATTAGGCTTTACAATTCAACCGCCAGGACTTAAGAACTTTTTAAAAGCTATTATTAATGCTTTTTGAGATAGTGATTTAGATGCATATCATATTTTTTACTGAGTTAAGTATTGTATGTAATTAGTTTTGCTACAACAAGTGTATGGGACATTGGAAAAAAAGTTGAATTTCCCCATGGGGATGAATAAAGTATCTATCTATCTATCTATCTATCTATCTATCTATCTATCATTTAGAATGGAGATGAGAAGGAATTTCTTTAGACAGAGAGTGGTGAATATGTGGAATTCATCGCCACAGATTGGGTATATTTATAGTGGAGGTTGATAGGTTCTTGATTAGTAAGAGTGTTAAAGGTAGGATAATGAGGTTGAGAGGGATAATAAATCACTCATGATAGAATGGTGGAGCGGACTTGATGGGCTGAATGGCTTAATTGTACTCCTATCCTATTTCTTATGGTCACACCTGGTATGGAGGCTCCAATGGGCAGGATCAAAAGAGACTGCAGAGGGCTGTAGATTCTGCCAACTCCATCGCAGTCACATGCCTCCCCACCATCGAGCTCAAGAAGGCAGCATCCACCTTTGAAACCCAATCGAAGCTGGGGGAACAGTAATCCACCTGAGGCTTCCTTGATTCAACATCACTGTCAGATGATAACCATTACTCCATTGCTTTGCACTGGAGCTGCTGGCAGCGGCTTGGCTGTTACCACTAATGCCTTCTACAGATGCAGATCACAATTCAGTTTACACTTATGTACTTTACATTGATCAACCATTTTAATTAGCCCTTCCCAAGCCCTCTGTCACTGCACTGTAACCACTGTTTACAATGTAAACACATGCTGGTATTTATGTATTTATGAACATTTTATTCCATATCCATGCATCAAAGTTCAAAGTGAATTTATCCTAACCATATACAACTCTGATTCATTTGCTTGCTGGCATACTCAATAAATTAATAGAATAATAACTATAACAGCATCAATGAAAGACAGCACAACTAGGGTGTTCAACCTATGTGCAAAAGACAAAAAACTGTGCAAATACAAAAATAAAGAAATAATAATAAACAAGTAAACAATAAATATCGAGAAGATGAGATGAAGAGTCCTGGAAAGTGAGTCCATTGATTGTGGGAACATTTCAATGATGGGGCAAGTTGTTAACTCAAACTTTATTTTTCATATAATTCTTTATCACTGTTGAATGTGTTGTTTACTGCTGAATGTCGCACCCTGAGCAACACACCACAGCAAATTCCTAATGCACGTAAACGTACATGGTGAATAAAGCTGATTCTTGATCATTGATTCAGTGAAATGTATTGCTTGTGTTAACAACCAAGGGAACCTAAGGATGTGCTGGGGGCCGCCCACAAGTGATACCATGCATTCCAGTGCTAAACAGCTTGCCCACTATGTCCTACATAAACAACAACAGCAACAAAACAGCAAAAGCAAAAGAAGCCCTTTTTGCTCCCTGCCAAACACACAGAAACACACACACACAGAGCCACACACTCTCTCTGACACAGACACACACTCTCTCTCGCTCTCTCACACACATAGACACACACATAAACATATACATTCACACACACACACACACACACACACACACACACACACACACACACACACACACACACACACACACACACACACACACACACACGGGCATATAAACACAGGCACACACACTCACACATACAGCCACACACACAAACACTGAGACACAGAAACACTTACACACACACACAAACACCACACACACACACACACACACTCTCTCTCTCACACACACACACACAGCCACACACTCTCTCACACACACACTCTCTCTCTCTCTCTTTCTCTCTCACACACATAGACACACACATAAACATATACATTCACACACACACACACACACACACACACGGGCATATAAACACAGGCACACACACTCACACATACAGCCACACACAGAAACACTGAGACACAGAAACACTTACACACACACACAAACACTGCACACACACACACACACACACACACACACACACACACACACACTCACACACACACACACACACACACACACACACACACACACAGTCACACTCCTACACATATCCACACAGACACACAGAGAAACACACCCACACATACACATGGACGGACACACACACAGCCACAAAGACAGACACACAAACACACTTACATATACACACACCCACTCACACACCCAAACCCACACAGAGACACAGAAATGCTCTCACACACTCACACACACACACACACACTCATACAGACACACACACACACACACACACACACACACTCATACAGGCTCACACACACCATCTCAGACACACACAGACACAGACACACACTCACACAGACACACACACACACTCATACAGACTCACACACACCATCTCAGACACACACAGACACAGACACACACTCACACAGATAAAAACACATACAGACACACACGCAGACACACTCTCTCACACACAGATGCACACTTTCTCACACACAAACTCACATGAATACACATGGACAGGCACACACGCACACACACACACACACACACACTCACATACACACAACTAGACACATACACAGGCACACACACACACGCTAACACAGACAGATACTCACATACCCAGACACTGACACACACATATACACACTCAGACACACACTCATGCACACAGACACACACATTCTCACTCTCACACGCAAACACACATACACACACTCAGACACATGGACTCAAACACACACAAACACGCATTCACACGGGAACACACACATACATATAGACACACGAACACAGTAACAGACACAAACACATACAGGCATACACAGAGAGACACATATACCGATGCACATATACACACAGACCACACACACACCCACAGGCACACACACACAGGTGCAGACACTCACACACACAGACTCACACAGACACACATACACACACACTCATTCACACATAGACAAACACATAAACTCACACAGGCACACAAATCCCCATGCATGCACGTGTGTGTGCGCGCACAGATACACACATTCAGACACATAGACATGCACACCCACAGACAGACTCATGCATAAATGCACACACACATTCAGACACCTAGAAACACACACAGACACACATACACACACAGTCCTCCAATCCTATCACAGGCCGCCTCCTGACCTCCAACCTGCAGTATATTCATGGACTCACAGATACTGTTAATTGTTGATTCTTTACATGCACTTTTATCTCCCACCATTGAGCCTTCTGTATTTATGTCCCTTGATCATTGGTGAGCAGTTACAGTACCATGCAAATATATTTTTAAAAAGTCTTAGGCAAATATATATATATATATATATATATAGCTAGGCTGCCTAAGACTTTTGTACAGTACTGTATTTGTCCATGTGGAGCGGAGAGGGAGTTTGCAAAGTATGTTGGGAATGTCGAGGCCGGAGTGCCGCAGGAGGGGTGTGGGATAGGTGGGTGAGAAGGAGTGCCTCGGGCGTGGAGTGGTATGGGTGCAGACACACCCAGCTCCTAGACACCAGTCAAGGTCATTTGATTCCAAACAATTGATTTATCAATCATTATAGAATGTCCCTCTGGTGTTTCCCACTCTCTTCTCCTTTTCCCAACAGTGTTTCCTCTCTCCCTGCCCTCTTTCCATTCTCAGTCGGCAATAGAGACCCATATCAGAACCAGGCTTACCATCACTCACGTGTCATGAAATTTGTGTTTTTTTGCAACAGCATTGCAGAGCAATATATAAAATTATTACAGTACTGTGCAAAAGTCTTAGGCACCCTTGCTACATATATGTGCCCAGGACTTTTGCAGAGTACTGAAAAAACAATACAGGGAGTTAAGAAGGAGTTAATTTTAACCGATGAAACATGGCAGCCCAATCTTTGTTTTTTTTTAGTTTAGGGGTTTTTTCTCCCTTTTTTTTACAAAATATCTTTTTCATGGTTAGATACTAAGAGATTGGGAGGCTAAACTCCATTTGTTACTTGGAATCTGTGCTTGTACATGTTAACCGTTATTAATGTAATCCCGATCTCTATGTACCATTACCAATATTGCTATGTTTATTAATTTGAAGTTTAATAAAAAGATTGAAAAAAAAGAAGGAAGCTGAGATGTAGGAACTCAAGGGTAGTAATTTTGAGATTGCTGCCTGTGCCACATGATTATGAGTATAGGAGTAGAATGAGGTGGCAGATAAATGTGTGGCTGAAGAATTGGAGCAGGAAGCAGGGATTCAGATTTCTGGGTAATTGGGATCCCTTCTAGGGCAGGTGGGATATGTACAAAAGGAATGGGTTGCACTTGAATCACAGAGGGACCAATATTCTTACGGGCAGGTTTACTAGAGCTGTTGGGAGTCGTTTAAACTACTATGGCAAAGGAAATGGGAACCAGTACAATAAAGCTGGAGTTTACAAGTAGGTGATGGGTGTAACATGAATGTAAGGAAGGACAAGCCAATGACTGGGTACAAACGTAGACAGAGCAAAGAGTTAGATTATCCCACAGAGGCAAAATTCAAAAGGGCCAAGAATGCAGGACTGAAGGTACTGTACTTAAATGCATGAAGCATTTGGAATGAAGTGGACTAACTTGTGGTGCAGTTGGAGGTTGGTCGGTATGACATTGTGGGCATCACTGAGTCATGACTGAAAGAAGGCCATAGTTGGGAGTTTAACATCAAAGGATATAGTTTGTATCGAAAGGACAGGCAGGAATGCACAGACAGTGGTGTGGCTCTGTTCACAAGAGATGGAATTACATCTTTAGATAGAAGTGACATAGTGTCAGAGAATGTTGAATCTTTGTGGGTAGATTTAAGAAACTGCAAGGGGAAATCTCCTGGACCTGATGGGTTCCCTGTGGAATTTTATAAATCATTCTCCTCACTTCTTTCTCCTCAGTTACTTTCAGTATTATCTGACTCGTTTAACTACGGCAAATTGCCACCCTCTTTCAATGAGGCATCTATTATTCTTCTTTTAAAAAAGAGCAAAGACCCAACAGAGTGTTCCTCGTACAGGCCGATCTCTCTGCTCAATGTTGATGTAAAGATCTTAGCTAAAGTGTTGGCTCATAGATTAGAAACCGTTATTCCCTCCATTATCTCTGATGACCAAACAGGCTTTATTAAAAACCGTCTCCCTTTTTTTAACATTCGGCGTCTATTTAATATTTTATACTCAGTTCCAACTGGGACTCCTGAATGTGTTATCTCCCTTGATGCGGAGAAAGCATTTGATCGTATAGAGTGGAACTACCTTTTTGCAGTCTTAGAAAAATTTGACCTCGGCCAAAGTTTCATCTCTTGGATCCAATTGCTGTACCTGTGTCCTACTGCTTCTGTTCTAACTAACTTTCAGAAATCCCAAGTATTCAATCTCAAACGTGGCACCCGTCAGGGATGCCCCTTAAGTCCCTTTCTCTTTGATTTGGCTATAGAACCTCTGGCGATAGCATTTCGAAAATGTCCTGAACTGACCGGGATTTGGAGAGGGGGTGTTGAGCATAAAGTCTCTCTCTATGCTGATGACCTACTACTCTTTCTCTCATATCCGTCTACATCCTTACCTCTAATGTTTTCACTTCTTGACCAGTTTAGCCAGATCTCTGGCTATAAACTCAACTTACATAAGAGTGAACTTTTCCCAATTAATAAAGAAGCACAAGAACTAATATTTCGTGATCTCCCTTTTAAAGTAGTCCATAATCAATTTACTTATCTTGGAATTACAGTCACAAGGAAGTTTAAAGATCTCTTTCGTGAAAACTTTGTCAATCTTTCATATGCTACAAAACAGAGTCTGGTACAATGGTCACCTCTATCTATGTCCTTGGTAGGTCGTATCAATGTTGTCAAAATGTATGTTCTCCCCAAATTTTTATACTTATTTCAATCTATCCCAATTTTTATTCCTAAATCTTTTTTTGATTCCTTAGACTCTATTATTTTGTCATATCTGTGGCAGAATAAGCGCTCTAGAATTAATAAAATCCACCTCCAAAAATCTAAAAAAGAGGGTGGCATGGCTTTACTTAACTTTCGCTTATATTACTGGGCAGCTAATATACGTTGTGCTGCCTTCTGGTCTTTCTTCCACGGTCAACCTGAGTGCCCTAACTGGGTGGCAATGGAGTTGAGCTCCACTAAAGAATTATCCATATCTGCACTTCTTGGCTCTGCACTCCCTAGCAGTCTGCCCAGATCAATAGCTAATCCTCTGGTTAGACACACTTTGCGTATATGGGCTCAGTTCAGGAAATGCTATGGTTTCCAGGGGTTTTCCGTTTCCAGCCCTGTCGCACATAATCACCTTTTTTTACCTACCACGTTCAATTCAGCATTCCATGTTTGGTACAGGAAGGGCATTAGACATTTTGAAGATCTCTTCATTGATAATCGCTTCGCTTCTTTTCAACAGCTCTCTGTTAAGTTCAACCTGCCTAACGCTCACTTTTTCAGATATCTCCAAATCCGACACTTTACTGCTCCTTTAATTCCTAACTTTCCTGAAATGCCTGCGAAAAATGCTATGGACCTATTTCTTTCCATTAATCCACTAGGTAAAGGTTTAATTTCAATTATCCAAGATAAACTAGCAGCCTTACGACGGGCCCCCATGGATAAAATTAAAATGGTCTGGGAGCAGGATTTAAATATCTCCTTATCCGAGGAGAGCTGGCACTCAGTTCTCAAATCGGTTAACTCAACCTCTCTTTGTGCTCGCCATTGTCTCTTACAGTTTAAGATTGTTCATAGAGCCCATATGTCTAAATCTAAACTATCTCGATTCTACCCTGGCATTAGTCCGCTCTGTGATAAATGCAAGAGGGGCGTGGCCTCTCTCATCCATATGTACTGGTTCTGTCCTAGCTTGGAGAAATTCTGGAAAGATGTCTTCACTACATTATCGGGTATTCTGAATCAGCACCTAGAACCTAACCCCTTAATTGCTCTGTTCTGTTTTTGGGGAGAGACAGATTTATGTCTGGGTCCGACCAAATGCCGAATACTATCCTTTGCCTCTCTCCTGGCGAGACGCTTGATCCTCCTTAGATGGAGAGATGTTGCCCCGCCCACTCATGCGCAATGGCTTAACGACATTATGGCCTGCTTGGACCTCGAAAAAATTCATTATTCAGTTCTCAATTCGGATTTAAAGTTCCATAAGGTCTGGGGGCCTTTTATCGAGTACTTTCATAACCTTCCTCTTGACTAGGGTTTTTTTTTCTTTTCGGTCCCTTGCTTTCAGCTCCCTTTTTTTTCTGGTAGTAGGCATTATTATCCTCTGTTGCTAAGTGTATTCACAGTCTGGGAGTTTGACTGTCCGGACTTATACTCTCTATATTGTGTGGTGGTTGGTCTGGAATTGTTGTTTTTTTTTTCTTGTGTTGTGGGGTTTGGGGAGGACACTAAGCTCACTTGTCTTTAATTTAGGTGCTTTTTTGTTAAATTCTCTTCCTCTGTAGCATATTGTTATTGTATGCTTAACCTTGCTCTGTATTAATGCTCCTCATTGGGATTTGGGGTTTTTAATTTTGTAAAAATGTTTTGAAAAACTAATAAAAAAAAAGAAACTGCAAGGGTAAAAAAAACCATTATGGGAATCATATATAGGCATCCAAATAGTAGCCAAGATGTAGAGCTGAGATTGCAAAGACAGCTGGAAAAGGCATGTAATAAGATAATGACACACTTGTACTGAGGGACTTCAATATGCAAGAGAATTGGAAAAACCAGGTTGGTGTCAGATCGCAAGAAAAGGAGTTGTTTGAATGCCTATGAGATGGCATTTTAGAGCAGCTTGTGCTTGAGCCTATGCAGGGAAAGCTTTCTTAGATTGGGTGTTGTGTAATAACTCAGATCTTATTAGGGAGCTTAATATCAAGAACCCTTAGGAGACAGTGATCATAATATGATTGAATTCACACTGCAATTGAGAGGGAGAAGCATAATGTATCAGTATCACAATGGAATAAAGGGAATTATAGAAACATGAGAGAGGAGCTTTCCCAGGTGGATTGGAGGGGGATACTGGCAGGGATGACGGCAGAGCAGAGATGGCTGAAGTTTCTGGGAATAGTCCACAAGGCACAGGTTAGATATGTCCCACAGAAGAAGTTCTCAAATGGCAGGGGAAGGCACCTGTGGCTGTCAAGGGAAATTAAGGATTGCATAAAAACCAAGGAAAGGGCATGTAAGGTAGTGTGGGAAGTTGGATGATTGGGAAGCTTTTAAAATCCAACAAAAGGCAACTAAGAAAGCGATAATAAGGTAAAGGATGAAATATGAGGACAAATTAGCCAATAATATAAAGCAGGATACTAAAAGTTTTTCAGTTATATAAAAGGAAGGTGAGAATTGATATTGGACAACTGGAAAATGATGTTGGTGAGGTAGTAATGGGGGACAAAGAAATGGCAGATGAACTAAATTGGTACTTTGCATCTGCCTTCACTGTGGAAGACACCAGTAGTGTACCAGAGTCCATGAGTGTCAGGGAGTAGGAATTGAATGCCATTATTATTACAAGGAAAACGTGCTATGCAAGCTGAAAGATCTTAAGGTGGATAATTCAGCAGGACCAGATGGACTACATCACAGAGTCCTGAGAAATGTTGATGAAGAGGTAACAAACACATTGGTCATGGTCTTTCAAGAATCACTTGATTCTGGCATGGTCCTGAGGAGTGGAAGATTGCAAATGTCACTCCACTCTTTAAGAAGGAAGGCAAAAGAAAGGAAACTGTAGGCCAGTTAGCCTAACCCCAGTGGTGGGAAAGTGTTGGAGTCTATTATTAAGGATGAGGTTTTGGTGTACTTGAAAACTAATGATAAGTCAAAGTGAACATGGTTTCTGTAAAGGGAAATCTTGCCTGACAAATCTGATAGAGTTCTTTGAGGAAGTAACAAGCAGGGTGGACAAAGGAGAGGCAGTGGATGTCACTTACTTGGATTTTCAGAAGGCATTTGATAAGGTGCCACACATGAGGATGCTTAACAAGATAAAATCTTATGGTTTTACAGGAAAGATACTGGCATGGATAGGGGAATGGTTGACAGGCAGGAGGCAGTGAATCAGAATAAAAGGGGCCTTTTCTGGTTGGCTGCCAGTGACTAGTGGTATTCTTCAGGGATCAGTATTGGGACCGCTACTTTTCACAATGTTTGTTAATGATTCAGATAATGCAATTGTGGCAAAGTTTGCGGATGATATGAAGATAGGTGGAGGAGTAGGTAGTGCTCAGAAAGCAATGCGATTGCAGCAGGGACAAATTGGAAGAATGGGCTAAAAGGTGGCAGATGGAATGCAGTGTTGGGAAATGTACGATAATGTATTTTGGTAAAAGGATCAATAGAGTGGACTATTATCTAACTGGGGAAGGTTCAAACATCAGAGGTGCAGAGGGTCTTAGGATTCCTCGTGTAAGACTCCCAGAAGGTTAATTTACAGGTTGAATCTATAGTGAAGAAGGCAAATGCAATGTTGGCAATTATTTCAAGGGAAATAGAATATAAAAGCAAGGAGATAATGCTGAGCCTTTATAAGACACTAGTCAGGCCCCACTTGGAGTATTGTCAACAGTTTTGGGCCCCATATCTCAGAAAGGATGTGCTGTCATTAGAGAGAGTCCAGAGGAGGTTCACAAGGATGATTCCAGGAATAAAGGGGTTGAGATATGAAGAGCGTTTGGCAGCTTTGGGCCTGTACTCACTGGAATTTAGAAGAATGTGTGGTGATCTCATTGAAACCTACTGAATGTTGAAAGGACCAGATAGGGTGGATGTGGCAAGCATGCTTCCTATAACCAGAGTATCCAGAGCTAGAGGGCACAGCCTCAAAATTGAAGGGTGACCTTTTAGAACTGAGGTAAGGAGGAATTTTTTTAGCCAGAGAGTGGAATGCTGTGCCACAGACTGTGGTGGAGGCCAAGTCTGTACATATATTTAAGATGGAAGTTGATCGTTTCCTGATTGGTTAGGGCATTAAAGGGTATGGCGAGAAGGCAGGTGTGTGGGGTTGAGTGGGATCCAGGATCAGCCATGATTGAATGGTGAAGCAGACTTGATGGGCTGAATGGCCTAATTCTGCTCCTATGTATATTCAGCAAGTCTTGCAGAAATCTATGTAATAATGATTGAATTCTTTAACTGGTATTTGATCCCATTACAGGCCTTCATACAAGCAGAACAAAGTCCAACATGAATCAATGGATCACCATTGGGAGTTGTTCATTTGACCAGTTACTGAAGACCATCAAGAATCACCTGCAGCTAAGAATGAAAAGCAACTCATCAATCTGTAGAAGGAAAATTATATTCCTGTCGGCTCTTCAGTCATGGTACACACCAATATCACCGAGGAGTTACATCTGGCTTCTATTTCAGCAATTTGTCAACATGAGCTAGCCCGCATATGCATTACTGATCAAAGCATAAATAAACAGAACTACAACATTCATGAAGCAGTGGCCTTTTGGAAGTCTTGTGAATGCCTGGAATCAAAAGCTTTTTATTGTTTCTTGGTAAAATAGAGGTTAGCATAATGCTCTCACAGTGCCGGCAACTGCGGTTCAATTCCCGCTGCTATCTGTACAGAGTTCATATGTTCTCCCATGACCTCATGGCTTTCCAGCCACATTCCAGAGTACAGTATAGGATAGTAGGATAATGGGTTATATGGGTTTATTGGGTGTGGTGGATTTGTTGGACCAGAAGGGTCTGTTACCATCTCTAAATACAGTACATTTATATGTAACAAGAATTACAATGCCTAACTTGCCGATTTCCTCCAGCATTTTGTGTGGGTAACTTCAATCTACATCATGTAGTTATTGATCTTCCTCCAACTTTGCATAGCTCATGACATTTTTTCATCCTCCACCCACACATCCTCATGTAGCAGAGGGTCCACCTTTCCCACAGACTGCTGTCACGGTCCGACTGCATCTCCTTGATCTCCCTAACCACCAGGTTGGACAATCATCTCCGAGAACGCCATAGAGAAAGAACTGTCCACCACCTTTGACCACTCTGCCACACTTATTACCGCCTCCCGCTAGAACAAGCCTCTCTTCTCCTCCTGCTCCTAGAGTAGCTCCCAGCCTGCCCGTTTCCACTGCCCGGGGAGAGGAACCCATGCAGCTGGGACGGAACTGCCTTTCCCCCACAGAACGACTACGGAGATTGAGAGCGGGTGAGTGCCTATATTGCAGCCATTCTGGCCACTTCCGTTCTACCTGTCCCCTTCAGCCAAAAGGGAGGGCTCACCAGTAGAAAGAGGGATCCTGGTGAGCCAGACAACAGTCCCTTCCGTCCCCTGAACCTGGATGCAATTCCAAGCTACTTTACATTACAACCAACAGTCCCTGCCTCTGTTAGCACTAGTGGACTCCAGTGCTGAGGGAAACTTTTTGGATGAAAACCTAGCTTTCCAAGCTGGAATTCCTCGTGAGCTGTTGTGTACCTCCCAGGATACCCGGGCACTGGACAGTAGACTACTGGCCCGGGTCACACATTGCACACCACCCCTGTCTCTACTTCTCTCCGTAAACCATAGGGAACAGATACAATTCAATTTAATTTCCTCTCCTCAAGCTCCAATAGTTCTTGGTTACCCCTGGTTAAGCTGTCAATAGACAATAGACAATAGACAATAGGTGCAGAAGTAGACCATTCGGCCCCTTGAGCCTGCACCACCATTTTGAGATCATGGCTGATCAATTCCTATCAATACCCGGTTCCCGCCTTGTCCCCATATCCCTTGATTCCCCTATCCATAAGATACCTATCTAGCTCCTTCTTGAAAGCATCCAGAGAATTGACCTCCACTACCTTCCGAGGCAGTGCATTCCAGACCCCCACAACTCTCTGGGAGAAGAAGTTTTTCCTTAACTCTGTCCTAAATGACCTACCCCTTATTCTCAAACCATGCCCTCTGGTACTGGACTCTCCCAGCATCTGGAACATATTTCTTGCCTCTATCTTGTCCAATCCCTTAATAATCTTATATGTTGCAATCAGATCTCCTCTCAATCTCCTTAATTCCACTGTGTACAAGCCCAGTCTCTCTAACCTCTCTGCGTAAGACAGTCGAGACATCCCAGGAATTAACCTCGTGAATCTACGCTGCACTTCCTCTACAGCCAGGATGTCCTTCCTTAACCCTGGAGACCAAAGCTGTACACAATATTCCAGGTGTGGTCTCACCAGGGCTCTGTACAAATGCAAGAGGATTTCCTTGCTCTTGTACTCAATTCCCTTTGTAATAAAGGCCAACATTCCATTAGCCTTCTTCACTGCCTGCTGCACTTGCTCATTCACCTTCAGTGACTGATGAACAAGGACTCCTAGATCTCTTTGTATTTCTCCCTCACCTAACTCTACACCGTTCAGATAATAATCTGCCTTCCTGTTCTTACTCCCAAAGTGGATAACCTCACTTTGGATAACCGCTACCCTTTGCTTTCTATCTGCCAACCAGTTTTCTATCCATGTCAATGTCTTCCCCCTGATGCCCTGAGCTTTGATTTTACCCACCAATCTCCTATGTGGGACCTTATCAAATGCCTTCTGAAAATCGAGGTACACTACATCCACTGGATCTCTCCTGTCTAACTTCCTGGTTACATCCTCAAAAAACTCCAACAGATTAGTCAAGCATGATTTACCCTTGGTAAATCCATGCTGGCTCAGCCCAATCCTATCACTGCTATCTAGATATGCCACTATTTCATCCTTAATAATGGACTCTAGCATCTTCCCCACCACCGATGTCAGGCTGACAGGTCGATAGTTCTCTGTTTTCTCCCTCCCTCCTTTCTTAAAAAGTGGGATAACATTAGCCATTCTCCAATCCTCAGGAACTGATCCTGAATCTAAGAAACATTGGAAAATGATTACCAATGCATCCGCAATTTCCAGGGCCACCTCCTTTAGTACCCTAGGATGCAGACCATCTGGACCTGGGGATTTGTCAGCCTTCAGTCCCATCAGTCTTCTCATCACCGTTTCCTTCCTAATGTCAATCTGTTTCATTTCCTCTGTTACCCTATGTCCTTGGCCCATCCATACATCTGGGAGATTGCTTGTGTTTTCCTTAGTGAAAACAGATCTAAAGTACTCATTAAATTCTTCTGCCATTTCTCTGTTTCCCATAACAATTTCACCCAATTCATTCTTCAAGGGCCCAACATTGTTCTTAACTATCTTCTTTCTCTTCACATACCTAAAAAAGCTTTTGCTATCTTCCTTTATATTCCTGGCTAGCTTGCGTTCGTACCTCATTTTTACTCCCTGTATTGTCATAACCCCCACATTGACAGGTCCACCAGGAAGATAGTCAGCTGGAGTTCATTCTGCCATTCCTCTTGTCTGCAATCAGCCCTTTCCCCAGTGGGGATCACCGCAACCTCATCCGCCTCTGAATCCCCCCCCCCCCCCCCCGACTTATCCAAGGTTCCAACAGAGTATCACAATCTGGTAGAAGTGTTTAGCAAGCAACGGGCTCTTTCCCTGCCTCCACACCGCCCTTACGATTGCACAATTGACCTTTTCCCTGGGGCCCCTCTACCCATCAGTCGGCTGTATAACCTGTCCCGACCAGAAAGGGAAGCAATGAGGCTTACCTAAATGACTGTCTCGCGGCTGGCATTATCCGACCCTAATTTACCCCTGTAGGCGCAGGTTTCTTCTTTGTAGGGAAGAAAGATGGTTCACTGCGTCCCTGGATTGACTACCATGGCCTGAACAGCATCATCATAAAGAATAAGTATTCCCTGCCCCTTATCAACTCGGCTTTCGAGCCCCTTCACGGAGCCACAGTTTTCCCTAAGTTGGGCCTGCGGAATGCCTATCACCTGGTCAGGATAAGGGAGGGAGATGAGTAGAAAACAGCTTTTAACACCCCCCCTCACTTATTTCGAATATCTGGTCATGTCATTCGGTCTCACCAATGCCCCCACCGTCTTCCAAGCCCTGGTAAACAATGTCCTTAGGGACCTTATTAACCATTTCACTTTTGTTTATTTGGACGACATCTTAACCTTCTCTTGCAGTCTTCAGGAACACACTCACCATGTCTGTCAGGTTCTTCACAGACTTTTGGAGAACAAGCTATTCGTTAAGGCAGAGAAGTGCAAGTTCCATGCCTGTTCTGTCAGTTTCCTGGGGTACATCATTGAGAGTGGACAAGTGAGGGCAGATCCCAAAAAGATCCAGGCAGTGGGTGAGTAGCCAAAACCCACGACACTCAAGCAAATCCAACGATTTCTGGGATTCGCAATCTTCTACCGTCGCTTCATCAGGGATTACAACCGGGTGGCAGTACCCCTTACTCAACTCACCTCTCCTGCGACCCCCTTCCACTGGACCCCCGAAGCGGACTCAGCCTTCTCAGAGCTGAAGAGGCGTTTCACCTCCGCTCCCATCCTGGTCTGGCCTGACCCATCTCGCCAGTTCATAGTGGAGGTGGATGCCTCCGACACTGGGGCAGGGGCGATCCTCTCTCAACGCTCCATCCCAGACCAAAAGCTCCATCCCTGCGCCTTCTCCTCTCACCATCTATCCCCCGCTGAACGGAACTACGACATTGGGAATCAGGAGTTGCTGGCCGTCAAACTCGCCTTGGAGGAGTGGAGGCACTGGCTGGAGGGAGCAGAACACCCATTTGTCTGGACAGACCATAAGAACCTGGCATACATCCAGACAGCTAAATGCCTTAATTCCTGCCAAGCCCATTGGGCACTGCTTTTTAGCCGCTTCAATTTCACCCTCACCTACCGTCCTGGTTCCAAGAACGGGAAGCTAGATGCTCTCTCTCATCAATATGTCTCCGAGGAGGGCCTTCCCAACCCCAGGACCATCCTTCCACCATCCTGTGTGGCGGCTGCCCTCACCTGGGAGATCAAATCCATAGTCAGAGAGGCCCAACAGACTCAACCTGACCCAGGCAATGGACCCCCCAATCACCTCTTCATGCCTGACGCTGTTCAGTCTCAGGTTTTCCAGCGGGGGCACACTTCTCGTTCCGCCTGCCATCCAGGAATCGATCAGACTCTGTACCTTCTGAAGCGACACTTCTGGTGGCCCTCCATGGACGCTGACACTCGCTCCTTCGTCTCTTCCTGTTCTGTTTGTGCCCGCGGAAAAGCCTCCCACCGACCATCTGCTGGATTGCTTCGTCCCTTGCCTGTCCCTAGCCACCCTTGGTCTCACATTGCACTGGATTTCGTTACTGGACTACCCTCTTCACATGGGAACATTGCTATACGCACCGTGGTGGACCATTTCTCCAAAGCCGTGCACTTCAAAGCCCTTCCCAAACTCCTTACAGCCCGTGAAACGGCCGATCTCCTTGTCCAACAGGTCTTCCGCCTCCATGGAATTCCCTCTGACATCTGGAGATCCTTTTGTCAAGCCCTTGCAGCCACAGTAAGTCTGCCTTCCGGCTTCCATCTGTCAAACAGAACGAGCAAACCAGGATTTGGAAGCAGCACTGCGCTGCATAACCGCCAACAACCCATCATCCTGGAGCATCCATCTCGTTTGGGTACAGTACGCCCACAACTCTGTGGTCAGCGTCGCCACCGTAATGTCTCCCTTTGAATGCTCCCTCGGTTGCCAACCCCCTCTGTTTCCCACACATGAAGATGACATCGCTGGGAGTCTCAAGATGGCGCTCATGGAGTAAACCGCATCTAGGCTTTGCTCCAAACCTTTTACGTTTTTTTTAACCTACAAGCACCCCTTAAACTTATTTTAAAGGGGTCTAAACATATAGAATTTTTTTTAAAAACTATCTGAATTACTCTCAACTTGCTGAAATGTCTAAAGCAAAAGAACCGAAACAGACGAGAGAACCGTTAACTTTAGAAGTTGTTGTGAAGTTTATAGACGCTAGATTTGATGAGTTGGAGAAAAAAATACTTGGAAGATTCTCACAGTATGACGATCGTTTGAGATCACTCAAAGATAAGTTCCTGACCCTTTCACGGGAATCAAATGAACAACAGGCAAGCATTTTGGTTCTTGAAGAAGCTGCTCGTAAGAAGGATCGTATAATCGAAAAAATGCAAGAAGAGCAAACTTCGACGATCCAACAGATGGATCGCTATAAAGCTAAAATTACTGATTTGGAAAATCGTTCTCGAAGACAAAATCTTTGGTTAATTGGAATCCCGGAAAAATTTGAAAGCGGTGATCTGACCGTTTTCTTCTCCAAATTTCTAGTGGATGTCCTGGGCGAAGAAGTCCTGGATAACCCCCCGTTAATCGATCGGGCACACAGAGTATCCAGATATCGGGCAGATTCAAGTCTGAAACCACGGCACATAATTCTCAGGATCCATTATCCTCACATCAAAGAACGACTGATTCGTGCGGCTCGTAAAAAAGGTATGATAACCTATCAAAATTTTAATTTTCGCATTCTGGAGGACTATAGCCCCGAAGTACTACGGGCTAGGCTGGCTTTCAGATCGGTTATGTCGAATTTTCACCAGAAAGGCTACAAGCAAGCGTTGCTGTTTCCAGCACATCTGAGAGTCACCCTTCAAGATGGATCTTTTCGGCTGTTTAAATCGCCAGCGGATGCTCAAGGTTTCCTGGAACAATGACATTTGATCGGGCTGATCAATGTAATTTAGCCTATAGATTTGGATCTGTTATAGATTGACGTTTGGGTTCTTTTTTGATACGGTTCATATGTATTTCTTATATACGATTAAAGCTCTCTTTTTTCTACCGGGTTTATTCCGATTTTATATTTTTATATATTACTAACCGATTAATGTTGAAGATGACCTATTAGGGTTATTTTTTTTTCTTTTTTTTAATCGATATACGCTCTTTTTTTACATTTTTAGCATCTGAATATTAAGATTTGGAAGAATAAAATGGCGTTTCTTCTTCCCGACAGACTCCAGTGTCTGTAGCGTCATAACTGTTTTGATCTGTTTGAAAGTGTTAAACCTTCATTTATTGTTTTAATTTTTTTAACCCTTTTGATAATATACATTTATAACACTAATTTTATATTTTAATTTTTCCTATATCAACCTTTTTTTTATAATGTGGGTTGTTTGTATTTTTTTTAACTTTGTTACGTTTGAGTTGCCGTCTTGAGACAAGGGGGTAATTTTAGTATTAGATCGCTCGCTTGCCTCTGTTTGGCTTTTTTCCTGGGGTTTTGAGGGTGGTGGGAGGGAGATTTTTCTTTTTTTTCTTTTTTCTGCTTGCTTTTTGCTTAGTTTTACTTCATGGGCTTATATGAAACTACAAAAATGGCCGCGGTGCTGTGACTTCCGGCTTCCCTTTGAACTTACTTCCCCCTTCCGAGTTCATGAGTTCACTTTTCTTTTAAACCTATATGTTAACTGTAATATGTATTGTCAATATGGATAAGACTATTAACTTTGTTTCTTGGAATACTAATGGTTTAAATCATCCGATCAAACGGAAAAAAGTATTCAAAGTATTCCATAGAATGAATGCGAATGTTATTTTTGTACAAGAGACTCATGTTAGGAAGGTGGATAGTCAGAGGTTGTTTAGGTTTTGGAAGGGCCAACAGTATCACTCAAATTCGCAAGCCAAAGTGAGAGGTGTTTCTATTTTTATAGACTCATCAACTGCTTTTATACATTATGAAACAATTTCAGACCCGCAAGGTAGATTTTTGCTTATTACTGGGTTGCTTTTTAATCAAAAAGTTGTTTTAGTTAATGTTTATGCTCCAAATACTGACTGTCCTGAATTTTTTAAATGTTTATTTACATCCTTTCCTAATCTGAATCAATACAGATTGATAATGGGCGGGGATTTTAATTGTTGTTTAAACCCTTTGATGGATAGATCCAAACCCATTCAAACTTTTCCGAACAAATCGGCTTCTCTTATTAATTCTTTTATGATTGATTCAGCTATCTGTGAAATCTGGCGTTTTCTACACCCTAATGATAAAGAGTTCTCATACTTTTCCCATGTGCATCATAATTACTCAAGGATTGATTACTTTTTCATTGATCAGCATTTCCTTACAGATGTTATGGATTGCAAATACGACTCTATTGTTATATCTGATCATGCACCTTTGAAGTTATCTATTAAGGTGACGGATTCACATATTAGTACTAAAAGTTGGAGGTTTAATTCTGTTTTACTGCAGGACTCTGACTTTATTAACTTTATTAAACAGCAAATTGATTTGTTTTTCTCAATAAATTCCACAGCAGACATCTCTAGTGGAACTCTCTGGGATACTTTTAAGGCATATATTCGTGGACAGATTATTTCATATTCTGCCGGAGTTAGGAAACGAACTAATTCTAAAATATCAACATTAGTTGATAAAATTAAGGCAATTGATAAGATTTACGCATTGACCCCTAGTAAAGAACTTTATAAAGAAAGGGTGGAACTTCAAATGGAGCATAGTTTATTATTAACCTCTTCGATTGAAAGTCAGTTAATTAAATCGAAAGCTCAATTTTATACATATGGAGATAAGTCTGGTAAATTACTAGCTAACCAATTGAAAATTGTTTCGGATAAGCGACAAATTACTAAGATTCGTAAACAAGATGGTACTCTGACGATTGATCACAAAGAGATAAATACAGCCTTTCAAGATTTTTATAATTCTTTATATCAATCAGAATGTACTAAAGACTCTTCTATAATGAGTGAATTTTTAAGGAAATTGAATATTCCAAAAGTAACTGTTGAGGATAGTGTATTTTTGGATATACCTATTACGGAGTCTGAAATAGAAAAGGCCATTTTCTTAATGAACTCGGGTAAAGCTTCGGGCCCAGATGGTTTTTCTGCAGAATTTTTTAAATCCTTTTCTTCTATACTTTCTCCTTGGCTTTGTAAAATTTTTAAAGATGCATTAAGTATAGGTAAACTACCACAATCTTTTTATGAAGCTTCTATTTCCTTAATTCTTAAAAAAGATAAAGATCCTACTGAATGTGCATCTTATCGGCCTATATCTTTGCTGAATATGGATTTTAAGATTTTTAGTAAAATCTTGGCTATTAGATTAGAAAATATATTACCTCGGATTATTTCTGAGGATCAGACTGGATTTATTAAAAATCGTTATTCATCTTTTAATATTAGAAAATTAATTAATATTGCTTATACTTCTTCATCTAAAATCCCAGAATGTGTCATCTCCTTAGATGCCGAAAAAGCATTTGATAGAGTCGAATGGTCATATTTATTTAATACTTTGCAACATTTTAATTTTAGTTCAAAATTTATATCATGGATTAAATTAATATATCAGAAACCTTTAGCTTCGGTTTTCACTAATAATCAAAGATCCCCTTTTTTTCAGCTATTTCGGGGTACAAGGCAAGGTTGTCCTTTAAGCCCTTTATTATTTGACATTGCTTTGGAACCCTTGGCTATAGCTATTCGTGAATCACCCAATATTTTAGGTATTACCCGTGGGGAGACGATGTATAAGGTATCATTATATGCAGATGATTTGTTATTATATATATCTGATCCTGAAAGATCTATTCCTGCTATTTCTTCTTTGCTTGCTCAATTTAGTAACTTCTCTGGGTATAAATTGAATTTTAATAAGAGTGAACTTTTTCCATTAAATATGCATACTCCAATTTATAATCGGGTACCATATAGAATTGTCACAGACTATTTTACTTATTTAGGTATTAAAATTACTAAAAAACATAAAGATTTATTTAAAACTAATTTTTTGCCTTTAATAGATCAAATTAAGCAACTTGCTAATAGGTGGTCTCCACTATCTATGTCTTTGGTAGGTAGAATTAATGCCATTAAGATGATGATACTACCTAAATTTTTATACCTATTTCAAGCATTACCAATTTTTATTCCTAAATCTTTCTTTGATATAGTTGATTCTAAAATATCGTCGTATTTGTGGCAGAACAAAAATCCTAGGTTAGCTAAAAAGTATTTACAGAAGCCTAAGAAGGAGGGCGGCTTGGCTCTACCAAATTTAAGATTTTACTATTGGGCAGTTAATATACGGTATTTGATATTTTGGATACAAGAATTGACTACAGTTGCTGGCCCACAATGGGTAAATTTGGAATGTAAATCTGTGCAAGATTTCTCATTGATTTCAATCTTAGGATCTTCACTTCCCTTTTCGTTATTTAAAATGAATAAACAGATAACTAATCCTATAGTCAAGTATACATTACGAATCTGGTTTCAATTTCGTAAATTTTTTGGTTTGAATAAGTTTATACTGTCAAGTCCTATAACATCTAATTACTTTTTTCGACCATCTTCCATAGATCAAGCCTTTTATTTATGGAAAACAAAAGGTATAACATGTTTCCGTGATCTGTTTTTGGATGATAACATTATGTCCTTCGAACAGTTATCTAATAAATATAATTTATCTAAAACCCATTTTTTTAGATATCTACAAGTTAGAAATTTTTTATATAATGAACTAAAGTCTTTTTCGAAAGAATGTCCATTGGACATTACAGAAAGAATTTTAGCTCTTAATCCTTGTCAAAAGGGTCTTGTTGCTATCATTTATAATATGATTATGAATCTACAACCAGATATATCTGAAAAAATTAAGAAGGAATGGCAGGAAGAACTGCATTGCCCTATTTCTACTGAGCAATGGGAAAAAATTTTATTATTGGTAAACTCATCCTCTATATGTGCTAAACATGCTCTAATACAATTTAAGGTCGTACTTAGAGCTCATATGTCTAAAGATAAACTTGCTCGATTTTACTCGTATGTTAATTCAACCTGTGATAGATGTCATTCTGATATAGCTTCGTTGACTCATATGTTTTGGTCTTGTCCTTGCTTACAAAACTATTGGAAAGATATTTTTAATATTATTTCAAGAGTTTTAAATATTAATCTCCAACCACATCCTTTTACTGCAATTTTTGGCCTACCAATGATAGATAATAAGTGTTTATCCGCTTCATCCCAACGAATGATTGCATTTATTACACTAATGGCTAGAAGATCCATTTTACTGAATTGGAAAGAAGCCAATCCTCCAACAGTATTTCAATGGTTTTCCCAAACTATTTCCTGTTTAAGTTTAGAAAAAATTAGAAGTGTGGTTTTCGATTCTTCAGTTAAATTTGAGGAAACTTGGAGACCATTTATTCAGCATTTTCATATGAATTAAACGGTCTGATCCTGAACCTTATTGTCACTATCCTGAAGTGTGTGGATGGAGGTTGGGAGTCATAGGCACTACTGTATATATATAACATTATGCGATTGCCCATGTTGGTTAGTTTTTTTTTATTTAGTTGTTGTTGTTTTTTTTTTTTTGTTTTTTTTTGGGGGGGGTTTCTCTTAATCATTTATATTACTATATGAGTTTGAGAGATTCTATGTATGGTTCAATATATATTTGAATGTTAATCAATCTATTATGTACTCTCAAATGTCTTGTAACAATATTTTTCTTCTGTTTTTTTTCTAAAAAATTAATAAAAAAAAAGATTTGAAAAGAAGATGACATCGCTGTGGCTTCTGTTCAGGCCTATCTCTGCCGGTGCCACAAGATCCGGAGGGATGTATGCGCCGCCCTGCTCCGCTCAGCCGACCGCAACCGGAGGATCGCCGATCGCCATTGAATTCCTTCACCCAACTATCGGCCTGGTCAGAAGGTTTGGCTCTCTTCAAAAGACATGCCCCTCAAGAATGAACCCAAGAAACTCGCCCCTCACTACCTCGGACCATTTGAAATTGAGAGCATCATCAACCCCTCGTTGGTCAGACTAAAACTGCCCGGATCCCATGTTCCACGTCTCCCAGTTGAAACCTGTGTCTGTCAGCCCTTTGTGCCCTCCTGCTGAACCCCCTCCACGTGCCCAGATCATTGACGATTACTACACTGTCTGGCGAATACTGGATGTGTGCCACTGAGGCAGGGGTCTCCAGTACCTGGTCAATCGGGAGGGATACAGTCCTGAGGAGTGCACCTTGATCTCCCTCTCCCTCATCTTGGACCCTTCCCTCATCTGAGATTTCCATCGAGACAATCCAAACAAGCCTGGTGGTTTGCCTGGAGACTCCCGTTTGGGGGAGGGGGAGTGTACAGTCATGGTTCCGACCGTTAATTCCCCATTATCTCTTAATTTCCTTTGATGGTGGCACACCAGGTTTTCATCAAGACCTGCAGCATAAGAACCCTGGCTTTGCACCCACTAATTGCCAGATCGTTGGTTTTGCCAGTGTGGTAATTAACATTTCTTGCCTGCTTAGGATTGTGTGTCCTAAGTTTTGCTTCAGTGCTGAGATTTACCTGTGCAACTCAGTCCCTCCGTGTCAAGATAAGTTTTCTAAGTTCAAATCCAGTACTGAGGTTTACCTGTGAAACTCCGTCTCTCCGTGCTAAGAAAAGTTTATGTCTGCCGTTTCCCTTTCTGTGCTCAGTGTCACAATAAGTTCTGCCTGCCTCCTGCTTTCCTGCACTCCCTCCTGTTTGTTGTTCAACGCTCACACCCACGTCTGCATCCTAACCCAATCTCCGTGCCTGTGTCCTGCGTTCCCCTTGTTCGCTGCAACAACTTCAGAATGACACTGTTTGTTAAGGAAGAAATTCAAACTTTCACCTTTGCATTTGTAGCCTCCAAACCAGGACCAAAATCTGTATTCAAGAGATTCTGCAGATGCTGGAAATCGAGAGCAATGTACACAAAATGCTGGAGGAACTCAGCAGTTCAGGCAGCATCTATGGAAATAAACTGTGATGGTTCCGGTGACATCATTGTCGAGAATGGCAGCTTAAGTCACTAGCTCCTCCGGAAAAACACATATTAAGCCCTGTTAACCCATCAAATATAGTATTTTTTGAAAGTATTTGAACTGATAAGAGGGACAAGAATGGGGAAAAAGAATGGAAATAAAAAAGCGACACTGCGGAGCCTGCGGCCGAGAGGGGTGCAGCGAGTGGCTCTCCTACCCAACTGCGTGTTAGTGAGGCGGACGCTGGGCCTCGTTCAGGTGAAGCGGCAAATACGATTGAAATTTTGAAAGAGATAAGGGAGTTCCAGAAAGATATAAAACAGCAGCTACATGATATTAACATCAATCAAAAAATAGCGGTGGCAGAGACTCGAATTGAGAAAGTGGAAGATCACGTTCAAAACGTGGAACGGATACTAAGTAAGACGATAAAAATATTAAATCAACAAGAAGGTAAACTGCTTGACCTGGAGGGAAGATCACGGTGGAAAAATATCAGAATATGCGATGTTCCTGAAGGAGCGGAGGGCTTGTATATATATGTGTGGGCGTGTGTGCATATACGTGTGTGTGTATATATATATAAATATATATAGAGAGAGAGAGAGAGGAGAGAGAGAGAGAGAGAGAGAGAGAGAGAGAGAGAGAGAGAGAGAGAGAGAGAGAGAGAGAGAGAGAGAGAGAGAGAGAGGAGTACACAGGGAATCACTGACTTTTATGAATACTGCAATGGGGGCCCTCAACTCACAAGTAGGAGGGGTTATCCCCTACAGCTAGACATTTCCTCTAGCTCAACGTAAGGTCATCTACTAGAGACCTCAGCCTTGGAATCACACATTTGTTGCCATTTTTGTTATTATTTGCATTTCGGTTCTTATTTGTTCAGGGAGAAGATCGATTAAGTTTTGTTCTGCTAATTTCAATGATACATTGACAGATAAATACAGATGGCTAAGGACAAAGTAAAATTAATTTCTTTTAATGTCAATGGGCTATTAAATCCAATCAAACGTTAGAGAATTTTATCCAAAATGAAAAAAGAACAAGCCCATGTGGTATATTTACAGGAAACTCATTTAAGTGATAATGAGCATAGAAAACTAAAGAGAATGGGCTTCACTAATTTGGTTTTTCTCCTCATATAAATCAGGACATAGGAGAGGAGTTGCTATTCTTATCTCAAGTAAGCTAAATTTTGAAAAAGTATTAGAAATGGGAGATAAAGAGGGCAGATATATTCTGGTAAGGAGGAATATAGACAGAAATTCAGTTACTCTATTGAATATATACGCACCCCCGGGAAGTGATATTGGTTTCTTTCAGAAAATTACTGATATTATGGTAGCGGAAACAGAAGGTCTCCTGATATGTGGGGGAGACTTAAATTTACAATTACAACCAAACTTAGACTCTTCCAATAGAAAAACCTATGAAACAAAATCCTTACATAATAAAGTTAATACACTTTTTGAGGATGTTGGTCTAATTGATATATGGAGGGACCTTTTCCCCGACAGAAGGGATTACACTCATTATTCTGCTCCCCATTCTGTATATACAAGAATAGACTATTTCATAACATTTGGAAAAGACGAAGACAAAATAAACACCTGTGGAATTGGGACAATAGATGTAAGTGACCATGCACCTATATATTTATCTGTTGATTTTGACCTACAACCAAAGAATACTATTTGGAAACTAAATTCAAGCCTACTCAATGATCCGTATTTTAAGGAACAAATTAAAAAAGAAATTGGTTTCTACTTAGAATTTAATGATAATGGAGAGGTTTCACCTCCCATTTTATGGGATACTCTGAAGGCGGTCTTAAGAGCGAAAATTATAGCGATATCTTCATATAAGATAAAAATAAGGAATAAAACATTAGAGGAATTACAAAATAGACTGAAGGAACTAGAGAAAAAACACAAATTGAATTTGGCACAGGTTACATTAGGAGAAATTAAAAGAATTAGGAATGAAATAAATAATTTGGCTATGCAAGAAATCAGGAAAAACTTAATGTTTCTGAAACAGAGACATAATGAAAGTGGATCAAAATCTATGAAAATACTGGTGTGAAAATTGAAAATAAAAGATAGCAGAAAATACAATTCATAGAATTAGAGACCCAAGAACAAAAATGATAAAAAATAAGCTAGGTGAAATTCAAGAAGCTTTTGAAGTGTTTTACAAAACTTTATATTCCAAAGTTCCAGGGAGAAGCATAACCCAAATTGACACCTTCTTGAAATCTCTAGAGTTACCCACTTTAAGCGAAGAACAAAATAGAATGATGACTGCTGGCATAACTGAAGTTTAATTAAAAGCTGCAATTAGTAGGCTTAAATTAAGCAAGTCACCAGGATCAGATGGGTATACAGCAGAATGGTACAAAGAATTTGAAAATGAGTTAATTCCTGTTTTACTCCCCACACTGAACTGGGCTCTAAAAAAGGCACAAATGCCACCCAGTTGGAATAATCTCAGCTATACCGAAAGAAGGCAAAGATAAAATGGAATGCAGGTCATTTAGACCAATATCCGTTCTTAATGTAGATTATAGATTATTTACCTCCATCATGGCCAAACAATTAGAAGAGTTTCTACCCATACTGATATGTAACGATCAGACAGGTTTTATACAACAACGCCAAACACAAGACAATATACGAAGGACACTTCACATTATGGATCATATACAAAGAAATAAAATCGAAGCAATAGTGATAAGCGTGGGCGCTGAAAAGGCATTTGATTCGGTTAATTGGAATTTTCTTTACAGAGTTTTACATAGATCTGGTTTCCAAGACACAATTATTAAAACTATACAGACACTATATGACAACCCTACTGCTAGGATTAAAATCAATGGATATTTATCAGATAGTCTTACCCTAGAAAGGGGCATGAGACAAGGTTGTGCATGGTCACCACTACTCTTCGCATTATATCTGGAACCACTAGCTCAATACATCAGACAAAATGAAGATATCAGGGGAATTACTATTAAAGGGACAGAGCATAAATTGGCTTGTTACGCGGATGACATTTTGATCTATCTAGGGCAACTAACATACTCTTTACCTAAATTGATGCAATCCTTTGAATAATATGGTCAATTATCAGGATACAAGATCAACATAGATAAAACCCAATTACTTTCATATTACTATAGCCCATCAAGGGAAACTGAAAGTAGATATCCCTGGGCATGGCAAACAAATATTTGGGCATCATGATGCCAAAAGATTTGGCAAAATTATCAGAATGTAATTATCAGCCTTTATATAAAAAAATTAAGGAAGATATGGCAAGATGGAACCTGATTCCTTTTTTCAGTCTCAGTTCAAGGATTGAGTCTATGAAAATGAATATACTGCCCAGACTGTTATATCTCTTTCAGACCCTACCAATAGAGATGAATCAAAATCAATTCAATGAATGGAACAAGATGTTATCAAGGTATATTTGGCAGGGTAAAAGGCCTAGAGTTCATCTCAAAACTTTGCAATTAGCAAAGGAAAAGGGGGGATGGGGCCTACCTTCTCTTAGAGATTATTATTTTGCAGCACAGTTGAGAGCTGTGATATGTTGGTGCAACCCACCATATGATGCTCAATGGAAAAACATTGAGGAGCGAGTACTTCCCATCCCCATACAAGCAATTTTAGCTGATTACAACCTGCAAAGGTACATAAATACTATTGATAACCCATGGGTGAAATTGACTCTTAAAATATTGAAAACTCCTATAAAAGAATATAATCTAGAGGGAGATATTGCAATTCTTAAATGGTGTGCATATGACTTGGATTTTACACCAAATAAATTGGATGCTAGATTTAAGGACTGAACAGCTAAAGGAATAACAGTTCTTTGCAACATAATGAAAGAAGGAACACTGTTCAGTTTTGAAATGCTTAAAGAGAAACACTTATTAGAAAAACAAGATTTTTATCGATATTTACAATATGTTAATAAGACACTTAAAAATGTAACCAAGGCAAGTACATGCTTGATAGAGCTATTTAGAAAAGCATATAATTCAGATAATGGTAGTAGAATCATTTCAAGCATGTATAAGGGGTTGTCAAATCTTAAAACACATTCGACTTCATACATTAAAACAAAATGGGAGAAGGAAGGAGGGATAATTATATCTGAGGAAGAATGGACAATAATATGGAGGTATCAATGGAAGTGTACCAGTTCACAGAAATGGAGGGAGTTTGGATGGAAAAACTTGATAAGATATTTTATTACACCTTCTCAGAAATCCCATTATGATAGTAACCTCACTGTTTGCTGGAGAAATTGTGGAAATCAAAATGCAAATCATTATCATATTTTTTGGGACTGTCCTGTTATCAAAGACTATTGGAGGGGGATACACAATGCCCTACAAGACATCTTTAAATGTGAAATACCCTTGGAGAGTAAGACCATATATTTTGGATATATACCTCAAGAATGGTTGAAAAGAGATAAATATTTAATGAATATACTGTTGGTGGCTGGTAAAAAGACTCTTACTAGGAAATGGTTATCACAGGAGAGCCCAACTTTAAATACATGGATGGAAATTACAATGGACATTTACAAAATGGAGAAGATAACAGCATCTGTTAATCATAAGCTGGAACAATTTGATTCATACTGGGAAAAATGGTTTAACTACATAATGCCTCATAGGCCTGATTTTATTCTCACAAATCAATGAATCTGTTGTAAAAAAATGATCACTCCCTACTTGTACATAGTTCTTTCCTTTTGCTTGTTTTTTCTCTCCACTCTTTTCTATAAGTGTATACCTCAGATAAATACTATGTGGACATTTGTGACATATATGATAATATGATATATATGTACAATGTCTGAAATACATTTTATGGAAATGTTTGTTTGATGATGAACTTCAATAAAAAAAATAAATTACAAAAAAAGGAAATAAACTGTGATGAGTGTCCTTGGTGAGGATGGCTTGGACCCAAATGCTGGAGTATCCAAAGCAAGGACTGAGACGTGGAATAAGAACTGGATCAAGAACTGAACACAAAACAAAATGCTAGATGATATCTCTGTTGGGCTTATAATTGAGCACCGAGGCTCCGATCAGGTGCTCTTTAAATACAATTCTTGGTGTCCACACTTTAATTGCCGGTTAGCGGGACTGTCCTGAATCTTTAAAGGGGCTGTGCCAGCTATCCATATTTCAAAGAGTTAGAGCACCTAAAACCTGGAAGTTAGTGTAGTTGGGTGCATGTTGTAACAGGACCCCTTCCACTCTGGCCAATTCCTGGTGGCTCTGGCTGCTTGGAGAGAAGTTGATGGCAGTTATGGGTGAGGGCCAGATCAAACATGTCCCTTTCAGGAACCCAACTCCATTCTTCGGGTCTGAATCCTTCCCAGTCCACAAGGAACTGTCAAACACCCCAAACAGTTTGTGAATCCAAAATTCTTCTCACAGTAAAGACCTGTTCCCCATCAACAAACATGGGTGGTGGCGGGACTGAAGATGATAGTGCTAAAGGTCTGGTGTTTGCAGGTTTAATTTGGAAATGTGCAAAGTGGGATTGATCTTGAGGGTCTTGGGAAATGGCAAGGTGTAGGCCATCGGGTTTACTTACCTGAGAATCTTAAAGGGTCCAATGAACATGGGCACCAATTTCCTAGACTCCACTTGAAGAGGCAAATCTGAGTCGACAGTCAGACCTGTTGCCCAGGCTGCAAAACTGGTGCCTATCTTCTCTTGCGGTTAGCCATTACTTCAGCCTTCCGGGTAGAAGCTAACAAAATCTCCCTTGCCTTAGACCATCTCTCCTTGTAGCATCGGACGTGATCTTCAACTGCAGGAACCCCAACTTCAGTCTCCTGCTCAGGAAAGAGCAGCGGAGAATACATTCGAAAGAGGACATTCCATGTGCCGAATGCCTTAAAGTGTTGTGTGCAACCTCTGTCCACATCAAGTGGTTGCTCCACTTGTCTGGTCGTCTGGTATCTTAGGGTTTGTTGCAAATCTTGGTTCACCCGTTCTGTCTGGCCATTGGACTGCAGGTGAAACCCAGAGGAAGAACTCACCATTGCCCCAGTCAGCTTACAGAACAACCTCCAAAAATGTGACACAAATTGTGGACCGCGATCTGACACAATGTCCACCGGAAAACTATGGATCCTGAAGACCTGGGGCAGAACAATTTCGACCGTCTCTACCACAGATGGTAGTCCGTCCAAGGAAATGAATTTGCAAGCCCTCAAAAAATGATCCACAATTATCACAAAAATGGCCTTCCCCTTGGAAGGAGGAAGACAAGTGACAAATTCCATGAAGATGTTCGCCCATGGTCTGTTTAGAACAGGCAGAGGGTGAAGGAGCCCTTGAGACTGGGTGTAGGACTTCTTGTTTCAAGCGTACACATCACATGTCAGCACATATTGACAGACCTCCTTTGCCATTCCAGGCCACCAGTATCTTCTGTTAATGAACTCGAGAGCCCTGGCAATCCCTGGGCAAGATGTCAATCTCGATGTATGTCCCCACTGAGGGAAGTGCCTGGTGTGAAAAGTGCTAGTCTTTGGCTCGAGAATCTTCGGCGAGGAGACTACGCCAGGCACAATTGCAGAGGGTGAAGACATGACCGCTAAGCTGATTCAGTGTGCTACGTGCATGATGTGGGAGGTCAGGGACACTGATGGTGCCCCCGGCTGCTACAGCTGTGGAAAGTGTGTCCAGATTCAGCTTCTGAAGGAGCATGTTGCAGCACTGAAGAAAGAACTGGATGACCTCAGGTTTATCCGCGAAAACGAGGGTTTTCTGGACAGGACCTACAGTGAGGTTGTTACACCGAGGATACCGGAAGAGAGAAAGGGGTCGACGATGAGGAAGGAAAGGATGCTTGAAGTACAGGAGACCTCAGGGGATGTACCACTCGTAAACAGATTCGCCTTCTTGGAAGCTGTCAGGACAGAAGATACTGCCAGTCTGAGAGGCGGACAGGTCTGCGAGCCGAAAATTGGTGCAGAAGCAGAGCCGAGGAGTCAGACATCAGGAACAGCCGTGGTAGTAGGGGACTCCATAGTGTTACGAACCCCGTAACTGGGTCACTTACCAGCAAAGATAGAGAGGTCCGTTGAAGTCTGATGGTACTACTTTTAACAGTATTTATTAGTAAAAATACACAAAAATAATATCACTGCAACCGTACAGATAATATACGTCGTCAATACTAAATCTAAAAGTGCGGGTATAACAATAATCAATAAGAAATAGCTCTATCGTTGTCTAGGGGATAATGTATTGTCCAATGGAAATATAAAAGTCACTCAGTTCATTCAGGCTGCAGCCTTTGGTTGGAGTCAAGAGAGAGATTTTTAGAAACTTGCCAGCTTTTCCTTTTTATGATTTCGATCCTTCGAGAGTTCCGTTGGTGTGGCCGGTCACTTGTGGCCTCTCCTTTAGCTAAACCGTTCTTCTGTAGTAAGCCCGCTACCCAGGCAAGGGAGGATGCACAAGGGCCCCACCGGCTTTGGCTATCAAACGCTGTCACTGGATTTCTAGCGTTTCTCCTGGTGCATCTAAAGGGGTTGTTCCCCAGACCCTCTTTTATCCTTACTCACGGGGTCTCAGATGTCAATCAGGTTGGGATGATGCAATCCCTCAACCAGCCCACTCTGGTCATCCCCTGAGGGGTTTCAATGAATAGTACAGTACTCAATACACAATTCCGTCTCCAAGAGACAATAGCCGTTATCAATGGTTCCATCTTGCTGAGGCCAGGACACATTCCAAACCCTGTGTATTCTCTCTCATTTCCTGGGTCCCAGACCCAAATTAATAGCGATCTTGCGATTCTCAAAAAGGAGGGGGCTACTTTGTACCCTTCGGCCCTTCAGAGTTGTGGCACATTCGTAACACCCCCTTCCGTCAAAGATTTTTACCATCGGTAAAAATGAATTAATACAGAGTCTTACAGGAGTTCAGAATCTAACACAATACAAAAGAGTTTTTTTTCACTACAGAGTAATACAGTTATACATTCCATTCAGCATCTAAACAGTTAACGATTACATTGTCACTGCCTTTAATATCTTAACATCTTGTACCTTAATAAATTCTTGTAGCATCAGACTCCAATTTAATAACCACCTATTTTTATTCCTTTTCTTCAGCAAACAAAAACTAAAGAGTTGTGATCTTAGCTTATGTGTATATTTCAAAAGTTCATGCAAATACTAATCTTTATGTTACTTTCAAACTTAACAGTCAATCTTCCATGGGGGTTGTCTTTATTATTCACATGCTTTGTCGAAATTCCTTAAAACCGGATCCAGTTAGTTAAAACGGCATCCCGTCAACCCTCGCCCCTTTTCCAGTTAACTCCCATGTGGTTAACTTGTATACTATTGTGGAATAAGCTTTCGCATGCTCCTTCCATAGGAGTTATTTTATCAACAATGTGTTCCAAACTTAGACCATTTTACGAATTTCCACACAACTCTTTAATTTTAAGCAAGTTGCTAGTTTTCTCTTCAGGACCCTTCAGGCTATTAGTTTTCAGTTTAAACTCTTTGTTCAAACAGCATTTCAAATTCCGCCTTTTCACAGCACACTCTTGAATAACAATAGCGTGTGGGGCACCTTTACATTCCAACTCAACCTGTAATTGATTCGCAGGCACCGCGTTACCAAGCCATTGTCTCTGTAGCCTGGTGGCTACTTCTGACATCAATCCAGACTTTAAATTTTCTTCATTCAATCTAGGAACTACACTTTTCCCTTTTCCTGCAATAATAATATTCACCTCACCACCTTTTATCTCCTCACTAACTTTTAACACACCTTCGAACACAAACAACTGGGAATTCTCACTTCCCACTATTACCAAGGTTAACCCTTTCTTCACTGAACCAAGTCCATCTGACCCACAAGGACTGCATTCCTTTTCAACTGAATCAAATACCTCAGACTTTTTCTGAGCTCCATTACTAGGTTCAGTACCACGTGCATCCACATCGTGAACACACTCAAACGGGATATTTGCCTCTTCCAGGCTTTCAATACCCGTACCCTTTTCAAATTCTAAATTCCCCTGATCCTCCCAGTTACTCTCTGGGCAACTCCCTTCCGGAGTAAACTCAACCCCGCGGGCTGAAACAACCTCATCTGCCAACGCAGCAGACTTCTTCAAGGTAATGGCATCCTTTTCATCTAGGACTGCCCTCATTTCATTATCGGGAACACCTTTAGAATTTTCAACTTCTTCAAACAGTTCTGCCAAACCAGACAGATCATCCGTGTCCAACTCTGGACCATTTAACGGCCTTATCTGTTTCTCATCTTTACTTCATGTCTCTATAATTTTCTTCCTGGCTAAGGGCAGGACTACCTCCTCTCCCTTACTCTTTTTCACTTTCCTATTCTCTGTTTTTCCACCCTCTAAACCCTCTTGGTACAGGGTCGGTAAAAACGTCTCGGCCAAATCGATACTGGTCGGATTTAAACTAGTCTCATTCTCAGCTGCCTTTCTTGACATGCTGCGAGTGATCGCGCATGCAGGATAGATCTTGGAATCTAGGGGCGGGTCCTCAACACTCACAGGCTGGCTTGTCAGCTTCATTGCTGACCAAACCTTACCACCGGCTAAATCGTTACCCAGAAGGACGTCCACGTTAGTTCTCGGGAATTCTGATCGCACCCCTATTTCAACTGGTCCAGATACCAGCTCACAATTCATAATGATCCTATGCAAGGGCACCGCTTCTGTCCCTTTTCCTATGCCTCTCAAAGCCACCTCTGCAGTCTTGCGACCAAAATCCAGTACCTTACTGCTAATCAATGACAGCTCAGCTCCTGTGTCTCTCCAGATCCTCACTGGAACTGGTGTGTCTCCCTCTCTCACAGACACGGTTCCTTTTGAAATACATTTCTCAGACCCTTCTCGTACTCTGTCTACCTTGGGCTCTCTCATCGATTTACTGATCACCACAACACATCCTATAGGGACTGCTGCTTTCCATTTTCCTGTCTCCTTCCTCAGAGCAAGGCACTGAGATGCAATATGACCCCCCTTTCCACAATTAAAACAGGTCAAGCCAGGACCTCTCCTGCTGTCTTGCCTCTCCTCCTCCTTAATTTTACCGCTAGCTCCCGGTGGGATCTCTGCCTCAGCCGGTGGGCTTTCTCTACCGTTCCCACGGTCTCTCTGGTAACTTTTATTCGAGGAAAACTTTGTCTTGTGGGTTAGGGCATATTCATCTGTGAACCTAGCAAATTCGGAGATGGACTTATTCGGCTTCTCATTCAAATACATCCGGATATCATCGGAAACACAACCTTTAAATTCCTCAATCAGAATTAACTCCCTGAGACGCCAATAATCTTCTTCCACTATTTCTGCTGCACACCAACGATCCAAGAGCACACCCTTCTCATAGGCAAACTCTGCATACATCTGATTCCACCCTTTCTTTAAATTTCTGAACTTTTGTCTATAGGCTTCAGGTACCAATTCGTAGGTCCGAAGAATGGCCTCCTTTACTTTCTCATAATTCTCAGACTCCTCCTCCACAGACAACGCTGCGTATATCCGTTGTTCCTTCCCTTTTAACACACTTTGTAACAACGCCACCCACTGATCTCTGGGCCACTTCTGACTCACTGCCACCTTTTCAAAATGCAAGAAATAACTATCAACATCCGTCTCCTCGAACGGAGGTACTAACCTAAACTCCCGACTAACATTAAACCGCTCCTCTCGGTCTGACCCTTGAGCTCTTCGCTCTTGCCTTAACTTCTCCATGTACAAGTCATGTTGCCTCTGTCTCTCTTTCTCCTCATACTCTCTCTCCTTCTCGGCTCTCTCCCTCTCCTTCTTGGCCCTTTCCTTCTTTTTTTCAGCTGCTTCCAGCTGTTTTAACTGAATTTCATGCTCCCTTTGTTTCTCAGCTCTTTCCTGCTCTTTTTCCTTCTCGGCCCTTTCATTTTCCTTTTCAGCTGCTTCCAGCTGCTTTAATTTAATTTCATGTTCCAACCTTAATTTCTCCAACTCTAACTGAGCCGTCCCACTAGCTGGTACCTTTTCAGGGATATTTTCCAATACCTCAGCTGAAAACACATTCTTCTCAATATAATACTGAGTTATGGCCCTCTGCATCTCCCACTTTTTCATTGACAACCTCACCTCTGCGAGGTTCAGTCCTTTCGCAATATTTATCAATTCCGACTTTGTGGCCGTCTCTTGCGCCTCCAGAGTCGGGTTTTCTATAAATTCATCCACGTCCATCTTTGCTGGTTTCCCATCTGACTACCCGTGCAACCAGATCCAAGTTTGGACTTACAAGCCCGATTCACTGGCCCTCCAATTTGGTATCAAATCCCGAGACGAGATCCCACTTTGTTACGAACCCCGTAACTGAGTCACTTACCAGCAAAGATAGAGAGTTCCGTTGAAGTCTGATGGTACTATTTTTAACAGTATTTATTAGTAAAAATACACAAAAATAATATCACTGCAACCATACAGATAATATACGTCATCAATACTAAATCTAAAAGTGCGGGTATAACAATAATCAATAAGAAATAGCTCTATTGTTGTCTAGGGGATAATGTATTGTCCGATGGAAATATAAAAGTCACTCAGTTCATTCAGGCTGCAGCCTTTGGTTGGAGTCAAGAGAGAGATTTTTAGAAACTTGCCAGCTTTTCCTTTTTATGATTTTGATCCTTCGAGAGTTCCGTTGGTGTGGCCGGTCACTTGTGGCCTCTCCTTTAGCTAAACCATTCTTCCGTAGTAAGCCCGCTACCCAGGAAAAGAAGGACGCACAAGGGCCCCACCGGCTTTGGCTATCAAACGCTGTCACTGGATTTCCAGCGTTTCTCCTGGTGCGTCTAAAGGGGTTGTTCCCCAGACCCTCTTTTATCCTTACTCACGGGGTCTCAGATGTCAATCAGGTTGGGATGATGCAATCCCTCAACCAGCCCACTCTGGTCATCCCCTAAGGGCTTCAATGAATAGTACAGTACTCAATACACAATTCTGTCTCCAAGAGACAATAGCCGTTATCAATGGTTCCATCTTGCTGAGGCCAGGACACATTCCAAACCCTGTGTATTCTCTCTCATTTCCTGGGTCCCAGACCCAAATTAATAGCGATCTTGCGATTCTCAAAAAGGAGGGGGCTACTTTGTGCCTCAGAGTTGTGGCACATTTGTAACAATAGTAAGAGGTACAGAAAGGGGTTTCTGTGGCAACAGGCGCGATTTAAGGATGGTGTGTTGCCTCCCTGGTGCTAGGATCCAGGACATCATGGACCGATTGCAGGGAATTCTCAAGGGTGAAGGTGAACAGCCAGAAGTGGTAGTGCATGTCGGCACAAATGACATCGGGAAGAAGAGGAAGGACATTCTGCAGCGGGACTTCAGAGAACTCGGAAGAAGGGTGAATAGCAGGACTTCCAGGGTGGTTATCTCTGGTTTGCTTCCAGTTCCTTGTGCTGGAGAGGGCAAGAATAGGGAGGTAATGGATCTGAATGTGTGGCTGAGGAACTGGTGCAGGAAGCAAGGATTTACATTCTTGGACCACTGGGATCTGTTTTGGGGTAGGGATGAATTGTACAAAAGGGACGGGTTGCACCTTACTAGGCGGGGGACCAGCATTCTGGCAGACAGGTTTGCCACTGCAACACAGATGTGTTTAAACTAAGTAGTGAGGGGGAGGGGAAGAACTGGAAATATAGGGATGGAGTTAAAGGGAAAGTGAAAATAAGAAATGTTAAAAAGGACAACAAATCAATGGAGTAGAAAGCTTAAGAAGAGATCATACAGTATGGCCAAGTGAAATAGGAATTGATATGAAAGGAGAGGGGAGTACTGAATTAAAAGTATTATATATGAATGCACGAAGTATAAGGAATAAAGTAGATGAGCTTGAGGCTCAGTTGGAAATTGGCAAGTACGATGTTGTGGGAATAACTGGGACATGGCTTCAAGCGGACAGGGCCTGGGAAATGAATATTCAAGGATATACATCTTATCGAAAGGACAGACTGACTGGCAGAGGGGGTGGGGTGGCTCTGTTGGTGAGGAATGATATTCAGTCCCTTGCGAGGGGGGACATAGAATCTGGGGATGTAGAGTCAGTATGGATAGAACTGAGAAATTCTAAGGGTAGAAAGACCCTAATGGGAGTTATCTACAGGCCCCAAACAGCAGTCTGGATGTAGGGTGTAAGTTGATTGAAGAGTTAAAATTGGCATGTCGCAAAGGTAATGATACAGTTGTCATGGGGGATTTCAACATGCAGGTAGACTGGGAAAATCAGAATGGTACTGGACCCCAAGAAAGGGAGTTTGTGGAGTGCCTCCGAGATGGATTCTTAGAACAGCTTATACTGGAGCCTACCAGGGAGAAGGCAATTCTAGATTTAGTGTTGTGCAATGAACTGGATTTGATCAGGGACCTCGAGGTAAAGGAACCATTAGGAGCTGGTGACCATAATATGATATGTTTTAACCTACAATTTGAGGAGAAGGGAAAATCAGATGTGTCAGTATTACAGTTGAACAAAGGGAACTATGGAGCTATGAGGGAGGAGCTGGCCAAAGTTCAATGGAACAATACCCTAGCAGGGAAGACAGTGGAACAAAAATGGCAGGTATTTCTGGGAATAATGCAGAAGGTGCAGGATCGGTTCATTCCAAAGAGGAAGAAAGATCCTAAGGGGAGTAAGGGGCAGCCGTGGCTGACGAGGGAAGTAAAGGGCAGTATAAAAATAAAAGAGAAGAAGTATAACATAGCAAAGATGAGCGGGAAACTGGAGGACTGGGAAGCTTTTAAAGAGCAACAGAAGATAACAAAAAAGGCAATACGCCAAGAAAAAATGAGGTACGAAGGTAAACTAGCCAAGAATATAAAGGAGGATAGTAAAAGCTTCTTTAGGTATGTGAATAGCAAAAAAATAGTTAAGACCAAAATTGGGCCATTGAAGACAGAAATGGGTGAATTTATTATGGGGAACAAGGAAATGGCAGATGAGTTGAACAGGTACTTTGGATCTGTCTTCACTAGGGAAGACACAAACAATCTCCCAGATGTAATAGTGGCCAAAGGAACTAGGGTAAAGGATGAACTGAAGGAAATTTATATTAGGCAAGAAACGGTGTTGGATAGACTGTTGAGTCTGAAGGCTGACAAGTCCCCGGGACCTGATGGTCTGCATCCCAGGGTGATGCACCATCAATAACTCTCGGAGACGTGAGGCAAGATATAGGCTTTTATTGGCTGGAAGAAAGAACAAGCAGCAAGTGACCACCACACAACATCCTGGAGACTGAGGAAGGGGCTGTGCCTCCAATCTCCTTTATACTGGGGTCTGTGGGAGGAGCCACGGTCTGTGGGAGGAGCCACAGTCAGTGGGAGGAGCCACAGGAGCAGTCAGCGGGGGGGGCGTGTCCAGACAGGTATGTGTAGTTCACCACATTCACTCCCCCTTTGTTTTAAAAGAGAGTCCCCATGGGGCGAAGTTTCTTACAAGTATATTTACAGGTTAAGTCTATCAGGTGGTTGAATCTGTCGCTGCGATCTACGTAGCACCGGCTGTGATTGCACAGGTGCCGGTGGTGATTGCACCGGAGACGGTGGTTGTGCTGGTTCCGGCCTGACTGGAGGTGTCAGCCCACTAGGCGTCAGTGATCCCTCATGCGTGTGCAAGGTGCCTGGTATATGAGTGTGCGAGGCGCCCGGTATGGGAGCGTCGTGAGGAGTCTGTGTAGGGCTTGGTATGCACGTTGTCACCTCGGGTACAGGGTTCATAGTTACCGTGGAGTGTTCAGGGTAGTGGTCTGCTGCTCCTGCGGGCGCCAGGTCACGGATGGAGACCGTGTCCTCCCGCCCATCAGGTAAGACCACGTAGGCATACTGGGGGTTCGCATGTAGTAGGTGAACCCTCTTGACCAGTGGGGAGTATTTATTGCTCCGCACATGTTTCCGGAGCAGCACTGGCCCTGGGGATGTCAGCCAAGCTGATAGGGTAGTCCCAGTGGCAGACTTCCTGGGAAAAGAGAATAGGCGCTCGTGAGGGGTGGCATTGGTGGACGTACATAACAGAGAGCGGATAGAGTGGAGTGCCTCAGGGAGGACCTCCTGCCATCGAGAGACCGGCAACCCCTTTGACTTAAGGGCTAAAAGTGTGGCCTTCCACACTGTGGCATTCTCCCTCTCCACCTGTCCATTTCCCCGGGGATTATAGCTCGTGGTCCTACTAGTAGCAATGCCCCTAGCCAGCAGGTACTGGTGAGCTCGTCACTCATAAAGGAGGACCCTCTGTCACTGTGGATATAGCAGGGATATCCGAACAGAGTGAAGAGCTGGCGCAGGGCTTTTATGACGGACGTGGCAGTGGTGTCGGGGCAGGGGATGGCAAAGGGGAACCGCGAGTACTCGTCGATAATGTTGAGAAAGTAGACATTGCGGTCAGTGGAGGGAAGGGGGCCCTTAAAGTCAACACTCAGTTGCTCAAAGGGGCGGGTGGCCTTGATAAGTTGCACCTTTTCAGGATGGTAGAAGTGCGGTTTGCACTCAGCGCAGACTTGGCAGTCCCTGGTCATCGTCCTGATATCCTCAAGGGAGTAAGGCAGGTTCCGGGCTTTCACGAAATGGTAAAATCGGGTAACCCCCGGGTGGCAAAGATCTGCATGGAGGGCATATAGCTGGTCGAGCTGCACGCTGGCACATGCTCCCCGGGATAGGGCATCAGGGGGCTCATTGAGCCTTCCAGGCCGGTACAGGATATCATAGTTGTAGGTGGAGAGTTCTATTCTCCACTGCAAAATTTTATCATTTTTGATTTTGCCCCGCTGTTGGTTGCTGAACATGAACGCAACTGAGCGCTGGTCGGTCAGCAAGGTGAACCTTTTGCCGGCAAGATAGTGCCTCCAGTGCCTAATAGCTTCCACTATGGCCTGGGCTTCTTTTTCCACCGCGGAGTGCCGAATATCAGGGCCTTGATGGGTACGAGAGAAGAATGCTACCGGCCTTCCTGCCTGATTGAGGGTAGCGGCCAGCGCGAAGTAGGAGGCATCACTCTCTACTTGGAAGGGAATGGTCTCGTCCACCGCATGCATCGTTGCTTTGGCAATGTCCCCTTTAATGCGGCTGAAGGCCGCGCAGGCCTCGGCAGAGAGGGGAAATGTGGTAGACTTGACCAGGGGGCGGGCCTTGTCTGCGTAATGGGGGACCCATTGGGCGTAATAGGAAAAGAAGCCCAGGCACCGTCTGAGGGCTTTGAGGGTGGTGGGAAGAGGGAGTTCTAACGGGGACGCATACAGTCGGGGCAGGGCCAATGACCCCGTTCTCCACGACATACCCAAGGATAGCGAGTCGGGTGGTTCCGAACACACAGTTGTCCCTGTTATAAGTAAGGTTCAGGACTTCGGCCACTTGGAAAAATCGTTGGAGGTTGGCGTTGTGATCCGGCCAGTCGTGACCACAGATGGTGATGTTATCCAGATATGGGAAATGTGGCCTTCAGTTGGCACTGGTCCACCATCCGGTCCATTTCCCTCTGGAAGACAGAGACACCATTTGTGACACCGAAGGGGACGCGTAGGAAGTGATAGAGCCTGCCGCCCGCCTCGAAGGCGGTGTAGGGGCGGTCCTCCGGGCGGATGGGGAGCTGGTGGTAAGCGGATTTCAGATCTATGGTCGAGTACACTTTGTACTGAGCTATCTGGTTGACCATATCCGCGATGCGGGGTAGGGGGTACGCGTCAAGCTGCGTGAACCTATTGATGGTCTGGCTATAGTCCACGACCATCCTATTTTTCTGCCTGGTCCGAACAACAACCACCTGGGACCTCCAAGGACTTGTGCTTGGCTCAATGATCCCCTCCCTGAGCAGCCGCTGCACCTCCGACTTAATGAAGGCCCTGTCCCCCGGGCTGTACCTCCTGCTCTTAGTTGCCACAGGTTTACAGTCAAGGGTCAGGTTGGTGAACAGCGGTGGGGGAGGGATCTTGAGGGTGGAGAGGCTGCAAGTGGTGTCAGTAGCGCAGCTGTCGGCATGGTGTTGGGTGGGATGTGCGGGTCGGTGTGTGTGTGTGGTCAGTAGCGGGGTATATGACGAAGTCCCACAAAACTGAGGATTCCTGACAGTGAGTGGTGGGAGGGGCCCGTCATATGCTATAGTCACACTTTTGAGGTGGCTCTGGAAGTCCAGCCCCAATAGCACAGGTGAGCGCAGTTGAGGCATGACCAGTAGCGCAAAGTCCCGATATTCTGTGCCCTGCACACCAATGTCGCTACACAACCCCCCCGGATGTCTGTGGAATGCGACCCAGAAGCCATGGTGACCCTCTGGCTTACCGGCCGTGTCACGAGTCCGCAGCGTTGCACCATGTCCGGGTGAATAAAACTCTCAGTGCTGCCCGTGTCAAACAGGCAGCTAGTCCTGTGCCCCTCCCCCAGGATGTCCAACATTGACCTTGCAAGCTGGTGTGGAACGCTTTGGTCGATGGTTACGGAGGCCAGAGTTGAATCGCCATCTTGGTGCCCGGTAAACACCTGTGGGTCATAGGTGGTGCGAGGTGGCGCCGACCAAGATGGCGACCCCCATGTCTCGCACGAGGCGGGCAGGCAAGATGGCGGCGACCAAGATGGCGGCCCCCATGCCTCACACGCGGCGCTGCCCGATCCCCCGCTCGTGGTTCCGACTTACAGACCTTGGTGAAGTGGCCCTTCTTTCCGCAGCTGGAGCAGGTAGCTTCTTGGGCCGGGCAGCGTTTTCGGGGTGCTTTTCGAGTCCGCAGAAGTAACATTGTGCGGACTTGTGACTGGCAGCAGCTGTGGTCGGTTTTGGGGAGTTCGTGAACACACGACTGGCAGCAGCTGAGGTTGATTCGCTCGCCGGTGGCGGGGTCTGCAGCGTCCACGGAACCGGCGGGGGATCGCGTGGCTGGACAGCATCAGCGTTGTGCAGAGCAGCCTCCAACATGTCGGTCATCTCGATCGCTGAGCGTAAGGTAAGATCGGCGTTTTTCAACAGCCACTGGCGCACGTACACTGACCTGATCCCTGTAATGAAGGCGTCTCGTACCAGGAGCTCCGCATGCTGTTCCGCCGTCAGTCCCCTGCAGTCGCGGGCCCGCACGAGTGTCTGTAGGGCTCGGACAAACTCCCTGCTCGACTCGCCGGTTCGTTGCCACCGCGTCGCTAAGCGATGTCTTGCGTAGACGGTGTTCACCGGCCGCAGGTACTGTCTTTTGAGGGCGTCCAGTGCCCCTTGGTAGGTCGGCAGGTCCCTGATAAGGGAGAATACTTTCGGGCTGACCCTGGAAAGGAGGATTTTGTGTATTGTGGCAGGCTCAGTCACTGGAATCACTTCCAAGTATGATTGGAAGCATGCAAGCCAGAGTTCAAAGGCAAGAGCTGCTTCTGGAGCTTGGGGGTCCAAGTCTAATTTTTCCGAACGTAAAATACTCTCCATGTTTTAAAACTTCCAGCCAATAAAATTGATGCACCATCAATAACTCTCGGAGATGTGAGGTGAGATATAGGCTTTTATTGGCTGGAAGAAAGAACAAGCAGCAAGTGACCACCACACAACATCCTGGAGACTGAGGAAGGGGCTGTGCCTCCAATCACCTTTATACCGGGGTCTGTGGGAGGAGCCACAGGAGCAGTCAGCAGGGGGGGCGTGTCCAGACAGGTATATGTAGTTCACCACACAGGGTACTTAAAGAGGTGGCTCTAGAAATCGTGGACGCATTGGTAATCATTTTCCAATGTTCTATAGATTCAGGAACTGTTCCTGCTGATTGGAGGGTGGCTAATGTCGTCCCACTTTTCAAGAAAGGAGGGAGAGAGAAAACAGGGGATTATAAACCGGTTAGCCTAACGTCAGTGTTGGGAAAGATGCCGGAGTCAATTATAAAAAAGGAAATTATGACACATTTGGATAGCAGTAGAAGGATCAGTCCGAGTCAGCATGGATTTATGAAGGGAAAATCATGCTTGACTAATCTTCTGGAGTTTTTTGAGGATGTAACTATGAAAATGGACAAGGGACAGCCAGTGGATGTAGTGTACCTGGACTTCCAGAAAGCTTTTGATAAAGTCCCACATAGGAGATTAGTGGGCAAAATTAGGGCACATGGTATTGGGGGCAGAGTACTGACACGGATTGAAAATTGGCTGGCTGACAGGAAACAAAGAGTAGTGATTAACGGGTCCCTTTCGGAATGGCAGGCTGTGACCAGTGGGGTACCACAAGGTTCGGTGCTGGGACCGCAGCTGTTTACAATATACATTAATGATTTAGATGAAGGGATTAAAAGTAACATTAGCAAATTTGCTGATGACACAAAGCTGGGTGGCAGTGTGAAATGTCAGGAGGATATTATGAGAATGCAGGGTGACTTGGACAGGTTGGGTGAGTGGGCAAATGTATGGCAGATGCAGTTTAATGTGGATAAATGTGAGGTTATCCACTTTGGTGGCAAGAACAGGAAGGCAGATTACTATCTAAATGGAGTCAAGTTAGGAAAAGGGGAAGTACAACGAGATCTAGGTGTTCTTGTACATCAGTCAGTGAAAGCAAGCGTACAGGTACAGCAGGCAGTGAAGAAAGCTAATGGCATGCTGGCTTTTATAACAAGAGGAATTGAGTATAGGAGTAAAGAGGTCCTTCTGCAGCTGTACAGGGTCCTGGTGAGACCACACCTGGAGTATTGTGTGCAGTTTTGGTCTCCAAATTTGAGGAAGGACATTCTTGCTATTGAGGGAGTGCAGCATAGGTTCACAAGGTTAATTCCTGGAATGGCGGGACTGTCATATGTTGAAAGATTGGAGCGACTGGGCTTGTATACACTGGAATTTAGAAGGATAAGAGGAGATCTGATCGAATCATATAAGATTATTAAGGGATTGGACACACTGGAGGCAGGAAGCATGTTCCCACTGATGGGTGAGTCCAGAACTAGAGGCCACAGTTTAAGAATAAGGGGTAGGCCATTTAGAACAGAGATGCGGAAAAACTTTTTCACCCAGAGAGTGGTGGATATGTAGAATGCTCTGCCCCAGAAGGCAGTGGAGGCCAAGTCTCTGGATGCATTCAAGAGAGAGTTAGATAGAGCTCTTATAGATAGCGGGGTCAAGGGATATGGGGAGAGGGCAGGAACGGGGTACTGATTGTGTATGATCAGCCATGATCACAGTGAATGGCGGTGTTGGCTAGAAGGGCCGAATGGCCTACTCTTGTACCTATTGTTTATTGTATATTGTCTATTCACTGAAGGACCTGAGACTGGAAAGAACTAGGAACAAACTGCTGACCTGGAGGGTCTCCTGAAGAACCTACCCTTGCGCCTGGGCCTTGCGAACAAGTGTGCTGATTGCCCAATAAATTGGCACTATCACCTAGGCTTGGAGCAAAATTGTTGAAGTCTACTCTGCTCATTTTATGTTCGTCAAACTGGCGGGACAAGACATCTGGCTTCTGGTTCTTTGACCCCGGTCAATAGGTCAGGGCAAAATTAAAGAGGTTAAAGAAAAGAAACCACCTGGCCTGTCTGGAATTCAGTCTCTTGGCCTCCAGCTTCTTGTGGTCCATCCATCCAATTAAAGGGTTCTTGGCCCCTCAAGCCTGTGATGGCATTCCTCCAGAGCCAACTTGATGGCAAGCAGCTCTCTATTTCCAACATTCTAGTTCACCTCTGCTGGGCATAACCACCTGGAAAAGAATGCAGGTTATTGCCCAAAGGTGTCTGTTGAGAGAACACTGCACCCACTCTGATGTCTACCTCCGCGATAAAGGGAAGGTCCAGGTTAGATGCAACCAAAATGGGAGCTGTTGAGAATTGCTGTTTCAGCTCTGCAAAAGTAGCCTCCACTTCGGTAGTCCAGACAAAAAGGCCCATGAATCTCTTGTTTAGTACTGTCAGTGGAGCTGCCTCTAAGCTGAAGTTTCTGATGAACTTTCAGTAAAAGTTGACACATCCCTGGAATCATTGGACTTGCTTCACACTGAATGGTTGTGGCCAATCTCCGAATACCTGTGTCTTACTAGGGTCCATCTTGAGAGATTGCCATTTGAGATGATGAAAATGGTGATTATGTGAAAGTCAGACTTCTCCAGCTTGATGTAAAGTCCATGATCAAGTAGCCTTTTTAGGATATCTCTGACATGAGCGACGTGCTCCTCCATGGACTTCGAAAAAAATTAGGTTGTTATCCAAGTAGACGAAGGCAACTTATGGGGAACATCCAGGAGCATGTAGCTTATAAAGCCTGGAAAACTGCTGGCACATTCACAAGGCCAAAGGGCACAACTAGTTACACTGTGCCCTGTGAGTGTGTTGAATGCTGTCTTCCACTCATCATCTTCCTTTATGCGAACCAGATTGGACACACTCAGCAAGTCTAGCTTCAAGAATACTCTTGCCCATTGTAGAATCTTGAAGGCAATATTCATGAGTAGAAGAGGATAACGATTCTTGACCGTTATGTGATGCAGCCCTCTATAATCAATGCATGGCCACAGGCTCCCGAACTTATTCTGTACAAAGGAGAAGCCGGCACTGGCTGGAGAGGTGGAGGACCAAATGAATCCCAAAACAAGAGCCTCTTTCATATACTCCTCCAGAGCACTTCGCTCCAGGCCTGAGAACGTGTATAATCAACCCCACTGAGGACAAGTTCCAGGCAGTCATAGGGTCAGTGTGGTAGAAGAAACGAGGCAAACACGAGGAAATCTGCAGATGCTGGAAAAAAAGGGGAGGGGAAAAATAAATAAATCAGGGATGGGGTAAGAAGGGAAGGAGGGGCATTAACAGAAGTTAGAGAAGTCAACGTTCATGCCATCAGATTGGAGGCTACCCAGCCGGTATATAAGGTGCTGTTCCTCCAACCTGAGTGTGGCTTCATCTTGACAGTAGAGGAAGCCATGGATAGACATATCAGAATGGGAACGGGACGTGGAATTAAAATGTGTGGCCACTGGGAGATCCTGCTTTCTCTGGCAGACAGAGCGTAGGTGTTCAGCGAAACGGTCTCCCAGCCTGCGTCGGCTCTCACCAATATATAAAAGGCCACACCGGGAGCACCGGACGCAGTATACCACACCAGCCGACTCACAGGTGAAGTGTCGCCTCACCTGGAAGGACTGTCTGGGGCCCTGAATGGTGGTGAGGGAGGAAGTGTAAGGGCAGGTGTAGCACTTGTTCCACTTGCAAGGATAAGTGCCAGGAGGGAGATCGGTGGGAAGGGATGGGGGTGATGAATGGATAAGGGAGACGCGTAGGGAGCGATCCCTGCGGAAAGCAGAAAAAGTGGGGGAGGGAAAGATGTGCTTGGTAGTGGGATCCCGTTGGAGGTGGCGGGAGTTACGGAGAATTATACATTGGACCCGGAGGCTGGTGGGATGGTAGGTGAGGACAAGGGGAACCCTATCCCGAGTGGGGTGGCGGGCGGATGGGGTGAGGGCAGATGTGCGGGAAATGGGAGAGATGCGTTTGAGAACAGAGTTGATGGTAGAAGAAGGGAAGCCCCTTTGTTTAAAAAAGGAAGACATCTCCTTCATCCTGGAATGAAAAGCCTCATCCTGAGAATCCTGAGAATCGGAAGAAACGAGGCCTTTCCCTTGCTGAAGACTTCTTCCAAATCTCTGTAGATGGAAGGGTTTGGTGCTGCAATTACCCCTGAACCTTTCTCCGAGGACTACTTCTGAGGCTCCATAGGTAGCAGGGGTGATTCAGCAGAACCCAGAGTCTCCTGCATAAGTTCACAAGAGTCTTTAGTGAAAACAGAGGCCAAATCACAGTCTATATCCTCAGACATTGGCAGCGAGGTGCAGCAAATAGTCCTTATGCTCCTGGGACCTGGCTCCAAGGGTCTCCATTTTGGAGCCTTCCCCTTAGATGGGACCTGGCAACTGGAGCTCTTTAGCTTAGCTGCTAGAGTTCCAGACTGCTTGGGAATCTCCTTGGCGTGCTCCTGAACTAGAGATCTAGTTCAAGAGCATCCCTGACTGGACAGGGTTGGGTCTCACCAACCTAGAGCCAGCTAGTCTGCCCTTGAAGGCAGGACTGGGTTTCCTGTAGGCTCCAGGTTACCCTGAACAGAAGTCTGCCCCCTTGTCAGCCATTGGTCTCGGGAGAATATGGGAGTCCGAATACCAAGCCAAAATCATACCTTTGTGCAGTGACTGGACCATGCAATGATCCTCCCTTCCTTCCAGTTTACGGAAGCCTGGGACAGCCAAGGGTGCCTGAGGTTCATGGGTATGTAAGGAGAATCAATGATATAGAAACTAATGCCCTCCTCATGATCTTCTATCCTCATCTGCAAGGCCAATGTTTGCTGCCAGATCTGCCCAGAACCAAGTAGATGACCGTAAGACAGTTGTAGGCATGGGCTGGGTCAATTGCTGCAGTGGTAAGTTGAGCCAAGTGGTATGACTTCCCAAGTCCAGGAAATTTCCAGCTCCCCCAGGGTCCAAAAAAGCATTATCTTCTTGTTGGTTTATACCCTCAACATGACACCATAATCTGCGAGCTTGGGGGTAGTGGCTGCTATCGCCACAGTCCTCCCGATACTGGACAGTCTTAACAATTCTCCTGACAGCTGCAGCTTCGGACACTTCACCCAGAGGTGACCTGCTTCCCTGCAGCAGCCTCGACTCTGACGCTGGAGCCAGGCTCGGGCTCTTTGACCTCTTGATGTAGTCCCACTTATGCTCTGCCAGACGATTATCGAGATGAAGGGAATGGTTGATCAGAGCCTCTAAATCCTCTGCTGGCTCTCCCAAGGCAAGGGTATCCTTCAGCTCCTGTCAGAGACCGTGGCAGTATAGAGTGGCCAAGGCCTCCCTGTTTCAGTCACTCTTGGGTCAAGGTCCAAAACTTGATTACATTGTCCACCCTGTTGAATCTTCATCAAGTGGTCCAATGCTTGGCTTATACCAGCATGGAGGTGGAACAACTTCCTCAGAGTACCCATGAATTCTTTCAAATCCAAGAAAACCTCCAACATTCATTCCCAATGCACAGTGACCCAGGACAGGGCTCTTCCAGTCAAAAAAGAGATAACGAAGGTCACCTTTCCATGCTCCGAAGAGAGCTGGGATGGCTGAAGTTCAAATACTAGTGAGCATTGAATGAGGAAGCCATGGCACAAGCTCAGGTCACTGTGGAATCTCTCGGGGGTTGGAAGATGTACTGGCTCCACAGAGGGGCCAGCTGTCTCTCCCAAGCAACTCTGGTTTCCTGCTTGTGAAAGTTGACAAACGGCTACCTGGAGGTCATGTATCAAATCAAATCCAATCAAGCTTATTTAGCATTCAAACCATAGATTCAAAATAGCGAGAGAGAAAATAAACACATATCGTTATGCAAGAAAACACATGTATAGTCCAAGTCCTTGAGCAACATGCAAACTGATGCTGCAGCTCCTGGCAATCCAGCCTGTCATTCCACCGGTCGAACACTGGGGGCAGCACTGACAGGAAAGGTCAGCTCCCAAGTGAGCACAGACTCCACGCTACACCATCGCCTCACCTGGACTGCAGCAGCAGGCGAGCCTGCTTGAGGCCTTGTCCTCGCTGCAACCGAGGCTACGCTGCTGCCTTGTCGCCTCTCTCCACCAAAAAGGGAAACAGGCCTGCATTATCAATGTCCAACAGGTCTTGCAATCGCAAGAGAAACGTCCGAGACAGTCACTAAAGTTTACACCGCACGCTGCTTTTGCGCATCAACTCTGATGTCTTCAAGTAGCTGATGGCAGCAGCATGGTCTGCACCCGGGTCAGCTCCTCTGAATCTCCTCTGGTCCATTTGCAGGTTTCTCCTTCTCCCAGCCATTCGCCAGCTTCACCTTCTTCGGCCCATCCACTGGCTTCACTTCTCTGGCCTGTTAGCCGGCTGCACCTTCTCCAGCCCGCTCACCAGCTTCACCTTTTCTGGTCTGTCTACCGGCTTCTCCTTCTCTGACCCAAGTGCCAGCTTCTCCTTTTCCAACTCGTCCATTGGCCCCACCCAGCTGCTCAGAACAACGATCAGCTCATCAATGCGGTTGACCTGCTGTACCCGTTTCTCGTGGAGTCCGATATAGTCCTAAGATCATTAAAAAAAAACACATTTTAAAAAGAAAAGTGCACCTATGGTTGGCCCCTGAGAGGCTGCTGCCTTCGAATGCGCCACCATCTAACCAAAAAATTCACTGTCATCTCACCAGAAGATTCATCTCTCCAGGCTCTGTCTGGAAATCTTCTTGCAGTGGCTGGTTGCAAAAGATGAAAGACATTGATACCCTACTGGGTCCATACTGGCTCAATCATACTGTGACAAGAGTCCTTGACTAGGATGGTTTGGACCCAAATGCTGGAGTATCCGGGTCTAGGCTCAAGACACGGAATAAAACTGGATCAAGAACTGAGCACAAAACAAAATGCTGGACGATATCTCTGGTTGGACTTACAAGTGAGCACTGAGGCTCCGTTCAGGTGCTTTTTTTTTGGCGCCCAACATATGTTGTGAAATTTGCAATTAAGCAGCAGCAGTACATTGCAATATATAATAATACAAACTGCAAATTACAGTAGGAAGTATATATATTTTATAAGTTAAATTAAATAAGTAGTGCAAAAAGAGAGAAAAAAAAGTAGTGAGGTAGAGTTCATGGGTTCAATGCCCAGTCAGAAATTGGACACAGAGGGGAAGAAGCTATTCCTGTATCATTGAGTGTGTGCCTTCAGGTTCCTGTATCTTCTCCTTGATGGTAGCAATGAGAAGAGGGCATGTCCTGGGCGATGGGGGTCCTTAATGGTGGGTGCCATCTTTTTGAAGCATCGCTCCTTGAAGATGTCTTGGAATCTGGGGAGGGTAGTGCCCATAATGGAGCCGACTGACTTACAACTTTCTGCAGCTTATTTTGATCCTGTGCAGTGCCCACCCTCCCCGATACCAGACAGTGATGCAACCAGTTAGAATGCTCTCTACGGTATATCTGTAGAAATTTGTGAGTTTCTTGGTGAATACCAAAACTCCCCAAGCTCCTAATGAAATATTGCCGCTGTTGTGCTTTGACCCTTCATCAGGACAATGGAAAGAGGAAGAAGCCAGAATAAGAAGGTAGGGGGAGGGGAAGGAGTACAAGCTCAAAGGTGATAGGTGAAAACAGGTGAGGGGAAAGATGGGAGAGTGGGAGAGGGGGGAATGAACTGAGAAGCTGGGACATGATAGGAAGAAGAGAAAAAGGGCTGAAGAAGAAGGAATCTGATAGGGAAAGACAGCAGACCATGGAAGAAAGGGAAGAAGAAGAAAACCAGAGACAGGTGATAAAGGAGGGCATAACCTGTAATCACTCCATTTTGAGGTGCAATTTTATTGTAAATTTGACATCAGTGAAATGCGAGAGCTTCATCATAGCAATGCATCAAAGCAGGCACTTCATTAATCCACAGCTTGCATTGAACTTCAAGGAGATATAAATAGATTGTGATTTGCACAGCTCCATTTTAAAAGGAAAATGAACAGTTAGCCCCAGGCCTTGTGGTAATTTAATGTAAGGTTAAGCTTTAAAGTGGCACTTTGGTGCTTCAAATTTGAATGTAATGAAAAATTTTAAACCCCCGAAACGAATGGTATACATTCCACATTGGCCATCTGCTCTGGGCCAGAGACCTAGCTCAGTTCAATTATATCTCTTTTCTAGCTGACGTTCTGTCCAGCGGCAGAGTCCTTGTGTTCTGAGGGATTACATTCCCTCCGTTCATCAACGGTCAAGATTCAAGATTGAAGATTCAAAATTCAGGATTGTTTGATGTCTTTTCCAGTAAACAAATGTAAAGAAAACTGAAATAATTGTTACTCCTGATCGAATGCAGCACAAAAAAAACCACAAAGATAAAGAACACAATAAATGTAAATACTTAAGATAGCTTATATACATAGATTGATTGTGTCAATAAAGAGACGCTAGGCACAGGAGTGTCTGTACAGAAGGTGACTCTGACAGGAAATGATAAAGTAGTGGTGGTTGGGGGTGTGATCAGCCTTACTGCTTGTGGAAAGTACGTATCTGGTTTTTGAGTCTTGTGGTCCTGGCATGCATGCTAGGTATCCTTCTCCCTGATGGGAGAGGGACAAACGCTGTATGAGCAGGGTAGGTGGGATCCTTCAAAATTCCTATATTTACAAGCAACAGATGACCTCATTAGTCTACAAAACTCAAAGGCCATTGGCTAGCTGGGGTGTGACATCATTCAGCTGCACAGCGGCCCTCGGGAAGAAGGTGTTTTTCAGTCTCACTGCCTGGGCTGAGATGTTTCTGTATCCCCTACCTGATGGCAAGAGATTGAACAGACAGTGTCTGGGATGGGATGGGTCTTTAATGACGTTACGAGCATTGAGAGTTGTAGATTGTCTCCAGGGTCGGTAGCTGTGTCCCAATGATGTGCTGAGCCATCCTCATCACCCATTGGAGTGCTTTGTGAGCAACACAGGCAAAATGCTGGAGGAATGCAGGCCAGGCAACATCTATGGAAAAAAATAGTCAGCATTTTGGGCCGAAACCTTTCAGCAGGACTGGAGGAAAAAATGCTGAGGAGTAGATTTAAAATGTTGGGGGAGGGGAGAGAGAAACACAAGACGATAGGTGAAATCTGGAGGGGGAAGGATAAAGTAAAGAGCTGGGAAGTTGATTGGTGAAAGAGACAGAAGGCCATGGAAGAATGAAAAGTGGGGAGGAGCACCAGAGGGAGGCAATGGGTGGGCAAAGAAATAAGGTCAGAGAGGGAAAAGGGTGAGGGGAGGGGGTAGGGGGCATTACTGGAAGTTCGAGAATTCGATGTTCATGCCATCAGGTTGGAGGCTACCCAAACGGAATATATGGTGCAGTTCCTCCAATCTAAGTGTGGCCTCACATAACAGTGGAGGAGGCCATGGATAGACATATCGGAATGGGAATGGGAAGTGGAATTAAAATGGATGGCCACTGGTGGATGGAGCATAGGTGCTCAGGTCTCCCAATCTACATCGGGTCTCACCGATATCAAAGAGGCCACACCGGGAGCACTGGACACAGTAAATGACCCCAACAGACTCAGAGGTGAAGTGTCACCTCACCTAGAAGGACTGTATGGGGCCCTGAATGGTAGTGAAGGAGAAGGTGTAGGGGCAGGTGTAGCATTTGTTCTGCTTGCCAAGAGGGAGATCAGTGGGGAGGGACGAATGGACAAGGGAGTCATGTAGGGAGCGATCCCTGAGGAAAGTGGGGCGAGGGGAAGGGAAAGATGGGCTTGGTGGTGAGATGGTGGAAGTTTCGGAGAATTATATGCTTCCAGGTGAGGCAACTCTTCACCTGTGAGTCTGTATAGTTTCTCATAAACTCTTGTTTTATTTTCTTGCCTGCAAGAAAATGAATTTCATGACATATACGTACTTAGGTAATAAATTTACATCGAACTTTGAACTTCAAACCTTTGAGAAGCAACGTGATGGAGATCATTATGCAGGGTCTAAATAGGATGCAGATGAAGTCAATGCCTCTCCATAGAGAAGACCAGAATCAGAGATCATTGATAAAACTGCGAAGGAATTCAACTGAAAAATACATTGAGGGATGAGAATATGTAATCTTCTTGGATGGGTATTGGAAATGCCAGCTCACAGCTCCAGGTGATATGTCCAGTATTTAACACAATTACCTGATAACTAATCACTCTAGTATTTCCTGGGCCTTTCTGTGTGAGAATTGAAGACACCAGAGACTGAAGATGCTGGAATATGGAACAATGCATATACTGCATTTCCAATCTCTCTTTGCTACAGTCAGAAGTTCCCACCTGCTTCAAAAGGGCAACAATCATACCAGTGCCCTAGAAGAGAGGATTTGCTGCCTTAATGACTATCGTCCAGTAGCACTTACACTTATAGTGATGAAGTACTTTGAGAGGTTGGTCATAGCTAAAATTAACTCCTGTCTCAGCAAGGACCTGGACCCACTGTAATTTGCCTATGGCACAATAGATTTACGGAGGATGCAATCTCATCGGCTCTTCACACGGCCATAGATCATCTGGACAATAGTAATACCTATGTCAGGATGCTGTTCATTGACTATAGCTCATCGTTTAACACAGCCATTCTTGATAGCTAAGCTCCAGAATCTGGGCCTCTGTGCCTCCCTTTGCAACTAGATCCTCGATTTCCTACCTGGAAGACCACAATCTGTGAGGATCGGAAATAACATCTCCACCTCACTAACAATCAACACTAGCACACAGGGATGTGTGCTTAGCCCACTGCTCTACCTCTCTACACCCATGACTGTGTGGCTAGGCACAGCTCAAATGCCATCTATAAATTTGCTGACAACTATTGTTGACAGAATTTCAGATGGTGACAAGAGGGCATACAGGAGTGAGATATATCAGCAAGTTGAGTGGTGTCGCAGCAACAACCTTGCACTCAACATCAGTAAGACCGAAGAAGTGATTGTGGACTTCAGAAAGGGTAAGACAAGGGAACACACACCAGTCCTCATAGAGAGAGGTCAGAAGTGGAAAGCGTGAGCAATTTCAACTTTCTGGGTGTCAATATCTTTGAGGATCTAACTTAGACCAACATATCAATGGAGCTACAAAGAAGGCATGACAGCGGCTATATTTCATTAGGAGCTTGAGCAGATTTGAATGTCAACAAACATACTTGCAAATTTTTATGGATGTACCACGGAGAGCATTCTAACTGGCTGCATCACCGTCTGGTATGGAGAGGAGCGCGCTGGGGGCGGGGCACTGCATCGGATCGAAATAAGTTGCAGAAAGTTGTAAGTTCAGTCAGCTCCATCATAGGCACTAGTCTCTGTAGTATCCAGGACATCTTCAAGGAGCGATGCCTCAAATCATTAAGGACTGTGTCCATCATTAAAGACCCCCATCACCCAGGTCATGCCTTGTTCTCATTGCTACCATCAGGAAGGAGGTACAGAAGCCTGAAGGCACACACTCAATGATCTCAATGAACAGGACCTGGTCGGCCTGAAGTCTCAGTGCCATCTATTTGTAGCCACCCAGAGCGAAGGAACGAAGCCATTGCAGTTCACTGGGGGCATTGTAGCACAGTGTCCAGAACAAAGTCGGAGCTGCCCTTCCAATGTTTCGCTCAGCAGAAAACAAGCTCTGTCATGGCTGACTGCAGATTTTTTGTTTTTGGCTCCACTCAACGGACACAGGGCCTCAAACTGCTGGGTCGCTTGCTTCTCAGCTGCTGAAAGAAGTGGCATGCTCTGCTGGGGGCAACGTAACGGAGATGTGGTGACTGAAGATTTCAAATGGACTGAGGGGTCTGGACTATATACATATACGTTTGTGTGGTTGTGTTTTTACTAATATTCTATATGTGCTTGTATATGCGAGGACTGGGCTCAAAGCCGCAGATTCGTACAGTAGGAATTGGGTGTTGGGGCGAGGACAGGGCTCAAAGCCAATGGGTTGGGGGGTCTGTATGATATATATGCATATTCTGTGTCATTGTATTTTTATTGACTTGTTGACTTGTATGTGCGAGGACTGAGCATCAAGCTGTGGCGTCATGGGGGGGCGAGTGGGTGGGTGCGTCAGGGCTCTTATTACATGATTATTATCTTGTGTGTGCTTACTGTGTGTAACTGTTGTGTCTTTGCACATTGACCCATAGTAAAACTGTCTTGTTTGGCTGTATTCATGAGTATTCACGCATGGTTAAATGACAATTAAAACTGACATGAATTGAATTGAATTGATTCAGGAGCAGCTTCTTCCCCTCTGCCATCTGATTTCTGAATGGTCATTGAACCCTTGAACATTACTTCACTACCTTTTTATTTCTTCTTTTGCACAATTTATTTAATTTAACTTTTATATATATATATTTATACTTACTGTAATTCATAGTTCTTTTCTATTATTATGTATTGCAATGTACTGCTGCCGCAAAGACAGCACAGTTCGCGATATATGCCAGTGATATTAATCCTAATTCTGATTTTGAAAATGTATATTAGCTGTCTCTCCTCTTTCTTTCTGCTCTGGGTGAAGGGTCTCAAACTGAAACATCAACTGTTTATTTTCCCTCCATAGATGCTGCCTGTCCTGAGGAGTTCCTGCAGTGCTTCTTTGTAGGTTGCTGTTTTGCAAATTGGCTGGTTTTCCCCCGTCCCCATATTTCTTCATTGACCTCTGGAGAAACATTGCTATCCTTCATGAAAATCTTCCTCAGAAATGAGTTATGAGACCCACTAAATTAAGTTGGCTTCTTACTGTTACGTGTGCCAAGGTACAGTGAAAACTTTGCTTTGCATGCCTTCTGTAAGATCATTTTATTATGAGTGCATTGAAGTAGTACAAAGGAAGTCAATAAATGAATGCAAACAAAAGTGCTACAGTTACAGCGAAGGCAGACAATAAGGTGCAAGGTGGATTGTGAGGTAAAAACTTCATCATATTGTAGTGAGGGAATGTTTATTAGTCTTAAAATAGCAGGGCAGGGCACTATGGCTTTGAGTGAGATAATGATTTTAAAGTAAACCATAGCAATTTAAATTTAGATTATTAAATAAGCCTGGGATTAAAAACTAGTATTTGTCATCAGGATTATGAAGTTAATGGTTTGCTATAAAAATTAATTGGGTTCACTGATGTACCTTAGGAGTTGAAATCATCCTCTTTACCCAGTCCAGCTTGAACATCACTCTAGAACCACAGTGAGCACTGTTGGATTAGGTAATGTAAAATTATTATCTTTCGAGTATTTTTCTTGTAAACTTTCATCTGCTTGCTTGTAATTTTTATATATTCACTGATACAATGTAATTATTCAGTTAATTTTCTAGTAATTGCCGGGTCACCTTGCTTTACAGTACCAGCTTTAAGATCGGGGTTCAATTCCCATTGCTGTCTGTAAGGAGTTTATATCTTCTCCCTGTTACCATGTGGATTTCCTCTGGGTGCTCTGGTTTCCCCCACATCCCAAAGATGTACATTTAGGGTTAGCTATGTCAGCACCAGAAGTGTGGTGACACCTGCACATCCTCGCTGATTTGATTTGATGCAAATGATGCTTTTCACTGTCTGTTTCGATGTATGCGGTATGTGACAAATAAAATGACTTTCACTTTTGTCTGATTCTGTATTTTCTAGAAGCTTCTCAGTCCTTAATGATGGAGCTGACTAATTTTACAACTTTCTGCAGCTTACTTTGATCCTGTGCAGTAGCACCCTCCCTCCCCATACCAGGTGGTGATGCAGCCAGTTAGAATGTTCTCCACAGTACATTTGTAGAAACTTAAGAGTGTTTTAGGTGACATACCAAATCTCTTAATGACATATAGCAGCTTTCATGCTTCCTTTGCAGCTGCATTGATACTTTGGGTCCAGGTTAGATCCTCAGAGATATTGACGCCCAGGAGCTTGAAATTGCTCATTCTCTCCACTTCTGATCCCTCTATAAGACATCAGAAAATTTATAGACTGCATTTGAGCTATGCCTAGCCACATAGTCATGGGTGTAGAGAGAGTAGAGCAGTGGGCTAAGCACACATCCCTGAGGTGCGCCAAAGTTGATCGTCAGCAAGGTGGAAATGTTATCACCAATCCACACAGATTGTGATCTGCCAGTTAGGAAATTTACTTCGAACTATGAATTTTGAGGATCCAACACAACTAAACAGGCCTTAGAAAAGGTCACTCAGTTCAAGGGCAGGAAGTGATGAGCATTGAATGCCAGCCTTGCTGATGATGCCCACATCAACCAACTGAATGGTAGCCTGCAAAAGGTAATAGACACAGCTATCTCCACCACTGAGCACATCTACAAGGAGTACTGTCACAAGAAAGCAACATCCATCATCAAGTTCCCACCATCCAGGCCATGCTTTCTTCTTGCTACAGTCATCAGGAAGGAGGTACAGGAGCCTCAGAATTCACAATACCAGGTTCAGGAACAGTTATTACTCCTCAACCATTAGGCTATTGAACCAGTGTGGGTAACCTCAGTCACTTCAACTCTGAACTGATTCCACAACCTATGGACACACTTTCAATGACTATACAACTGATGTTCCCAATGTTATTTTTTAACTTATTTATCTATTATTATTATGCTTTTTTCTTTTTGTATTTGCACAATTTATTGTCTTTTGCACATTGGTTGTTTGTCCGTCGTTGTTTGTGTGTAGCTTTTTCATTGATTCTATTATATTTCTTTGTATTTACTGTAAATGCCTGCAAGAAAATAAATCTCAGGATAGCATATGGCAATAAATTTATGTTAATCTTTGAAATAAAGAAAAATTGGTTCCCAGGCTAAATTGGGTGTGTTTGTGTTTCAGATTCCCACAGGGTTCATTAGAATGAACCAGATAGTTATTCAGACTCATCCAGTCAGATAATCCCCTTGAATAACTAATACCTCTTTTCTCTGATTCTGCACTTTCTGGAAGGCTCTCAGTTTTCCCTGCCAGGTGTCATGTCACTTGAATCTGGCTATTTTATAGGTTAACTGTTATCACTGGAATGTTGCTTATCTCTAATCTGAGTATGAGATATTCTTGTAACACTTGATAAAACAGCCATAATCAAAAGCTTTCTGCCTCTTTCTTCACTTCTGGATCGCAAAATCACCGGGATATGACACCACTAAATTGACCTCAGAAAATGTCACTCAGTTCAAGGGCAGGAAGTGAAGGACAATGGCAATGCCCACACCATCCGACTGAACTGAAGAGAAGATTTGTTCCCAGTGTATGCCGGGTGTGTTTGTGTTTCAGATTCCCACAAGATTCATGTGAATGATCCAAATAGCTACTCTGACTCATATTGTCAGATGATCCCTTTCAATAACAGGTGTACACACTATAGAGACTCTAAATTATTAATAACAAAGTTAGCTTCCAAAAGACTCTCGTTTCAGCATGGTCCCAGTTTTTGATGATGGGTTTGGTTATTCAAAAAAGGGAAATATTTTACATTAAAACTCTGCTTTTAGGTGTTAGTTGTGATTTAGTAACTGCCATTGGTACCTGAACCGTAAGATGGTGGCCAATTCCCAAATGTCTGATATTCCCAGCTGCACTTGGCTGTGGATGTGCTATGATGTGGCAGCTGAGACGTCAGAAAGAGGCCCTTTCATCTTAAACACAAGAGATTCTGCAGATGCTGAAAGTCTTAAGTAACACACACAAAGCTCTGAAGGAGCACAGCAGGTCAGGCAGCATCTATGGAGGGGAATAATAGACTTGATGAAGGGTCTTGGCCCGAAATGTTGACTGTTTATTCCTCTCCATAGATGCTCCCCATCATCTTAGATAGCTATTGGAGAGGTGAGCTCTCTGCTTGCAGGATCTCCAGGTGATGTGGCCAATATTATCTCCTATCCCCTTGTTACCTGGTAGTTACCATATTGATATTTGTGGCATTTTGCTGTATGCAACTGGTTAGCTATTTTCCACATTTAATCAGGAAAATATTCTCTAACCCATATAAGAATTTTGCTTAAGGCTGATCCTATTACAGTAGTAATTGGCATTAAGTCACAATAAATATGCGCAAAATTGCTTTGTGTTAATGTGAATACAAATATGAATTCACAGTGACATTATTTTCAGTCTGATTTTGACAAATTTAGAGAATGAGCAGAACGATTTACCGGGATGTTGCCTGGACTAGAGAGCATGCCTTATGATGATAGGTTAAGCGAACAATGGCTTTTCTCTTTGGAGCAAAGGAGGATGAGAGATGACTTGATAGAAGTGTGGACAAGATGATAAGATGCATAGAGTGGACATCCAGAGATCTTTTCCCAGGCAGAAGTAGCTAATACAAGGGGGCATAGTTTTAAGGTGATTGGAGGAATGTACGGAGGAAGATGTCAGAGGTAAGATCTTTACACAGAGAGTGGTGGATGTGTGAAACACCCTGCCAGGGGTGGTGGTAGAGGCAGATACATTAGAGCCATTTAAAAACTCTTAGATAGGCACATGGATGATAGAAATGTGGAGGGCTATGTGGGAGGGAATGGTTAGAATAAGTTAAAAGGTCAGCACAACTTCATAGGTTAAAGGGATTGTATTGTGCTATAATGTTCTATTTTCTGTGTTCTACAGCATGTAGACAAAATTCTGGCTTACTTTTCTATTACCAGCTGATTCTGTTGGCTTCTATTAATGAGCGTTTATTAATCCTATATTATTCTAATTAATTTAATTTAAATTCCCCAGCTGCAATGATGAGATTTGAACCTATGTGTTTGGATCAATAGTCCAGTCTTTTAAATTTAAATGCAGCAATGCAGTCTCTTAAATGCAGCAATTTAGTCACACTGTTGTTGTTCTTGGGTGGTGAGGTGGTGACCTGCAGGTCACGCTTGGGCAAAATGAAGCACCTGTTTAGCCCCCCTCCCAAACCAAGGTCACGTGAAACCATGGGAGCAGGTGGTGATGGTGGTACGAGCAGCCGGTGCAGATCACAAGTCCTGGTTCTGCGACCACTGCTGCCAGGCAGACAACCTGACAACATCTAAAGAGTATTACTAATGGCTGGGGGGGGGGGGGGGGTCACCTGTCTGTTAAAGACACTCCCAGAAGAAGGTGATGGCAAACCACTTCTGTAGAAAAAATGCCAAGAACAATCATGGTCATGGATAGACAAAAGTTTAAGAAGAGCAGCGTGAAGGGGGTCTTCCCCACAGGTAGATTAAACCATGATCGACCATGCCATACCACACGGCACATAATGATGATGATGGTGTTGTTCTAATTATCATTTATTCGTTACAAAATATTGGCAGTCTCGTAAAACAGAAATTCACCAACAGACAATATGAACCCAGTGGTAGAGATTGAAGCTTCTTCCCTTCTACATTGGTTAAGAAGAAGTTCTCAACCATAACATGGGGAGCAGAAGGAGGCTCTTTGGTCCCTTGAAGCTGTTCCACCATTCACTGAAATCCCATCAACCCTCACCAACTTTTATTATAGAAACCATTCTATCTGGATACACCACGGCTTGGTACGGCAACTGCTTTGCACATGACTGCGAGAAACTGCACAGAGTTGTGAACAATACCACTCAGTATATCATGGAAACCAGCCAGCCCTCCATGGACTCTGTCTATACTTCCCACTGCCTTCAGGAAAACAGCCAGCATAATCAAAGAACCATATTCCCTGGACATTCTCTCTTCTTCTGTCTTCCATCAGGCAGAAAATGCAAAAGCAACTAGGGTTAAGGGTAGCTTCTACAGTATCTCACTATCATATGATTGTCTTACTTTTATAAAGAAATACAATAGAATCTATGAATTCTGTTCTTATCTCATGGTCTTACGGTCTTAAAAGCTATACATAAATAAAGGCTGACAAATAACCTATGTCTAAAAGAAGACAAAATTGTGCATTTAAAAAATAAATAGTACTGAGAATATGAGTTGTAGCATTCATGAAAGTGAGCCTGTACGTTGTGGAATCAGTTCAGAGTTGAGGTGAGTGAAGTTATCCACACTGGTTACGGAGCTTGATATTTGTAGGGTAATACTGTTCCTGAACTTGGTGGTGTGGGACCTAAGAGTTCTGTACCCTTTCTGGGGGTAATATCACAAAGAGAGCATGGCCTGGAGGCTGGGGTTCTCTGATGATGGATACTGCTTTCCTGTGGCAGTGCTGCATGTAAATGTGTTGATTGGTGGGGACGGCTTTACTTGTGATGGACAGAACAGTATCCACCACTTTCTGTTGACTTTTCTGTTCCTGGGCATTAGTGTTTTCATACCAGGCCGTGATGCAATAACTCTCCACTGTTATCAGTGTTTTAGATGACATGCCGAATCTGTACAGACTTCTAAAGAAGTAGGGGCATTGTTGTGCATTCTTTGTGATTAGCATGGTTATTACCTGTATCCCAGTGTGAAACTGGTATCTTTTCTCTCCGTGCTCCAGCTAACACACAATCCTTTAAGCCTTCAGACTGGACATAACAAAAGACAACTCTGTTACTCCTGCACCTGACATGGCAATGATTTCAGATTTAAGTGGCTTCAGGAAAACTCTACAATATCAGCAAGGCTTGCTTAGTAAGAGCGAGAAAAAATATTTGAGATTGAAATTCATTCCGATTTGTATTATTAATGAAGCAGGTACAGACAAGTGAATTTAAGATAGTTTGTGATGTCATTAGATCCCTCGGATGGAATTACTGCTTTGAAATTCAATGGGAGGAATCCATTACATTTTCTCTGGAAAGGTGAAGGCTCTCTCTGTCACTCTCTGTTTTACTTGCCTTGTTGAGAATCCCAGGTGAAGATTCAAGGAGTGCAGTTCAAGGAAACCATTCATCAGGCTGCTAAGGAGAAAAAGAGTAGATGAGGCTATGAGTGAGTCTGTGGATTCCCAGAGTCAGTAAAGGGCGAGACGCATGAAGTATTCAGCTTTGTGAAGATAATTTAAGACGAGGGACTTTGCGCTGGTCTTCATTTGGGGACAGTGGAGGATGTGGACACCACCCAGCGGGTAGAGGGTTTATGGAATTTATGCCATTTATACATAAGGCTCCATCCTTAATGTAAGTCTACAAAAGTACCATGTCCATACAGTAAATGGCTTCTGCTGGAATACCAGCCTCACAAGTGGAAAAGACCGTACAGCATCCCTCATTGTATTGGAATCAATGAACAATTAACAAACGGAGTAACTACTAACCGAAGAACTTAAGGCTGCAATGATGATGGGCTAATAATGTGCCAACATGGGATTCACTGAAGTAAGAATACTACATTTCATTTTATAATGTATTCATTTTGAAACCATTTCCACCATATAGGGAACAACACCAGCAAAGGCCAACTGTGGGCTGTTCCCATTCTGTGAACTTTATTGAATTTTGAGCATAACAAGTTCTTAAATGGTGTTGAATGAACGGAGTCTGAAACTGAATTTGTGAGCAATAGGACTATGAAAATTGACACACACAAAATGCTGGAGGAATTTGGCATCTATGGAAAAGAGTAAGCAGCCCACATTTCGGGCCAAGACCCTTCATTGGGACCTGCAAGGGTCTCAGCCCATTGACCCCTTTTATTCCTCTGCATAGATGCTTCCTAACCTGCAGGATTCCTCCGGGGGGGGGGGGGGGGTGTGTGTGTGTGTGTGTGTGTGTGTGTGTGTGTGTGTGTGTGTGTGTGTGTGTGTGTGTGTGTGTGTGTGTGTGTGTGTGTGTGTGTGTGTGTGTGTGTGTGTGTGTGTGTGTGTTGCTCAGAAATTCCAGCATCTGCAGAAGCTCTTGTGTTTGTGAGAATATAAAGAATATTATTTGTTTGACGAACAAGTTTTTTCTTTTATACATGGCGGTAATGTAGCATTAGTGCTTCCTGGGGCTTATTGCTGTTTCTGGTGCCATGAGACCATAAGACATAGCAGCAAAATAGGCCATTCGGCCCATCAAGTCAGTTCTGCCATTTTCTCAGAATGCTGAGCAGTTTCTCAGTGACCTTGACTCCAATTGTCATATCATCCTCTGCATTTGTTGCATAGAAGAGAAGAGCTGTAATGAAGCAAAAAAAATTTCTATTACCGGAGAGTTTCCTGTTTTGGGGAGGTGGGTGAGGTTACACCTGTGAGAGATTAAGCAGAACTGTTCTGCACTCCCGATGATTTTTTAGAATGGATATAATCTCACTGAAATATATGGAAATCTGAGCCGTTTAACAGGGTTAGATCTGTGCCATTCAAGTCTGGCGATGCAGAATCTTACATGTACGACCTATAGAATGCCACTTTAAGAGTGAAAAGAAATTCTGTGTGAAATTAGAGATACAGTCAAAGCACGGCAGTGTGGCATGGTTTGCATGCCTTTACTTCCTATAAGGCAAAATCTAACAGCATAAATGGCAGTGATACTTCACTCGTGCTTTGAAAGAGAGAATAGAGCTACACCTACTCGAATCCCCACAGCATCTGATGACCCTGTGATCTCTATCTCAGAGGCTGGTGCATTTCGAAATCATCCATAAACTTCATTATTCCAGGGTAACACACACTAAATGCTGGAGGAACTCAGCAGATCAGGCAGCAACTATGGAAATGAATAAACAGTTGACGTTTCTGGCTGAGACCTTTCATCGGGTCTGGAAAAGAAGGAGGTGGGGGGGTAGAATAAGAAAGTGGAAAGGAGGGGAAGGAGTACAGGCTGACAGGTGGGTGGCATGGGGGGATGAAATAAGAAGCTAGGAGGTGATACGTAGAAAAGATCAAGGGTTGCAGAAAAGCTTGTTGTCTTTTGCACACTGGTTGAACGCCCAAATTGGTGTGGCCATTCATTAATTCTGTTATGGCTATTATACTATACATTTATTGAATATGCCCACGAGACAATGAATCTCAGGCCTATATACGAGGGGTGATTGATAAGTTCATGGCCTAAGGTAGAAGGAGTCAATTTTAGAAAACCTAGTGCATTTATTTTTCAACATAGTCCCCTCCTACATATACACACTTAGTCCAGCGGTCGTGGAGCATACGATCCCTTCTTTGTAGAAGTGGTCCACAGCAGGGGTGACTGATAAGTTCATGGCCTAAGGTAGAAGGAGATGAATTATTAACTTCAAACTTTCTGCATTATCACCCAAAGAGCTGGACCACACGTGCATGTAATGAGAGCGTTTTGGACCTCCAGGTGGTCCACAGCAGGGGAGATTGATAAGTTCATGGCCTAAGGTAGAAGGAGATGAGTTATACAGCTCTCATTACATGCATGTGCATTTCAACTCTTTGAGTGAAAATGCTGAAAGTTTAAAGTTAATAACTCATCTCCTTCTACCTTAGGCCACAGACATCAATCATGCCATATTGTGGACCACTTCTGGAGGTCCAAGATGCTGACTGTAGAAAGAAGGGATCCATATGCTCCACAACTGCTGGACTAAGTGTGTAAGTAACGTGCTGGGTTTTCTAATTTTGACTCCTTCTACCTTAGGCCACGAACTTATCAATCACCCCTCGTATGGTGACATATATGTACCTTGATAATAAATTTACTTTGAGCTTTGAAGAAGGAATCTGATAGGAGATGTGAGTGGACCATGGGAAGGAGGAGGGAACCCGGGGGAGGTGATAGGGAAGAGAAGAGAAGAGATAAGAGGGGAGGGCCAGTGGAGAACAGAAGAAGAGTGAAGGGGAAGGTGGAAAATTATAGGAAGTTGGAGAAATCTCATTTTCATTATTCCTTTTTTGTGATATTTATGTTGTAATATGTAGTAATTTTCTGTCTTTGCACTGCACTTCTGCTGCAACACAACAAATTTTATGTCATATATAACAGTGACAATAAATCTGAATCTGTTTCTAATACTGGCTAGATGCAAAGTTGATACTTTCCAATGCTTTGCTATCTAGAACCAAAAGTCACAGTCAAGAGAAGTGTTGGCTATTCAGTTAAGAGAATTTTCTTCACCCAGAGAATAACCAATCTTTGGAATTCAAGAGAGCCGTGGAGACTCAGTCATTGAATATATTCAAGGTAGATGGAAGGGAGAATTGCTCCCAGATACAAGATCAGTATAACAACGATGAAACACATTGTCCGCTGTGTTTTTGTTCTAATTGTATACATTTGTGTAATTCATGTTTTGTTATGAATGATGTCCATGTGATCCTGTTTGCCTGTGATGGTGCTGAAGTAAGTTTTATTTATTTAGAGATACAGTTCAGAGCAGTCCCTTCCATCCTAACGAGCTGCACTGTCCAGCAACCTACCTATTTAACACTAGTCTAATCACAGGATAATTTACAATGATCAGTTAACCTACTAATCAACACGTCTTTGGACTGTGGAAGGAAACTCATATGTTCATGGGCAGAATGTACAAATTTCTCACAGATGACTCTGGAATTGTCTTCTGAACTACAGAATATCCCAAGCTGTAATAGCATTGCGCTAACCACTATGCTACCATGGTGCCCTTAAACTCTACAATTGTACTTGTGCATAAGATGATTTTGACTTTGACTCGGAAAGAGAGTAAGGGTGAAAGGCAATAAATCAGTCTGGAGGTCTATAAGCATCGGTGACAGGTCTTATGTTGTTTGTGATATATATCAATGATCTGGATAGATCGGTGGAGTTAACAAATTTGCAGATGACACCAAGGCTGGTGGAGTTGTGGACAGTGTGAAGGACTATCAAAAGAAACAAAAGAATATAGATCAGTTACAGATATGGGCAGAGAAGAGGCATTTGAAGTTTAAGAATATTCCAAGTGTGGTCTGACTAAAGTATTACAAAGCTCCAGTGTGATTTCCTTATTTTTATATTCAACACCCCCACTAATGAAGGCAAGCATGCCTGAGCCCAGCACGTAAATGCAATTATGAGGAAAACACAGCAGCGCTCTACTTCCTTAGGAATTTGCGATGATTTGGCATGACATCTAAAACTTTGACAAACTTCTATAGATGTATAGTGGAGAGTAAATTGACTGGCTATATCACAGCCTGGTATGGAAACACCAATGCCCTTGATTGGAAAATTCTACAAAAAGTAGTAGATACAGCCCAGTGCAACATGAGTAAAGCCCTCCCCACCATTGAGCATATCGACATGAAACACTGTTGCAGGAAAGCAGCATCCATCATCAGAGACCCCACCACCAAGGACATGCTCTCTTCTCACTGCTGCCATCAGGAAGGAGGTACAGGAGCCTCAGGATTCACACCACCAGGTTCAGAAACAGTTATTACCCCTCAACCATCAGGCTCTTGAACCAAAGAGTATAACTTCACTCAACTTCACTTGCCCTATCATTGAAATGTTCCCACAAACTATGGACTCACTTTCAAGGACTCTTCACCTCATATTCTTGGTATTTATTGATTAATTATTTATTATTTCTTTCTTTTTGCATTTGCACAGTTTGTTGTCATTTCAGAATTCAAAAGTTCAAAGTTCAAAGTACAGTTATTATCAAAGTATGTATAAATTGTACAACCTTGAGATTCCCTGCTGTACTCAACCTTCCCAAATTGGCTCAGCACTTATATCAATCCAGCCTCGCTCCCAATTTAGGTGGATAAGCTCCGAAACTCCTCTGCACCGACTCCTCTCTGATTCTCTCACTTCAACTCCAACTTCATTAGCGGCAGAGCAATTGATTCAAAGAGAGAGAAGAGAGCTTGGCATACGTCAGGGAGAAGAGTTTAAAAAGGGAGCGCTTCATGGGGCTTGGCGCATTAGTGGTGGACCAATCAATTCAAAGAAAGGGAGAGCTTTGAACACATCGGGAAGAAGAGTTTAAAACAGGAGCGTTTCGCGGGGCTTGGTGCATTAGCAGCAGACTAATCGATTCACAGTTCATTAGCAGGAGTGAATAAAAGTAAAGCAGGTTCAAATCAGAGTGGTCATTGTGTGAGTGGACCAGCATAGGAGTGGGAACTTGAGGCTTTGTCGAAGAGGCACAGGTAAGTAGCAGGTAAGGCTTTTGTAGTGGATGAATTAAAAGTCACTAAATTACAGCTAATTCAATGAACCCAAAATCTGGAGGAACTCAGCAGTCCAGGCAGCATCTATGGAAAAAGGCACAGTCGGCATTTTGGGCCGAAACCAGGTACACAAGTTGGAGCTCATCGTTTCCCCTGCGCCAATCCTTCTTCAATCTCCCCGGGCTTCATCGAATCATAGCCCCACTTGAGGTCGAGTCCTACAACCTCTTCTCTTTGGCATCTTCTCCCTTCATCTCCTGCCGAACAAAAGAGCCAGCTCACACCAGTGTCAGGCACACAACATGAAAACACGCTCCCGTCATTGGACGGCTCACATCCCAAAGTACCCGTTGTTTCTAACCATAACCCAAACACTGCTTCTACAGAAAAACAATTACATTAGCAGTGAATCCTTTCTCAGGGTGTTACACTCTACGCCCACCAAAGTTAGTCATGTCCTCATGACATTGAGATAATTTGCCACCCTTTCATACGAAGCACCAAGTCTAAGTAAGTGGCAGTGATATAGCTCACCAAAGTGATAGATGGCACACTCTGTTCCCCCGGTGCTACATAGGCCAGCCTATCTGGGGGGTCTCCTGATTCTTTGAGACCTCCTTGCCCCGTCATCTACTTCTTCAGGTTCAGACATTCGGTGGGATACTTCTGGACTACATGTCAAGGTCTCCCCCAGTCTATCACTCGTGCCCTCCTGCAGCTCAGACTCCTCTGCCACTTGACTGAATCCTGCTTCATCCCTTTCATGATCCCATTGAAACCCAGTCTGTCCACAGATTGTACCTGACCCAGTGTGAGAAGGGTTGGGAATCTCTTCCCCCATCAGTGGGGAGTTAGCAAAAGGCAGCATATACCACACCCCCACACCCTCATCCTCCAAGTCTGTAACCTATTCAGGGGCGGGGGCTGGTCTAGTCTCTCCTGCTGCTGGTCCTTCAATCACTCCACATCACCGCAAAGTCCTCTTACTAGGTGTAGGCTCTGGGTCAACCCACACCTCTTGTCCCAGAGGCAGAAGATGGTTCCAATAGAGAATCCTGACAGGGCCATTCCCATCCTCTAGTTTTACCCAGAAAACTGGTACATTTGGCATCTGACTCTCCACTACATAGGGCGTAGCTGCCCAACGGTCAGCCAACTTATGCTTCCCAGGTAGCCCCAAACTCCTTATGAGGACTTGGTCTCCCGGTATGAGTTGGGAGAACCTAACCTTTTGATCATACCTCCTCTTGATTCTGCTTGGCAGCTGAGACCTCAGCTAATTCATAATCCCTTTTCAGCTCCTTTCTCATATTAGACACTAACTTCAGATAAGTCTTTGGTGACAGGTTTTCCTCGCCAGTCCCAAAACAAAGGTCGATGGGCAACCTCACCTCGCACCCAAACATCAGATAATATGGCAAGTACCTGGTAGCTTCATTTCGTGTGCAATTGTAGCAGTGGACCAGATGTCTAATATGTCATCTCCACTTGTTCTTGCTGATTTCCAAGGTTCCAAGCATGTTTAGCAAGGTCCAATTAAACCTCTCTGGCTGGGGATCACCCTGCAGGTGATAAGGCACCTTGACTTCTCAACTCTAGATATGCTCAGTAATTCATGTATGAGCCTACTCTCGAAATCTCGTCCCTGATAACTATGTATCCTCCTGGGGAGACCATAATAAATGAAATACTTCTCCCATAACACTTCGCCCACCATGGACGCCCTCTGATCATTGGTAGGGAAAGCTTGCGCATATCTGGTGTAGTGATCCGTAATGACCAAGACATTCACCATGTGCTGGGATCTGGCTCTATTGACAGGAAATCCATACACACCAGGTCAAGAGGCATCACAACCTGCAAGTGGGACAACTGAGCGGCCCTCCTAGGCAGCATCTTCCTCCGTATGCATCAAATGCACGACTTGGGTTTTTGATCCATAGGTTTTTCCAAGCCTCAAATGTCCAGAATCATCATGAAGTGACTTCAACACAATTCTCCGATACTTCTCAGGCAGAACCAGTTGGGAACGCCAAGGCTGGTCTGAGGGTGATGTGACCCGATATAGGATCTAGTTCCTCAACTCCATTCTGGGCCATTCTCCCAGTAATGGCCATGTATCTCTTTTCAACTGCTGACCAAATGGTACTGATGCCCAGGTCATCTCGCTGAGCAGCTGCCACTTCCCCAGGACTCAATTCCAGTAACCGGTTTGTCTTCAGAGCGGTCAGGTTGCAGTAAACTTGTGGAATGGCATCATCAGAAACTCCCAATTAATCTACCGCTTGATCCTGCCCTTGCCTTCCATCTGCCTTCACCGCGATGGCAAACTGGCAGATGGCTTTCACTCCCAGGTCAGGAACGCTCTCCCACTCCTCGTCCCTGTCCAGACCCTCATGCGCACGTCAGGACAAAGCATCAGCATCAACGTTCCTACTTCCCGGCCGGTACTTCCGGCTGAAGTCATAGGCAGACAACGCCGCCAACCACCTGTGGCATCCAGTTTCTTTGAGGTCAGGATATAAGTTAAGGAATTATTGTCCATCCTCATTTCAAACTTGGCACCATAGAGGTAGTCACTCAACTTATCCACCACAGCCCATTTCAATGCCAGGAACTCCAACTTGTGCATGGGATAGTTTTTCTCAGAGGGCAACAGACGCCGGCTGACAAACACGACAGGTCTCAGCCCAGTGCCCTGATCCTGATACAGGACACCTCCTATGCCCTCTCTGCTGACCTCCTTATGCAGTACATATGGCAATCAGGGGTGTGTAAAACCCAGCACAGGCACTTGTGTCAGCAGCTCCTTCAGTGACCGAAAGGTCTCTTTACGTTTTGCATCCCACCTTGCTCCAAATGGCTCTGAAGGGCTAAGATACTCTTTACCCTTCTCTCCTTTTGTCCTCCTCCCTTTCTTCCCCAAGGGAGGGTAACCACACTGAAGCTAATTTAAAAGGGTGACTCACTTTTGCTTAGCCCTTCACGAACTTCTGATAGTACCTACAGAACCCAATGAACAAGTGAAAAGCACTCACAGTCTGGGGCCTTGGCCATGTGGTCACCACCTCTATCTTAGACGGATCTGTAGCTACTCCATACCATGAGACTATGTGCCCAACAGAGCTGATCGACATCTTGCAGAACTGGCACTTGTCAAGGAAAGTTTTAACCCTTCAGCTTTCAGGCGGCCCAGCATCTTCATTAGCCTCGCTTCATGTTCTTCCAAGGTGGACCCAAACACTATGAGGTCATCCAGATACATCAATACCTCAAGCAAGTTCATATCCCCCACTGTTTTCTCCAAGACACCCTGGAAGGTTACAGGGACTCCCAATATGCCCTGGGGCACCTTTTTGAATTGGAGGAATCCCAGCGGACATATAAATGCAATCTTCTCTTTGTCAGCCTCACTCATGGGGATCTGGTAATATCCACTCCTCAAGTCCAGCACACTGAACCACTTCGCACCACTCAGACAGGCCAGCGCACCTTCAATCCTCGGAACCGTATACTGATCGGGGATGGTACACCTGGACTAAAGGGCTAGTAAAGAAAAAGCAAAAAAAAAAGGAAAAGGGCCCATTTTAATGAAACAGTCTAATGTGCACGTTGGAGCTGCGGTTTCCCCTTCACTGATCCTCCTTTGATCTCCCCGGGCTTCGTCAAATCATGGCCCTGCTCCGGGTCGAGTCCTGCAACCTCTTCTCTCTGATGTCATCTCCCACCGATCAAAAGACCCCCCTCACACCGGTGTCAGGCACACACTCCCTTCATTGGATGGCAACATTCCAAAGCACCCATCATCTCTAACCATAACCCAAACACAGAAAGACCCTTACGTTAGCAGTGAAACCTTTCCCAGGGTGTCACATAAAGAAAAAACTAAAGATAAAAAAGAGAAAAGACTGGAGTGATGAAAAATCAAGTGAAAAAGAGAAGAAGATTACAAGATTTTAAAAGCACAATGAGTGTAAGGCTACCTTACACTCCATATGCCCATAGTATTCAAAACAAGGTCAGTGAATTTGTGGCACAAATCAGTAGAAAGGGGTATGATTTACTGGCCATTACGGAGACATGGTGCAGGGTGGAGAGGATTGGAAATTAAATATCCAAAGATATCAGGTAATACAGAAGGATAGGCAGGAAGGTAAGTGAGGTGGAGTAGCTCTCTTAATTTAAAATGAAATCAGGGCGATAGTGAAAGATGATATAAGATCTAAGGAACAGAATGTTGAATCCATCTGGGTAGAGATTAGGAATAGTAAAGGGAAAAAAATCACTGGTGGGAGTTGTCTATTGGCCACCGAATAATAACATTACAGTGGCACAGACAATAAACCCAGAAATATCTAAGGCATGTAAGAATGGAACAGCAGTTATCACGGGGGACTTTAGCTTGCACATAGATTGGGTGAATCAAGTTGGCAAACTTGAGGCATTCTTGAGGAGGACTTCATAGAACATTCCGTGATGGCTTTTTTGAACAGCATGTTACTGAGCCTACAAGGCAACATATTATCATAGATCTGGTCCAGTGCAATGAGACAGGTAAAATTAGTGATCTTTTAGTTAGGGATCCTCTTGGAAAGAGTGATCACAGTACATTTTTCATGGTGCTCAACAAAAGTACATTCCAGTTAAAATCAAGGACAATAAGGGTGGGGAGAGCCAGCCTTGGATAACTAAGGAAATAAAACAAGGTATCAAATTAAAAGCTCATGCATACAAAGTCGTCAAGAGTAGTGGGAAACTGGAAAATCGGGAAAACCTTAAAAAGTAACAAAGTACCACTAAGAAGAGGGAAGATAGATTATGACAAATATAAAAACGGATAGTAAAAGATTTTATAATTATATAAAGCGGAAAAAGGTGCTAAAAGTGAACGTAGGTCCCTTGGAGGATGAGAAGGGGGAATTGATATTGGGTAATGAGGGAATGGCCAAGGCTTTGAATGACTATTTTGTGTCAGTCTTCACGGTGGAGGACACATCTAACATGTCAAAGAGAGATGTTATGGAAGTAATGGGAGGTGAGGACCTCTACAATAGCTATCACTAAAGAGGTAGTGCTGAGCAAACCTGTGGGCCTGAAGATAGACAAGTCTCCTGGTCCTGATGGAATGTATCCCAGGGTACTGAAAGAAATGGCAGAAGTTATAGTAGAGGCTTTGGTGATAATTTATCAAAATTCTCTGGAATCTGGACAGGTCCCGGCGGATTGGAAGATGACAAATGTCACGCCACTGTTCAAAAAATTATGTAAGCAGGTAACTATAGGTCAGTTAGTTTGACGTCTGTAGTTGGGAAAATGCTTGAAGTTATCATTAAAGAAGTAATAGTGAGGCATCTGGAAAGAAATGGATCCTTCAGGCAGATGCAGCATGGATTCAGCAAAGGTAGACCCTGTTTGACAAACTTACTGGAGTTCTTTGAGGACATAATGAGCACAGTGGATAGAGGGGAACAGATGGACATTCTTTACTTGGATTTCCAGAAGGTGTACGATAGGGTGTCACATAAAAGACTTATCCATAAGATAAGGATGCATAGAGTTGGGGGTGATTTATTAGCATGGATAGAGGACTGGTTAACTAATAGAAAGCAGAGAGTTGGGATGAATGGGTGCTGGTCATGTTTGACAAACCTTATTGAATTTTTTGAAGTAGTTACGAGGAATGTTGACGAGGGTAAGGCAGTGGATGTAGTCTATATGGACTTCAGCAAGGCCTTTGACAAAGTTCCACATGGAAGGTTAGTTAAGAAGGTTCAGTCGTTAGGTATTAATGCTGGAGTAATAAAATGGATTCAACAGTGGCTAGATGGGAGATGCCAGAGAGTAGTGGTGGATAATTGTTTATCGGGATGGAGGCCGGTGACTAGCGGGGTGCCTCAGGGATCTGTTTTGGGCCCAATGTTGTTTGTAATATACATAAATGATCTGGATGATGGGGTGGTAAATTGGATTAGTAAGTATGCTGATGATACTAAGGTAGGAGGTGTTGTGGATAATGAGGTGGGTTTTCAAAGCTTGCAGGGAGATTTATGCCGGTTAGAAGAATGGGCTGAACATTGGCAGATGGAGTTTAATGCTGAGAAGTGTGAGGTTCTACATTTTGGCAGGAATAATCCAAATAGAACATACAGGGTAAATGGTAGGGCATTGAGGAATGCAGTGGAACAGAGAGATCTAGGAATAACAGTGCATAGTTCCCTGAAGGTGGAGTCTCATGTAGATAGGGTGGTGAAGAAGGCTTTTGGAACGCTGGCCTTTATAAATCAGAGCATTGAGTACAGAAGTTGGGATGTAATGTTAAAATTGTACAAGGCATTGGTAAGGCCAAATTTGGAATATTGTGTACAGTTCTGGTCACCGAATTATAGGAAAGATATCAATAAATTAGAGAGAGTGCAGAGACGATTTACTAGGATGTTACCTGGGTTTCAGCACTTAAGTTACAGAGAAAGGTTGAACAAGTTAGGTCTCTATTCATTGGAGCGTAGAAGGTTGAGGGGGGATTTGATCGAGGTATTTAAAATGTTGAGAGGGATAGATAGAGTTGACGTGAATAGGCTGTTTCCATTGAGAGTAGGGGAGATTCAAACGAGAGGACATGATTTGAGAGTTAGGGGGCAAAAGTTTAAGGGAAACACGAGGGGGTATTTCTTTACTCAGAGAGTGATAGCTGTGTGGAATGAGCTTCCTGTAGAAGTAGTAGAGGCCAGTTCAGTTGTGTCATTTAAGGTAAAATTGGATAGGTATATGGATAGGAAAGGAGTGGAGGGTTATGGGCTGAGTGCGGGTAGGTGGGACTAGGTGAGATTAAGAGTTCGGCACGGACTAGGAGGGCCGGAATGGCCTGTTTCCGTGCTGTGATTGTTATATGGTTATATGGTTACTCTGGTTCGCAATCAGTGGTGAATGGTGTTCCGCAGGGGTTGGTGCTGGGCCCACAACTGTTCACAATATACATTAATGATCTGGAAGACAGGACTAAGTGTAGTGTATCTAAGTTTGCTGATGACACTAAATTGAGTGGAAAAGCAAATTGTGCAGATGATACAGAGAGTCAGCTGAGAGATAGAGAGAGGTTAAGTGTGTGGGCAAGGGTCTGGTGGATGGAGTACAATGCTGGTAAATGCGAAGTCATCCACTTTGGAAGGAAAAATGAAAGAGCAAATTATTATTTAAGTAGTAAAAAATTGCAGCAAGCTGCTGTGCAGAAGGACTTGGGAGTGCTTGTGCATGTATCACAAAAGGTTGGTTTGCAGGTGCAGCAGGATATCAAGAAAGCGAATGGAATATTGGTCTTCATTGCTGGAGTGATTGAATTGAAGAGCAGGGAGGTCATGCTGCAACTGTACAGGGTACTGGTGAGGCCACATCTGGAGTACTGTGTACATTTCTGGTCTCCTTACCTGAGGAAAGATATACTGGCTTTGGAAGTGATGCAGAGGAGGTTCACCAGGTTGATTCCAGAGGTGAGGGGGTTAGACTATGAGGGGAGATTGTACTCACTGGAATTTAGAAGAATGAGAGGAGATCTTATAGAAACATATAAAATTATGAAAGGGATAGATAAGATAGGGGCAGGAAAGTTGTTTTCACTGGGAAGTGAGACTAGAACTTGGGGACGTAGCCTCAAGATTCAGGGGAGTAGATTTAGGTTGGAGATGAGGAGGAACTGCTTTTCCCAGAGTGGTGAATCTGTGGAATTCTCTGCCCAATGAAGCAGTGGAGGCTACCTCAGTGAGTATATTTCAGACAGGGTTGGATAGATTTTTGCATAATAGGGGAATTAAGGGTTATGGGGAAAAGGCAGGTAGGTGGAGATGAGTCCATGACCAGATCAGCCATGATCTTATTGAATGGCAGAGCAGGCTCAACGGGCCAGATGCCCTACTCCTGGTCCTTTTTCTTATGTTCTTATCTCCGGCTCTGACTCCGCCTTGACCACGGTCCGAACACTTCTCCTCGAGGATGCCATGCATGTATACCCTAGACAGGGTAGACAGTCAGAGTCTGTTTCCCAGGGTAGAAATGATAAGCTTTTAACATTGGAGGGAAGAAGTTTAAAAGTGATGTAAGGGGCAAGTTTTTTTTACAGTGTGTGGCACGTTCCTGGAATGGATTACCAGGGTAGTATTGGAATACAGCAGTTTGGTGAAGTTCAAGTGTCTTTGAGACAGATCCATGAATATGAAGGGAATAATGGGATATGGATGATAAACAGGAGGAAGGCAGTTAGCATAAAATGGCATCAATATCAACAGAATATCGTGGACCAAAGGGCCCATCCAATGCTGTACTATTTTATGTTCCATGCTGATCACCCATGATGTTATTGAATGGGAGAGCAGGCAATGTTCAAAGTAAAATTTATTATCAAAATACATACTGTATATGATACTATATACTACCTTGAGAATCATTTTCTCGCATGTTATTACAGGAAAATAAATAAGAATTTATGAAAACTACATAAACAAAGACTGACAAGCAACCAATATGCAAAAGAAAACAAACTGTATAAATAAAAATTAATACTGAGAACATAAGTTGAAAAGAGTCCTTGAAAGTGTGCCTGTAGGTCATAGAATGAGTTCAGAGTTACAGTGATTGGAGTTATTCACTCCGATTCAGGGTCCTGATGTTTGTAGGGTAATAACTTCTCCTGAACATGGTGGTGTGGGACCTAAGGCCCCTGTACCTCCTGCTCAATGGTAGTAGCGAGAAGAGAGCATGTCTTGGATGGTGGAGGTCCTTGATGATGGATGCTGCTTTCTTGTGGGAGTGCTCCATGTAAATATGGTCAATGGTGGCAAGAGCTTTGCCTGTGATGGACTGGGCTGTATTCACCACTTTCTGTGTTCCTTTCTGAGGGGCTGAATGGCTGACATTTGGTTCTATTTCTGATGTAATCTTCATGCACTCCCAAAACCTACATAGGATACTTGAAGTGTCTTTCAATGACCATGAATGTTCTTGGCAAATTCCTCTACAGAACTGGTTTGCCATTGCCTTCTTCTGAGCCGTGTCATTACGAGTGACCTCCATCAATACTCTTCAGAGATTATCTGTCTGGTGTTAGTGGTCACATAACCAAGACTTATGATATACACCGGCTGCTCATACGACCATCCACCACCTGCTCCCATGGCTTCACATGACCTGATTGGGGAGGGAGGGGGACTAAGCAGGTGATACACTTTGCCAGAGGGTGACCTGCAAGCTAGTGGAGGGAAGGAGCACCTTACGCCTCCTTTTGTAGAGATGTATCTCTACCCTGCCACCACATAATAAAGATTAGATTATCATTTCTGGTGATGTTTAGTATGAAGCTAACATTAGCTAGCACACTGGCACCTGCTGTCTCCATATGAGAGCAGACTGGGTCTTGTTTTAACTTCAGATCAGAAAGACAATACTTCAGGAGATTTTTTTTAAAACTGCAAATGCTGAAAATCTGAAAAAAAATGGAACCTGCTGGGGAAAAAAGAGCTTTGCTGAGTTCCTCCAGCAGTTTGTATGACCAGCTTATCACTTGTCAGCTCCCGCTCCAACCCTTCCCCTCCACGTCTCTTTACTGTCTCTCTCCCCGCTACTGTCATCCACATGAAGAGTCTAAATCCGAAACGCCGATTGTCAGATGCTCCTCAGATGCTGCCTGACCCGCCGAGTTCCTCCAGCGTCTCCAGATTCCAGCATCTGCAGTCTCCCGTGTCTCTACACTAAAAACCCCACTCCGTTCTATTACGATCCTACTCCATTGCTACCGGCAGCACTTTCCTGAGGTAAAAGTCGAGAGACTCCAGGCAGCTATGAGGAGCATCACGGCAATCGGCTGAAGAGAAGCCTCCACCGTGGACAATGGCTGGCGAGAGTGATGCTCAGTTTAACGTCTCCAGAGTGTTGGACAGTGCTTGTCAATACAGGAGTCAATTCACTACGCTCCGCTTTACCAGGCATCCTGTCCTAACCCAGTTGCACAAACCAGGATCAGATGACCGTGTAGTGTTACACAGTCCTGTTCTGAGATACTTATCGGAATGGCTGCTAATAGAACGGCGCGCGAGGGTCCCTGAACGGCTTCGCAAAAGGATTGTGTCGCCAGCAACTGTCTGCTCCCACGTAAAGCAAGAGGAGTGGCCACGGGCTCATTATAATATCAGCTGCAGGGGCTGGCACAATCGCAGACACCTATAGCAGTAAGGAGTGAGGGTCCTTTAAGTGCAGAACACATTAATCTGTCATGGGTTGATTCTTCATTCCTGATTTGCCTCTGTGCGCTCATACAGACACACACACACACTCACATATATATACACACACACATACACACACACACACACACACACTCACACACACAAACAAACACACACACACACACACACACACATACATACTCTCCTCTCTCACACAACTGAGCATCGCCAATGGTCTGCCGGATCTGAGCCACACGGAGTGGTCTTTCAAGATGGGAAATACCCCTTCTCAAGGCATGTCATCCAAATCTCCATGCATTGTTAAATAGCAGGTATTTATTTGTGTTCTGAAATGCAGCGTTGCTGGTGACTTGTACTGGGGGAAATCTGTTAATTCTGACAGGGAACTGACTGGCTCTGTTGACGCTAGTGAGAAGAATGAAAGGGGGTTTTTCCCAACTCCCTTTCAGGTAAGTGGGAAAGGGAAGCTCTTGCAAAAAAAAATCATTTTACCTCAGCTCACTATCTGTGTACTGCATGCCGGAAGGGTACTGATCGTGTTAATGTACAATGTCGTTTGCTTTTTTCTCACTCTCGTGGTATCACTGAAACTGGTTGAGAAGGTATCTGGGCTCCTCAGTATAGGAGGGTCCGCCTGCTTCTCTCTCTCCTTTCCGCTGTGTTTCTGTCTCACTATTTTTGTGGTGCTGTTCCCCGAACACAATGGCAAAAAACTGATACTCACTGCTGCCGAGCACGGAGGGGATATCTGTCATGGCACTGGGCACGCTCGGTGCATTGCCTGGATCTGCGTATTTGCTAGGCGTTGTATGATCACCGGTGTCCGTTGCCAGACAGATTAACTGACATGTTTTATACGAGACCAAAGCTACCTGTGCAGAATGAGGGTCTGAGGATGCTTTGGCCTCCCTGGCAATACGTCTTGCTTATTAAATATAATTTGCAGCTATTTCCATGAATTGCAATTTCCCATTTTGCAAAAAAAATGCGCGTTTTATTTTGGATGAAGTGCACGTGTGCGTCAGTATATGGGTGGTGTGTGTGTGTGTCTGTCTGTCTATCTGTCTGTGCGCGCGCGTGCCTGCCTGCCTGCCTGCCGGTAAACTCGTTTATCTGAGCACTCGCTTCAGTCCACCCAACAAGGTGTGTCCAGTCATCGGTCGGGCCCTGGGATCGCTAGTGGAGGTTAGGTGGGTGTATGGTGGTACTAGTGGGGGTAGGAGGGGAGGTTGTCATAGAGGACAGAGGCAGGGTAGGTGCAAATGACAGTACCGATCAAATCCCCCACCCTCCTCTCTTTAACCGGCGCCCAGTCGCATGGGCTTGTCTCCACTGGAATGGCTGTGTTAATAATTTATCCCGTTCCAAACCACCCCCCTCACCCTCCTGTGAAAATGGACCGACGTTGGGATCGGGTGATGGGGTGCTCCGGGCGTGTACCAATCCCACGATTTTAAGGGGGCGTTGTTCTCAGCGGCGAAGATAGGACGCGCCTTTGGGAAACAGTTCATAAATAAAGTTGCTGCACGGTTTTGTTGTAATTATCCAGGACACTTACAAGCGGTGCTGAAAGGAGGCGACTTGACGCCGTTCCAGCACCGGCTTCCTCTCATAACCTAAGCAAGCTAGAGATACCATTGGTACTGTACGGGGCTTCATAAAGGGTCTGATAGTGAGGTTTAAAGTCACACAGGAAGCAACTGAAGAGGAACTGATGTAGAATAATCGGCCGAAGGGCCAGAGGTGACATGGAATTGCTTGCACCCCGCGAGTTGTTTTGATCAGGAACACACTGCCCGGAAAGGGCGAGCGACAGACGTATAACTTCCGAAAGCGACTTGGAATGATTGAGGAGGCGTGAAAATGGCAGGGAGGTGGGAAGGAGCTGAGGAGGGCGACTTCTACAGAGCCGACACATTTGACAATGGCCCAAGTGGTTTCCCAGCCTGTACTATCCGCCATTCTATTAAACAGTGCAGAATGTGATTAATAATTCATGCTGTTGTTGGTGGAAAAGGAACCCAGAGAAAACAACAAAATTGTATTTATTGGCGTTAGAAACATAGAAAATAGGTGCAGGAGTAGGCCATTCGGCCCTTCGAGCCTGCACTGCCATTCAGTATGATCATGGCTGATCATCCAACTCAGAACCCTGTACCTGCTTTCTCTCCATACCCCCTGATCCCTTTAGCCACAAGGGCCATTTCTAACTTCCTCTTAAATATAGCTAATGAACCGGCCTCAACTGTTTCCTGTGGCCGAGAAGAAATTTTTCCTCATCTCGGTCCTAAAAGGCTTCCCCTTTATCCTTAAACTGTGACCCCTCGTTCTGGACTTCCCCAACATTGGAAACAATCTTCCTGCATCTAGCCTGTCCAATCCCTTTAGAATTTTATACGTTTCAATAAGATCCCCCCTCAATCTTCTAAATTCCAGTGAGTATAAGCCTAGTCGATCCAGTCTTTCTTCATATGAAAGTCCTGCCATCCCAGGAATCAATCTGGTGAACCTTCTCTGTACTCCCTCTATGGCAAGAATGTCTTTCCTCAGATTAGGGGACCAAAACTGCACGCAATATTCTAGGTGCGGTCTCACCAAGGCCTTGTAGAACTGCAGTAGAACCTCCCTGCTCCTGTACTCAAATCCTTTTGCTATGAATGCCAACATACCATTTGCCTTTTTCACCGCCTGCTGTACCTGCATGCCCACCTTCAATGACTGGTGTACAATGACACCCAGGTCTCGTTGCATCTCCCCTTTTCCTAATCGGCCACCGTTCAGATAATAATCTGTTTTCCTGTTCTTGCAACCAAAGTGGATAACCTCACATTTATCCACATTAAATTGCATCTGCCATAAATTTACCCACTCACCTAACCTATCCAAGTCACCCTGCATCCTCTTAGCATCCTCCTCACAGCTAACACCGCCGCCCAGCTTCGTGGCATTATTGTTGTGGCAGTCACTTAATGAAGGAACTTGTTTCATTTATATGGATTACGTACTAGATCAGACTCAATTATATGGCAATAATCAGACCTCAAAGAATATTAGTTGAGCATTTATTGACACGGGAATAGGTCTTGGCTGTTTGAAATTGCATGTGAATTGGAGCAGGGTTAGCGTAGAACATAGAAATTAGAACATTACAAAGCAGTACAGACCCAATGTTGTGCTGACCTTTTAACCTAATCTAAGATCAATCTAACCTTCTTTTCCACATCATTCTCCATTTTTCTTTCATACAAGTGTCCATCAAGAGTCCCTAATGTATCTGCCTCTAACACACTCACCACTCTCAGTGTAAAAAAACTTACCTCTGATATCCCCTGTATATTTTTCTCCAATCATATTAAAATTATACCCTCTTGTGTATTAGTCACTTCCACCCTGGGAAAACGTCTCTGGCTACCCACTCGATCAATGCCTCTTTATCATTTTATACATGTCTATCAAGTCACCTCTCAACCTTCTTTCCAGAGAGAAAAACCTTAGCTTGCTCAACCTATCCTCACAAGACATGCTCTCTAGACCATACAGAATCCTGGTAAATCTTCTCTGTATTCTCTCTAAAGCTATGCACTCTATCTATGTCTCTTATCATCTTGTACATCTCTATCAAATCACCTCTCACTTCCTTTCACTCCAGAGAGAAAAGCCCTAGTTCACTCAACCTTTCCTCATAAGGCATCCCTTCTCATTCAGGCAACATCCTGGTATATCTTCTCTGCACCCTCTCTAAAGCTTCCCCATCCTTCCTATAATGAGGTAACCGGAACTGAAAACAATACTCCAAGTGTGGTCTAACATAGAGTTTTCTATAGAAATGCACCAAATATGACTATGATCACCCACATCATATGACATGGCACATAATGAGCAGATATGTATATTATATATTATAGTGAGATAGTGTTCATGAGTTGGTTCATTGTCCATTCAGAAATCTAATGGTGGAGAGGAAGAAGCTGTTTCTGAAACATTGAGTGTGTGTCTTCAGGGTCCTATATCTCCTCTCTGATTGTAGGAATGAGAAAAGAGATGTCCTGGGTGATGGGGGTCCTTCATGATGGATGCCACCTTCTTGAAGCATCACCTTTTGAAGATGTCCTTGATACTGGGGAGGGTAATCCACACAGTGGAATTTACAACCTTCTGCACATTTTTCCAAAACTGTGTTTGAATATCTACACATCCCATTGTCTAAATTCACGCAGTTATTGTTTGTGTATCTATTGGCTCTTTAACCATATTTCAGACAACTTCACAGCCATTTCGTACAGCCCATGTTATAATTCAGGAAATGTAGCAGCCATGTGTGCTCAGCAAGCTTCCGCAGACAAATGCATCAGAATAGAATCACTTTAGTTCAGAGATGGGGAGAACTTTCTTTAGCCAGAGGGTGGTAAATCTGTGGAATTCATTGCCACAGAAGGCTGTGGATGTCAAGTCATTGGGTATATTTAAAGCAGAGGTTGATAGGTTCTTGATTAGTAAGAACATCAAAAGTTACAGGACAATGGGGTTGAGAGGGCAAGTAAATCACGCATGATGGAATGATGGAGCAGGCTTGATGGGCTGAATGGTCTAATTCTGCTCCTTTGTCTTATGGCTTTCTGGTCTTATGGTCAAGCATTGGCCAGAACACTGGAGATAACTCTACCACATGTTGAATAGGACCAACAGGATTTTTTAAATGCCCTCTGGTAGTACTGGTGCTGGGGGAGCTGGCTTAGATTCAGTGCCCATGTCACTCAAAGTTCAAAGTAAATTTATTATCAGAGTATATATATGTCACCATATACTATCTTCAGATTCATTTTCTTGCAGGCATTCACAATAGAACAGAGAAATACAATAGATTCAATGAAAAACCACACACAAAGACTGTCATACAACCAATGTGCAAAAAGAAGACAAATGTGCAATTAAAAAATAGTAAATAAATAATACTGAGTTGCCGAGTTTTCGAAAGTGAGTCCATAAGTTGTGGAATCAGTTCAGAGTTGAGGTGAGTGAAGTTATCCAGAAACTCAACATTTAAGGAACAGCTTCTTCTTCTCCACCACCAGATTTCTGAATGGACAATAAACCAACCCATGAACACTACCATAGTATTTTTGCTCTTTTCTTGCATTACTTATTGAATGTAATTTTTACATATTTATTTATTATTGTAATTTATATGTACTGCTGATGCAAAGCAACAACTTTCACAGCATGTGTCAGTGATATTAAATCTGATTCTCATTAAACCTGATTCTGACTCTGATTCTGCTTCAGGAACCTGATGGTTGAGGGGTAATAACTGTTCCTGAACGTGGTGGTGTGGGACCTAAGGCTCCTGTACCTCCTTCCTGATGGCAGCAGCGAGAAGAAAGTATAACATCCTTGATGATGGATGCTGCTTCCTTGTGGCAGCACTCCTTGTAGATGTGCTCAATAATGGGGGAGAGCTCTGCCCGTAATGTTATTAGAGCAAAGGTTGAAGTTACGATCCCCTGGATGGGGCAAGATTGCTACACATTTGGTTGAGATGCCAGTTAAATCTACACCAGAGTCCACACACTAGCTGATGGAGAAATGTAGAAATCACAAAGTTACTGTTTGTTATGCATGGTAGTGCTTGCACGTTGTCGGCTGAGTTTCCAGCTGCTGTACAGTTCCAGTGGGAGTTGTGCCGTTTCAAACAAGCACAGCTCACAGACGGTGAAGATTCTCACGAATTGTAACCCGGGGAGTTTGTCAAGGCTGTTAATTGGATTGAGATATTCCACAAATCTCACTGGCTCTCAAGCTGCAGGGATCTTGTCCGCTCGTTTTTCCATCCTGAATAACAGATCATGACAACAAAATACTAGTTTTTGTGAAACATCGGAAAATATCAGAAAAAGCAAAACCACAAGGGTGAAATGTTCAGTTCTTGGGCTGTCTGCAACACAGGGCAAGAGCAGTGTAATGGAATTGTCAGCCATCTGGTCACTGGCCAAAGATTCCATGCCAAATCTCCAGCTTGCTGGGATTCAAGATTCAAGATTGTTTAATGTTATTTCCAGCACACAGGTGTAAAGGAGAACAAAATAATTGTTACTCTGGATCTGATACAGCACAAAAAACACAATAAGATAAAGAACACAATTAAAAAACCACAATAAATATAATTACATATATACAGTACTGTACAAAAGTGTTAGGCACATTTATATAGCTAGGGTGCCTGAGACTTTTGCACAGTACCGTATATATGTAAGTGTATCAAGAAACAACATCTCCCTCAATGTCGCAACAACAAGGGAGCTGGTTGTGGACTATAGGAGGAATGGAGACAGGCTAACCCCTATTGACATCAATGGATCTGGGGTTGAGAGGGTGAACAGCTTTAAGTTCCTCGGCGTACACATCACTGAGGATCTCATATGGTCTGTACACACCAGTTGTGTGGTGAAAAAGGCACAACCTCTTTCTCCTCACACGGTTGAAAAAGTTTGGTATGGGTCCCCAAATCCTAAGGACTTTCTACAGGGGCACAACTGAGAGCATCCTGACTGGCTGCATCACTGCCTGGTCTGGGAACTGTACTTCCCTCAATCGCAGGACTCTACAGAGAGTAGTGCGGACAGCCCAGTGCATCTGTAGATGTGAACTTCCCACTATTCAGGACATCTACAGAGACAGCTGTGTAAAAAGGGCCTAAAGGATCATTAGGAATCTGAGTCACCCCAACCACAAACTGTTCCAACTGCTACCATCCAGGAAATGGTACCACAGCATAAAAGCCGGGACCAGCAGGCTTCGGGACAGCTTCTTCCACCAGAATAAAACTGTTTTTGAGTCAGGTGGTCCTGGAGTGGATGCTATGTAGCCCCCTCTCTAAAGGGAGTAGCCCAATCAATCCATGAGCAGGGTGGGTGGGATCCTGCATGATGTTTCTGGCATTTTTCCAGCACCATTCTGTATATACATTCTCGATGGTGGGTAGACTGGGGTGCCAGTGATACATTCATATGGAAAAAGGCTGACAGCTGGCAACCACAGTCCCAACTCCCAGTTGGGTTCCATTTACCTTTTCTCAGTCCTTATTGTAAAGGGAGAGACCTGGCCACTGGACTAGGCAAGCGATCCCATCCAGGATCAATAATGCATTCAGGTAACATCCTAGGCCCAGTTCAAGGGCTTCCACAAGAACCTCTCAAGGACACAAAGAGAGGTCCTAAAGAGTTGTCCACAGCACACCCCCTTGACATAGAAACTTAGTCTTCAGTTCCAAACAGGATGCAATGCAGCAGACAAAATTACAAGTAGGATAAAGGGGATGCAGTGGATGTTGTATATTTGAACTTTCACAAGGCCTTTGACAAGGTGCCACACACGAGGCTACTTACCAAGTTAAGAGCCCATGGTATTACAGGAAAGTTACTGGCATGGTTAGAGTATTGGCTGAGTGGCAGGAGGCAAAAAGTGGGAAGAAAAGGATCCCTTTCTGGTTGGTTGCCAGTGACTAGTGGTGTTCCGCAGGAGTCAGTGTTGGGACCACTTAGATGATGGAATAGATGGCTTTGTTGCCAAGTTTGCAGATGATATGAATATTGGTGGAGGAACAGTGTTGAGGAAACAGGTGGGCTACAGAAGGACTTAGATTAAGAGAATGGACAAGAGAGTGGCAAATGAAATACAATGTTGGAAAATACATGGTCATGCACTTGGGTAGTAGAAATAAACGTGCAGACTATTTTCTAAACAGGGAGAAAATACAAAAATCTGAGATGCAAAGGGACTTGGGAGTCCTTGTGCAGAACACACTAAAGGTTAACTTGCAGGTTGAGTCGGTGGCGAGGAAGGCAAATGCAATGTTGGCAATCATTTCAAGAGGTCTAGAATACAAGAGCAGGGATGTGATGCTGAGGCTTTATAAAACACTGGTGAGGCCTCACCTTGTGTATCGTGAACAGTTTTGGGCTCCTCATCTAAGAAAAGATGTGCTGGCATTGGAGAGGGTCCAGAGGAGGTTAACAACAATGATTCCGGGAATTAAAGTGTTCTCATACGAGAGATGTTTGATAGCTCTGGATCTGTACTTGCAGGAATTTAGACAGATGAGGGGAAATCTCATTGAAACCTTTCAAATGTTGAAAGGCCTGGACAGAGTAGATGTGGAAATGATGTCTCCCATGATGGGGGAGTCTAGGACAAGAAGACACAGCCTCAGGATAGAGGGGTGTCCATTTAAAACAGAGATGTAGAGAAATTTCTTTAGCCAGCAGGCAGCTGTGGGGGACAGATCGTTGGGTGTATTTAAGGCAGAGCTTGATAGTTTATTGATTGACCACAGCATCAAAGGTTACAGGGAGAAGACTGGGAAGTGGAGCTGAGGTGGGGAAATGATTGAATGGTGGAGCAGACTTGATGGGCCAAATGGCCTAATTCTGCTCCTATGTATTATGGTTTGGCATACACTCAGAGGCCATTTATTAGGTACATGTGTTTGTTAATGCAAATATCTAATCAGCCAATCATGTGGCAGCTATTCAATGCATAAAAGCATGCAGACCTGGTCAAGAGGTTCAGTTGTTGTTCAGACCAAGCAACAGAATGAGGAGGAAATCTGATCTAAGTGTCTTTGACCGTGAAATGACAGTTGGTGCCAGATGGAGTGCTTTGAGTATCTTGGAAACTGCTGATCACTGGGAATTTTCACACACAACAGTAGATTTTACAGGGAATGGTGCAGAAAACAAAAAAAAAAAGCAAACATCTAGTGAGTGGAAGTTCTGTGGGTAAAAATGCCTTGTTAATGAGAGAGGTCAGAGGAGAATGATCAGGCTGGTTCAAGCTGACAGGAAGGTGTCAGTAACTTAAATAATCACACATTACAACAGTGGGATGCAGAAGAGCATCTTGAACCTTGAAGTGGATGGGCTACAGCAGCAGAACACCACAAACATACACTCAATGGGCACTTTATTAGGTACAGGAGGTACCTAAAGAAGTGCCATAGAGTATATGTGCACAGCAAGATCACATAAACAATAGCATGGCAACGATATAAAGGTCAATATTTATGTTGTGACTGAGGGATAAACAATGGCCTGGATGCAGCTGGCCTTACTTGTCTTCTGACAGAGTCATGCAATCTTTTTTTTTAAGTGGGACATCAGATCATGTCATCAGAAATCGGTTTATCATTGTCACATATATCAAGATATGTTGAGATGTTTTTGTTCACATGCTATCCTGTGTTCTAGACTGCAGAAAACAGTGTCACAGTTACAGGGAAAGTGCAGTGCATGTAGGCCATGATAGGTAAACTGAGAGACCAGAAGTGTTTAGAATCAGAATCAGGTTTAATATCACCAGCATATATTATAGTAAAAGTATATTTGTATTTAAAAAGTTAAATTAAGAGGTTCCTGGATGGATACATGGAGCTTAGAAAAATAGAGGACTATAGGTAACCCTAGGTAATTTCTAAAGTAGGTACATGTTCGGCACAGCTTTGTGGGCTGAAGGGCCTGTATTGTGCTGAGGGTTTTCTATGTTTCTATGTTAAATACATAGTGAAAAGAAAGGAGAAAAAAAAAGTAGTGAGGTAGTTTTGATGGGTTCAATGTACATTTAGGAATCAGATGGCAGAGTGAAAGAAGCTGTTCCTGAATCATTGAGTGTGTGCCTTCAGACCCCTGTACCTCCTCCCTGATGGTAGCAGTGAGAACAGGGCATATCCTGGGTTTTGGGGGTCCCTATTGTACAAGAGGTCTGCTTAAGAGTCTGAAGACCGTGGGATAGAAGTTATCCTTGAGCCTTGTGGTGTGAACTGATGCAACACACACAAAATGTTGGATGAGCTCAGCAGGCCTGGCAGCGTCTTTGGAAAAGAGTAAATAGTTGACATTTTGGCCCAAGACCCTTCATCGGGACTGGAAAGGAAGGGGAGAAGCCAGAATAAGAAGCTGGGGGGGAGGGGAGGAAGAAGTACAAGGTGGCACGTGATAGGTGAAACCAGGAGAGGGGAAGTGGTGCAATAAAGAGCTGGGAAGTTATTTGGTGAAAGAAGTAAAAGGCTGGAGGAGGCAGTAGCTAACAGGAGAAGACAGAAGACCATGGAAGAAAGGAAAGGGGGAGGACACCAAAGGGAGGTGATGGACAGGTAAGGAGATAAGGTGAGAAAGGGAAACAGGAATGGGGGAATGGTGAGGGTGAGGAGAGGGGCAATTACTGGAAGTTAGAGAAATTGATGTTCATGCCATCAAGTTGGAGGCTACCCAGATGGAATATAAGGTGTTGCTCCTCCAACCTGAGTGTGGCTTCATCTTGATAGTAGAGGAGGCCATGGACTGACATATTATAATGGGGATGGGAAGTAGAATTAAGATGTGTAGTCACTGGGAGATCCCGCTTTTTGTGGTGGACAGAGTGAAGGTGGTCAGCAAAGTGATCTCCCAATCTGTATTGGAGCTCACTAATATACAGGAGGCCTCAGCAGGTGCACAGGATATAGTAGATTACTCCAACACTAGCAGGTGAAGTGTTGCCTCACCTTCTTATTCTGGCTTCTCCTTTCCTTTCCAGTCCTGATGAAGGGTCTTGGCCTGAAACATCAACTGTTTACTCTTTTCCATAGATGCTACCTGACCTCCAGAGTTCCTCCGGCATTTTGTGTCTGTTGCTTTGGATTTCCAGTATCTGCAGACCTCAGCTTTCTAGCACAGCAGCTTGACCTTTTCAGGAGCCAAAGAGTTGTTTTTGACCAAGTGAAACTTCTAAACTTGCACAGTTTCTTGTCGGAAGCAAGTGAACAATGAGGTTCTCTTTGGCCTATGGTTAATCAAGAGAAACTATGGGGCCCCCCATTGGCCTGGTTAAACATTACAACCACCTGGCCTGATGAGTGTAACTGAAAAACATCACATGCAGGTGATGGCAACTAGTAGCAAGGCACTATAAACTGTAGAAAGTAGTCAGAATTAACAAGGTGAATGACAGAAACATGGGGTGACAGAGAGAACAACTAGAAGTCATTCCAGAGCCTTCGGTTTTTGCAATGGATGACTTGTTTGCCTGCAACTCATCGGTATATCCTTTTAGTTCATAAGAATAGTACCTGTGTTTGGCAATTCCTTGTAGTTTATAAGTCTTTTGCAGTTCTCTGTGAGTTTGAAGTGGTGTCAAGAATTTATATGTGTATCATTAAAAAAAAGTAAACTAAACTCTGTTTAAACTAAAGTTCAAAGTAAATTTACAAATTATCAAAGTACATATGTGTCACCATATACAGTCCTGAGATTCATTTTCTTGTGGGCATACTCAATAAATCTATAGAATAATAACCATAACAATCAATGGAAGACCGCACCAACTCGGGTGTTATCCCAGAGTGCAGAAGACAACAAACTGCAAATACAAAAGAAGAAATAACAATAAATAAATAAGCAATAATTATCAAAAACATGAGATGAAGATTCCTTGAAAGTGAGTCCATAAGTTGTGGGAGTATTAGGTTATTTTAGTGGGAAATATCTCCTCCTTGGTAGGGAGTGAGAGAGACCCACTGCTCAGATAGTGAGTATTGGCAACTAGAACTCACACAGAAACCAAAAAGAGAAGTATGCTAGCTCTTGAAGAGTAGGTGGATGCAGTATAACCCCCCTATAGTGAAGTTACCCATATTGGATAAGGCTTAAAGCAGGGGTTCCTAACTTGGGGTACGTGAACTTGGATGGGAAAAAATTTATATCTTTATTTTCACTACCCTCTAACTGACAATAAGCATTCCCTTCAATTATTTGTTCTTTTATTTAATATTTTAATAAATGTATTAACTGTAAATATAATTGGTTTGTAATCTTGTGTATTTTATTTTATATATGTAAATACATTATTCTATGAAGGGGTCCAGAGGCTTAACTGGACTGACAAAAGGGTCCATGGCATAAAAATGGTTGGAAACCCCTGGCTTAAAGTCTTCTTTTGAATTTAGAGCTTCACAGATGGCGAACCCAATACCATCATAGTGGTATGTGTTCTCAAGCTGTTGTACCTGCTGTCTGATGGAAGAGGGGAGGAGAGAGAATGGTTGGGATGCAAGGAGGTTTTAATTATGCCTCATCTAAGAGATACCACCTCTAAGTGTATAACCCTCCTTCATTGTTGCACTACAGTGTTTAGAGTTTTGGATTTAACTGCACTGCATGACTGAGTCAAGAGTGCAACCCACTCTTAAATAGCTGATGTGAAGACAACTAAAGCAGCCACACTAGAAGATCCCAGGTGACCTCAACTAGATCTGCAGGTGAGATGCTCTCAGGCATATGATCACACTGGTGTGGAATATAAATGTGCTTGCTCCTGGTCAGTGAGTTCTATTGAAAGGAAATGAAGGTGGACTATACATGAAAACAGGATACCTCGTACTTTGATGTTGATAGGCTGGAAGTAGGGAGCATGTTTTCCCTGGATGAGGAGTGGAGTCCATGCAGGACTGAAATTAGGAGAAAAATTTTCCACAGAGATGGTGGTGAAATTTTGGAATTCTTTACTCTGAATGGTTGTGGAGGGCCTTTCAGAAAAGAGCCCAAAATATTTATTTATTTAGAGATACGGCATGGAAAAAGCCCTTCTGGCCCAACAAGCCACATCACCCAGCAACCCACCTAATTAACATTAGCCTAGGCATAGGGCAATTTACAGTGATCAATTAGCCCTATAACTGGTATGGTTTTGGACTGTGGAGGAAACTGGAGCATCCGGACGAAACTCACACAGTCATGGAGAGAAACATACAAACTCCTTACAGATAGTGCCAGAATTGAACTCTGATGTCCTGAGCTGTAACAGAGGCGAACAAAACCAGTACACCACGAGGACCACAACCTTGCCGTAGGCTTTGGAGGCTTGAGTGCCTCAATAACAAGGAGAGCCATGTTAGCTAGAGTCAGGTCCTTGTGCTTTGGCTCTTAATAGGGTCATCCACAGGTCAAAGGGTAGAGGCCAGACTAAGAGTGGTCCGCTGGTCCTCAAGGTTCGGGGATTCAGTTCAGGGCTAACAACCCCGACTGGTAAAATAAAATTGTTACAGAAACAGCAATGATGGTATGCAGAGACAGAGATGGAGGGCTTTCATCACTGCCCTAAACACCAGTGGCATAATGAGGAGTAAGTAAGAAACCACTACATTACTGTGGTGCTCCATAAATACAAATGAATAATTATATATTAATATATATAATATTCTGGATATAAAGGGAGGTAATGATAATGCAGGAACATGGATTGAGGTAGGTAGCATAGCAGGGTGGTTCAATCGTGCAGTGGTTAACACATTGCTTTACTGCACCAGTGATCACTGATTGGTTCAATTCCCATCACTGCTTATGAGGAATTTGTATGTTCTCCCCGTGACTGCATGGGGTTTCCCTGGGGTGCTCCAGTTTCCTCCCATATTCAAAGATGCTTGGTTAGAGTTAGTGAGTTGTGGACATCCTATGTTGCTGTCAGAAATACAACAACACTTGTGGGCTGCTCAGCACAATCCTTGCTGGTTTGATTTGATGTGAAATGCCACATTTCACCGTAAGTTTCAATGTACATATGACAAATGAAGCTATTTTCTTTCTTTAGCCTTAGACTTGATAAATGGATGAGCAAGCTCAAAGAGCCAAATAACATATTCCTGCTTCTGGTTTTGTTCTTACCATGGCTTGCTGAGTCTTGGTAGTTTGGGTTAATTGTTCAAACACAGCCCCTCGGCCAAGAGTGACTGAAAGAGTTGACCATGCAAGCTCCAGAGTGTGTGGCTGATATGCAATGCTGATCACCAGGCAACAGAGGCAAACCTCAAGAGAGTAAATACTCTTTCCATGAACCTATATGAAATCAAATAACCATGGGGATTCTCCTTACAGTATATCAAAAAATTTGAAGTACAAACGTTTGTATGTATACATCACCATAAACTATCCTGAGATTCATTTCCTTGCAGGCACTTACAGTAGAAAAAAGAAATACAACAGAATCAATGAAAAACTGCACAGAAACAACCAATGTGCAAAAGACAAACTGTGCAAACACAAAAAAAACTAATGATAAGTAAATAAATAATACTGAGAACATCAGTTGTGGAGTCCTTGAGAGTGAGTGCATAGGGATCTGCAAGTTGAGGATCCAGTTGGACAAGGTATTGAGACCTAGGCCTTGAAGCTATTGATTAGTTTTGAGGGGATGATGATGTTGAATTCTGTGCTGTACTCAATGATGAGTATCCTGATGTATGCATCTTCACTCTCCAGATGTTCCAGGGCTGAATGAAGAGCAAAGGAATTGAAATCTGCTGTTGACCTGTTGTGATGGTAGGCAAATTGGAGCAGATCTAAGTCTTCAGGCAGAGGTTGATATGTTTCATTACCAACTCTCAAATCATTTCATCACAGTGGGTGTAAGTGCCACTGAGCGATAATCCTTGAGGCAGGTTATCACGTTCTTCTCTGAGCACCTTTATAATTTCCTGATTTCTTCATTGGTCTCCATCTCCCTGCACTTGAAGCTTTCCCCAAGCCCACAGACAACCAGGTACTACTCCAGATCTGACCTCTTCCACTTCTCATATCTTCACTGCCCCACTATTGACTTCAGTTGAAGGAGCCTAAATTATAGAATTCCTTCTCCATGCTTTTTAAGCACTAAACATTCCTTTCCTTTACATCAATACCTGGAACTTTTTATTTGGTCAAATGATTATCTGTTCATTATTCTTCAACTCTTGTTTGACTTGGTGTCACCCTTTGTTGAAATGGCTTCCATGAAATGTCTAAGGTGGTCAATATACCAAAGTTGTTGCAGTTGTCTATAAATAGAAGGTGTTGTTAACACATATGTAGGTCTTGAATATTTTACTTTAGCCCATAGTAATTGAAAATGAAAGTGTGAAGATCTATTTAGAGAATTCTTTTTTCTTTTCAGTATAAAATTCAGTGTCAGCAAAATATTTTGTAAAGGCGATTATGCAGTCATGTAAAAATCTGGCTTACAAAATGTAGCTACTCTGTACAGAGTCTTGATTAATTTTATTGATCTGCATTAATGTAGTGTTTTGACTTGAGGCTTGGATGGGAGACGGTTGGTGATATTTGATTTGGTAAAACTGTAGTTATAATACGAGGGGTGATTGATAAGTTCATGGCTTAATGTAGAAGGAGTCAATTTTAGAAAACTTAGCACATTTATTTTTCCTACATTTACACACTTAGTCCAGTGGTCATGGAGCATACGGATCCCTTCTTTGTAGAAGTCGGCATCTTGGATCTCCAGAAGTGGGCCACAGCAGGGGAGATTGATAAGTTTGTGGCCTAAGATAGAAGGAGCTGTTATTAATTTCAAGCTTGCTGCATTTTCACTCAAAGAGTTGAACTGCAGGTGCATGTAATGAGAGCTGTATCTCCTTCCACCTTAGGCCACGAATTTATCAGTCACCCCTGCTGTGAACCACTTCTACAAAGAAGGGATCGTATGCTCCACGACCGCTGGACTA